>NW_028295330.1:0-308536 GCF_964341445.2 Mesoplodon mirus
TTGGGAATCTAATTCAGGTATTGATGGTTTTGGCTGATTGTCTCCCCTTGTAGCTGCTTTCTTCATTATTGTGTAAATTTAGATCATGAGCTCATGTTTAGCTAAACAGCTGACCTTGTAAGAGGCTTAGGTGTGAACGCTCGTAAGTTTCAGCAGAAAGTCGGCAAAGACTTATATGTGTCCCTCCAATGAGTGGCCCGCAAGGACACCGTTTTCTACAAGTGTTGGTCCAAAACTCCCTATAGAGGCAGGGGATTAAGACAGGGCTGATTTGCGGCCCCCGATCTGGGGCAGGGGCAGTGGGTGGGCTGTGACCCGGGCAGGAGCTTCTCCGCGTGTGTCCCAGGGACCCATCTGCCTGCGAACTTCGGTCACCTGGCAGGAAGCTACGATGCCCAGACCTATGCTTAGCTGTGCAGCGCGGTATACTGCACGGACACGTTCCACACACACTTCAAGTAAGAGGGCGGCCTGAGTGGAAAGGTGAGAGTTTGGGCAGCTGTGCAGACAAAGAAGGCGCCCTTTGGCCTGGGCCTAAAAGCTTGTGACACTCCACTGGGCCTGCCGGGCTCTGAGGGCCCTGCCCTGGGCCCCCTGCTCCCCTGCCCTTTGTTCAGTCACAGCAGAGATGGCCACACCCACTCCCTCAGTGAGGGCAGTGTTCCAACCTCCCTCAGCCCCGCCCCCTCTCCGCAGGTTACCATGGACTACAGAGGCTGCATTCTGAGGCCAGTGCGTTCCGAGAATGCCAAGGGCAGACATGATGACCTTAAATGATTTCCTCTTGTGTCAGTGTTGGTAAACTTTAGGAGCTAGGAAATGGTCCACTTGACAGAAATGTTCAAATTTACTGGCATTTCATATATTCTCTGCTCTAACATTGTCCGGACTCTTTCTGTATATTCTTTACTTATGTTTTGGTTTTCCTTAATCAAAGTGTGTCTTTTAAATCTTTTCAAAGAAAATTCTTTGGACTTACTAAATCACCTGAATTTTATACGTTTTCTGTTGTATTAAGTTCTGCTCATATCTTTATTTATCTTTTCTCTATGTTCTCAGGGTTTATTGTTTTCATCTTCTGATGTCAATTAAAACACTTGGTTATTCATTTTAATAAATCTTTTTACTTATAAAGATTTGAACTTTGGAAGATTCCAGCTTACTTGTACGTGTCTAAGGGTCAGGTCCTCTCCATTGTTGCTGGCCTAAGGCTTAGTTCACCATACAGCAATGTATATATTGACCTATTTTCCCCTCGACTTTCTGTGATTCCCTACATCTCACCTTTCTTTGCAGACAAGCCATTTGAAATACCCTTAACTTATTTCACAGCCAATAAGTCTTTGAAATAATGTGTATTTTTTAGAGAAATCTTCTTATATAATTAGGCAGAAAATCTGACCTGCCATAGTTTTCAAAACAGCATAATTTCACTCTTCTCAATGATTAATCTGTTGTATTACACAACCTTGGAGTAATTAGATTTATCAATGACATGTCCTTGAAAAATGTTTTAGAGATCCTACCAGTCTTTGAAAACATCCTTGTGCCTTCTTTCAGTTCCAGTTTTATGTATATTTTCTGCCTTACACCCGATTATTCCTACATCTGATGGATGGCCTTGGGAATCTAATTCAGGTATTGATGGTTTTGGCTGATTGTCTCCCCTTGTAGCTGCTTTCTTCATTATTGTGTAAATTTAGATCATGAGCTCATGTTTAGCTAAACAGCTGACCTTGTAAGAGGCTTAGGTGTGAACGCTCGTAAGTTTCAGCAGAAAGTCGGCAAAGACTTATATGTGTCCCTCCAATGAGTGGCCCGCAAGGACACCGTTTTCTACAAGTGTTGGTCCAAAACTCCCTATAGAGGCAGGGGATTAAGACAGGGCTGATTTGCGGCCCCCGATCTGGGGCAGGGGCAGTGGGTGGGCTGTGACCCGGGCAGGAGCTTCTCCGCGTGTGTCCCAGGGACCCATCTGCCTGCGAACTTCGGTCACCTGGCAGGAAGCTACGATGCCCAGACCTATGCTTAGCTGTGCAGCGCGGTATACTGCACGGACACGTTCCACACACACTTCAAGTAAGAGGGCGGCCTGAGTGGAAAGGTGAGAGTTTGGGCAGCTGTGCAGACAAAGAAGGCGCCCTTTGGCCTGGGCCTAAAAGCTTGTGACACTCCACTGGGCCTGCCGGGCTCTGAGGGCCCTGCCCTGGGCCCCCTGCTCCCCTGCCCTTTGTTCAGTCACAGCAGAGATGGCCACACCCACTCCCTCAGTGAGGGCAGTGTTCCAACCTCCCTCAGCCCCGCCCCCTCTCCGCAGGTTACCATGGACTACAGAGGCTGCATTCTGAGGCCAGTGCGTTCCGAGAATGCCAAGGGCAGACATGATGACCTTAAATGATTTCCTCTTGTGTCAGTGTTGGTAAACTTTAGGAGCTAGGAAATGGTCCACTTGACAGAAATGTTCAAATTTACTGGCATTTCATATATTCTCTGCTCTAACATTGTCCGGACTCTTTCTGTATATTCTTTACTTATGTTTTGGTTTTCCTTAATCAAAGTGTGTCTTTTAAATCTTTTCAAAGAAAATTCTTTGGACTTACTAAATCACCTGAATTTTATACGTTTTCTGTTGTATTAAGTTCTGCTCATATCTTTATTTATCTTTTCTCTATGTTCTCAGGGTTTATTGTTTTCATCTTCTGATGTCAATTAAAACACTTGGTTATTCATTTTAATAAATCTTTTTACTTATAAAGATTTGAACTTTGGAAGATTCCAGCTTACTTGTACGTGTCTAAGGGTCAGGTCCTCTCCATTGTTGCTGGCCTAAGGCTTAGTTCACCATACAGCAATGTATATATTGACCTATTTTCCCCTCGACTTTCTGTGATTCCCTACATCTCACCTTTCTTTGCAGACAAGCCATTTGAAATACCCTTAACTAATTTCACAGCCAATAAGTCTTTGAAATAATGTGTATTTTTTAGAGAAATCTTCTTATATAATTAGGCAGAAAATCTGACCTGCCATAGTTTTCAAAACAGCATAATTTCACTCTTCTCAATGATTAATCTGTTGTATTACACAACCTTGGAGTAATTAGCTTTATCAATGACATGTCCTTGAAAAATGTTTTAGAGATCCTACCAGTCTTTGAAAACATCCTTGTGCCTTCTTTCAGTTCCAGTTTTATGTATATTTTCTGCCTTACACCCGATTATTCCTACATCTGATGGATGGCCTTGGGAATCTAATTCTGGTATTGATGGTTTTGGCTGATTGTCTCCCCTTGTAGCTGCTTTCTTCATTATTGTGTAAATTTAGATCATGAGCTCATGTTTAGCTAAACAGCTGACCTTGTAAGAGGCTTAGGTGTGAAGGCTCGTAAGTTTCAGCAGAAAGTCGGCAAAGATTTATTTGTGTCCCTCCAATGAGTGGCCCGCAAGGACGCCGTTTTCTACAAGTGTTGGTCCAAAACTCCCTCTAGAGGCAGGGGATTAAGACAGGGCTGATTTGCGGCCCCCGATCTGGGGCAGGGGCAGTGGGTGGGCTGTGACCCGGGCAGGAGCTTCTCCGCGTGTGTCCCAGGGACCCATCTGCCTGCGAACTTCGGTCACCTGGCAGGAAGCTACGATGCCCAGACCTATGCTTAGCTGTGCAGCGCGGTATACTGCACGGACACGTTCCACACACACTTCAAGTAAGAGGGCGGCCTGAGTGGAAAGGTGAGAGTTTGGGCAGCTGTGCAGACAAAGAAGGCGCCCTTTGGCCTGGGCCTAAAAGCTTGTGACACTCCACTGGGCCTGCCGGGCTCTGAGGGCCCTGCCCTGGGCCCCCTGCTCCCCTGCCCTTTGTTCAGTCACAGCAGAGATGGCCACACCCACTCCCTCAGTGAGGGCAGTGTTCCAACCTCCCTCAGCCCCGCCCCCTCTCCGCAGGTTACCATGGACTACAGAGGCTGCATTCTGAGGCCAGGGCGTTCCGAGAATGCCAAGGGCAGACATGATGACCTTAAATGATTTCCTCTTGTGTCAGTGTTGGTAAACTTTAGGAGCTAGGAAATGGTCCACTTGACAGAAATGTTCAAATTTACTGGCATTTCATATATTCTCTGCTCTAACATTGTCCTGACTCTTTCTGTATATTCTTTACTTATGTTTTGGTTTTCCTTAATCAAAGTGTGTCTTTTAAATCTTTTCAAAGAAAATTCTTTGGACTTACTAAATCACCTGAATTTTATACGTTTTCTGTTGTATTAAGTTCTGCTCATATCTTTATTTATCTTTTCTCTATGTTCTCAGGGTTTATTGTTTTCATCTTCTGATGTCAATTAAAACACTTGGTTATTCATTTTAATAAATCTTTTTACTTATAAAGATTTGAACTTTGGAAGATTCCAGCTTACTTGTACGTGTCTAAGGGTCAGGTCCTCTCCATTGTTGCTGGCCTAAGGCTTAGTTCACCATACAGCAATGTATATATTGACCTATTTTCCCCTCGACTTTCTGTGATTCCCTACATCTCACCTTTCTTTGCAGACAAGCCATTTGAAATACCCTTAACTTATTTCACAGCCAATAAGTCTTTGAAATAATGTGTATTTTTTAGAGAAATCTTCTTATATAATTAGGCAGAAAATCTGACCTGCCATAGTTTTCAAAACAGCATAATTTCACTCTTCTCAATGATTAATCTGTTGTATTACACAACCTTGGAGTAATTAGCTTTATCAATGACATGTCCTTGAAAAATGTTTTAGAGATCCTACCAGTCTTTGAAAACATCCTTGTGCCTTGTTTCAGTTCCAGTTTTATGTATATTTTCTGCCTTACACCCGATTATTCCTTCATCTGATGGATGGCCTTGGGAATCTAATTCTGGTGTTGATGGTTTTGGCTGATTGTCTCCCCTTGTAGCTGCTTTCTTCATTATTGTGTAAATTTAGATCATGAGCTCATGTTTAGCTAAACAGCTGACCTTGTAAGAGGCTTAGGTGTGAACGCTCCTAAGTTTCAGCAGAAAGTCGGCAAAGATTTATTTGTGTCCCTCCAATGAGTGGCCCGCAAGGACCCCGTTTTCTACAAGTGTTGGTCCAATACTCCCTCTAGAGGCAGGGGACTCAGACAGGGCTGCTTTGCGGCCCCCGATCTGGGGCAGGGGCAGTGGGTGGCCTGTGACCCGGGCAGGAGCCCCTCCGCGTGTGTCCCAGGGACCCATCTGCCTGCGAACTTCGATCACCTGGCAGGAAGCTACGATGCCCAGAACTATGCTTAGCTGTGCAGCGCGGTGTACTGCGCGGACACGTTCCACACACACTTCAAGTAAGAGGGCGGCCTGAGTGGATAGGTGAGAGTTTGGGCAGCTGTGCAGACAAAGAAGGCGCCCTTTGGCCTGGGCCTAAAAGCTTGTGACACTACACTGGGCCTGCCGGGCTCTGAGGGCCCTGCCCTGGGCCCCCTGCTCCCCTGCCCTTTGTTCAGTCACAGCAGAGATGGCCACACCCACTCCCTCAGTGAGAGCAGTGTTCCAACCTCCCTCAGCCCCGCCCCCTCTCCGCAGGTTACCATGGACTACAGAGGCTGCATTCTGAGGCCAGGGCTTTCCGAGAATGCCAAGGGCAGACATGATGACCTTAAATGATTTCCTCTTGTGTCAGTGTTGGTAAACTTTAGGAGCTAGGAAATGGTCCACTTGACAGAAATGTTCAAATTTACTGGCATTTCATATATTCTCTGCTCTAACATTGTCCTGACTCTTTCTGTATATTCTTTACTTATGTTTTTGTTTTCCTTAATCAAAGTGTATCTTTTAAATCTTTTCAAAGAAGATTCTTTGGACTTACTAAATCACCTGAATTTTATACGTTTTCTGTTGTATTAAGTTCTGCTCATAACTTTATTTATCTTTTTTCTATGTTCTCAGGGTTTATTGTTTTCATCTTCTGATGTCAATTAAAACACTTGGTTATTCATTTTAATAAATATTTTTACTTATAAAGATTTGAACTTTTGAAGATTCCAGCTTACTTGTACGTGTCTTAGGGTCAGGTCCTCTCCATTGTTGCTGGCCTAAGGCTTAGTTCACCATACAGCAATGTATATATTGACCTATTTTCCCCTCGACTTTCTGTGATTCCCTACATCTCACCTTTCTTTGCAGACAAGCCATTTGAAATACCCTTAACTTATTTCACAGCCAATAAGTCTTTGAAATAATGTGTATTTTTTAGAGAAATCTTCTTATATAATTAGGCAGAAAATCTGACCTGCCATAGTTTTCAAAACAGCATAATTTCACTCTTCTCAATGATTAATCTGTTGTATTACACAACCTTGGAGTATTTAGCTTTATCAATGGCATGTCCTTGAAAAATGTTTTAGAGATCCTACCAGTCTTTGAAAACATCCTTGTGCCTTGTTTCAGTTCCAGTTTTATGTATATTTTCTGCCTTGCACCCGATTATTCCTACATCTGATGGATGGCCTTGGGAATCTAATTCTGGTATTGATGGTTTTGGCTGATTGTCTCCCCTTGTAGCTGCTTTCTTCATTATTGTGTAAATTTAGATCATGAGCTCATGTTGAGCTAAACAGCTGACCTTGTAAGAGGCTTAGGTGTGAAGGCTCGTAAGTTTCAGCAGAAAGTCGGCAAAGATTTATTTGTGTCCCTCCAATGAGTGGCCCGCAAGGACGCCGTTTTCTACAAGTGTTGGTCCAATACTCCCTCTAGAGGCAGGGGATTAAGACAGGGCTGATTTGCGGCCCCCGATCTGGGGCAGGGGCAGTGGGTGGGCTGTGACCCGGGCAGGAGCCTCTCCGCGTGTGTCCCAGGGACCCATCTGCCTGCAAACTTCGGTCACCTGGCAGGAAGCTACGATGCCCAGACCTATGCTTAGC
The DNA here is from genome assembly GCF_964341445.2 of Mesoplodon mirus. Taxonomy (NCBI): domain Eukaryota; kingdom Metazoa; phylum Chordata; class Mammalia; order Artiodactyla; family Ziphiidae; genus Mesoplodon; species Mesoplodon mirus. Next base: position 6,897 of record NW_028295330.1, read on the forward strand.
TGTGCAGCGCGGTATACTGCACGGACACGTTCCACACACACTTCAAGTAAGAGGGCGGCCTGAGTGGAAAGGTGAGAGTTTGGGCATCTGTGCAGACAAAGAAGGCGCCCTTTGGCCTGGGCCTAAAAACTTGTGACACTCCACTGGGCCTGCCGGGCTCTGAGGGCCCTGCCCTGGGCCCCTTGCTCCCCTGCCCTTTGTTCAGTCACAGCAGAGATGGCCACACCCACTCCCTCAGTGACGGCAGTGTTCCAACCTCCCTCAGCCCCGCCCCATCTCCGCAGGTTACCATGGACTACAGAGGCTGCATTCTGAGGCCAGGGCTTTCCGAGAATGCCAAGGGCAGACATGATGACCTTAAATGATTTCCTCTTGTGTCAGTGTTGGTAAACTTTAGGAGCTAGGAAATGGTCCACTTGACAGAAATGTTCAAATTTACTGGCATTTCATATATTCTCTGCTCTAACATTGTCCTGACTCTTTCTGTATATTCTTTACTTATGTTTTCGTTTTCCTTAATCAAAGTGTGTCTTTTAAATCTTTTCAAAGAAAATTCTTTGGACTTACTAAATCACCTGAATTTTATACGTTTTCTGTTGTATTAAGTTCTGCTCATATCTTTATTTATCTTTTCTCTATGTTCTCAGGGTTTATTGTTTTCATCTTCTGATGTCAATTAAAACACTTGGTTATTCATTTTAATAAATCTTTTTACTTATAAAGATTTGAACTTTGGAAGATTCCAGCTTACTTGTACGTGTCTAAGGGTCAGGTCCTCTCCATTGTTGCTGGCCTAAGGCTTAGTTCACCATACAGCAATGTATCTATTGACCTATTTTCCCCTCGACTTTCTGTGATTCCCTACATCTCACCTTTCTTTGCAGACAAGCCATTTGAAATACCCTTAACTTATTTCACAGCCAATAAGTCTTTGAAATAATGTGTATTTTTTAGAGAAATCTTCTTATATAATTAGGCAGAAAATCTGACCTGCCATAGTTTTCAAAACAGCATAATTTCACTCTTCTCAATGATTAATCTGTTGTATTACACAACCTTGGAGTAATTAGCTTTATCAATGACATGTCCTTGAAAAATGTTTTAGAGATCCTACCAGTCTTTGAAAACATCCTTGTGCCTTGTTTCAGTTCCAGTTTTATGTATATTTTCTGCCTTACACCCGATTATTCCTTCATCTGATGGATGGCCTTGGGAATCTAATTCTGGTGTTGATGGTTTTGGCTGATTGTCTCCCCTTGTAGCTGCTTTCTTCATTATTGTGTAAATTTAGATCATGAGCTCATGTTTAGCTAAACAGCTGACCTTGTAAGAGGCTTAGGTGTGAACGCTCCTAAGTTTCAGCAGAAAGTCGGCAAAGATTTATTTGTGTCCCTCCAATGAGTGGCCCGCAAGGACCCCGTTTTCTACAAGTGTTGGTCCAATACTCCCTCTAGAGGCAGGGGACTCAGACAGGGCTGCTTTGCGGCCCCCGATCTGGGGCAGGGGCAGTGGGTGGCCTGTGACCCGGGCAGGAGCCCCTCCGCGTGTGTCCCAGGGACCCATCTGCCTGCGAACTTCGATCACCTGGCAGGAAGCTACGATGCCCAGAACTATGCTTAGCTGTGCAGCGCGGTGTACTGCACGGACACGTTCCACACACACTTCAAGTAAGAGGGCGGCCTGAGTGGAAAGGTGAGAGTTTGGGCAGCTGTGCAGACAAAGAAGGCGCCCTTTGGCCTGGGCCTAAAAGCTTGTGACACTCCACTGGGCCTGCCGGGCTCTGAGGGCCCTGCCCTGGGCCCCCTGCTCCCCTGCCCTTTGTTCAGTCACAGCAGAGATGGCCACACCCACTCCCTCAGTGAGAGCAGTGTTCCAACCTCCCTCAGCCCCGCCCCCTCTCCGCAGGTTACCATGGACTACAGAGGCTGCATTCTGAGGCCAGGGCGTTCCGAGAATGCCAAGGGCAGACATGATGACCTTAAATGATTTCCTCTTGTGTCAGTGTTGGTAAACTTTAGGAGCTAGGAAATGGTCCACTTGACAGAAATGTTCAAATTTACTGGCATTTCATATATTCTCTGCTCTAACATTGTCCTGACTCTTTCTGTATATTCTTTACTTATGTTTTTGTTTTCCTTAATCAAAGTGTATCTTTTAAATCTTTTCAAAGAAGATTCTTTGGACTTACTAAATCACCTGAATTTTATACGTTTTCTGTTGTATTAAGTTCTGCTCATAACTTTATTTATCTTTTTTCTATGTTCTCAGGGTTTATTGTTTTCATCTTCTGATGTCAATTAAAACACTTGGTTATTCATTTTAATAAATCTTTTTACTTATAAAGATTTGAACTTTTGAAGATTCCAGCTTACTTGTACGTGTCTTAGGGTCAGGTCCTCTCCATTGTTGCTGGCCTAAGGCTTAGTTCACCATACAGCAATGTATATATTGACCTATTTTCCCCTCGACTTTCTGTGATTCCCTACATCTCACCTTTCTTTGCAGACAAGCCATTTGAAATACCCTTAACTTATTTCACAGCCAATAAGTCTTTGAAATAATGTGTATTTTTTAGAGAAATCTTCTTATATAATTAGGCAGAAAATCTGACCTGCCATAGTTTTCAAAACAGCATAATTTCACTCTTCTCAATGATTAATCTGTTGTATTACACAACCTTGGAGTAATTAGCTTTATCAATGACATGTCCTTGAAAAATGTTTTAGAGATCCTACCAGTCTTTGAAAACATCCTTGTGCCTTGTTTCAGTTCCAGTTTTATGTATATTTTCTGCCTTACACCCGATTATTCCTTCATCTGATGGATGGCCTTGGGAATCTAATTCTGGTGTTGATGGTTTTGGCTGATTGTCTCCCCTTGTAGCTGCTTTCTTCATTATTGTGTAAATTTAGATCATGAGCTCATGTTTAGCTAAACAGCTGACCTTGTAAGAGGCTTAGGTGTGAACGCTCCTAAGTTTCAGCAGAAAGTCGGCAAAGATTTATTTGTGTCCCTCCAATGAGTGGCCCGCAAGGACCCCGTTTTCTACAAGTGTTGGTCCAATACTCCCTCTAGAGGCAGGGGACTCAGACAGGGCTGCTTTGCGGCCCCCGATCTGGGGCAGGGGCAGTGGGTGGCCTGTGACCCGGGCAGGAGCCCCTCCGCGTGTGTCCCAGGGACCCATCTGCCTGCGAACTTCGATCACCTGGCAGGAAGCTACGATGCCCAGAACTATGCTTAGCTGTGCAGCGCGGTGTACTGCACGGACACGTTCCACACACACTTCAAGTAAGAGGGCGGCCTGAGTGGAAAGGTGAGAGTTTGGGCAGCTGTGCAGACAAAGAAGGCGCCCTTTGGCCTGGGCCTAAAAGCTTGTGACACTCCACTGGGCCTGCCGGGCTCTGAGGGCCCTGCCCTGGGCCCCCTGCTCCCCTGCCCTTTGTTCAGTCACAGCAGAGATGGCCACACCCACTCCCTCAGTGAGAGCAGTGTTCCAACCTCCCTCAGCCCCGCCCCCTCTCCGCAGGTTACCATGGACTACAGAGGCTGCATTCTGAGGCCAGGGCGTTCCGAGAATGCCAAGGGCAGACATGATGACCTTAAATGATTTCCTCTTGTGTCAGTGTTGGTAAACTTTAGGAGCTAGGAAATGGTCCACTTGACAGAAATGTTCAAATTTACTGGCATTTCATATATTCTCTGCTCTAACATTGTCCTGACTCTTTCTGTATATTCTTTACTTATGTTTTTGTTTTCCTTAATCAAAGTGTATCTTTTAAATCTTTTCAAAGAAGATTCTTTGGACTTACTAAATCACCTGAATTTTATACGTTTTCTGTTGTATTAAGTTCTGCTCATAACTTTATTTATCTTTTTTCTATGTTCTCAGGGTTTATTGTTTTCATCTTCTGATGTCAATTAAAACACTTGGTTATTCATTTTAATAAATCTTTTTACTTATAAAGATTTGAACTTTTGAAGATTCCAGCTTACTTGTACGTGTCTTAGGGTCAGGTCCTCTCCATTGTTGCTGGCCTAAGGCTTAGTTCACCATACAGCAATGTATATATTGACCTATTTTCCCCTCGACTTTCTGTGATTCCCTACATCTCACCTTTCTTTGCAGACAAGCCATTTGAAATACCCTTAACTTATTTCACAGCCAATAAGTCTTTGAAATAATGTGTATTTTTTAGAGAAATCTTCTTATATAATTAGGCAGAAAATCTGACCTGGCATAGTTTTCAAAACAGCATAATTTCACTCTTCTCAATGATTAATCTGTTGTATTACACAACCTTGGAGTATTTAGCTTTATCAATGGCATGTCCTTGAAAAATGTTTTAGAGATCCTACCAGTCTTTGAAAACATCCTTGTGCCTTGTTTCAGTTCCAGTTTTATGTATATTTTCTGCCTTGCACCCGATTATTCCTACATCTGATGGATGGCCTTGGGAATCTAATTCTGGTATTGATGGTTTTGGCTGATTGTCTCCCCTTGTAGCTGCTTTCTTCATTATTGTGTAAATTTAGATCATGAGCTCATGTTGAGCTAAACAGCTGACCTTGTAAGAGGCTTAGGTGTGAAGGCTCGTAAGTTTCAGCAGAAAGTCGGCAAAGATTTATTTGTGTCCCTCCAATGAGTGGCCCGCAAGGACGCCGTTTTCTACAAGTGTTGGTCCAATACTCCCTCTAGAGGCAGGGGATTAAGACAGGGCTGATTTGCGGCCCCCGATCTGGGGCAGGGGCAGTGGGTGGGCTGTGACCCGGGCAGGAGCCTCTCCGCGTGTGTCCCAGGGACCCATCTGCCTGCAAACTTCGGTCACCTGGCAGGAAGCTACGATGCCCAGACCTATGCTTAGCTGTGCAGCGCGGTATACTGCACGGACACGTTCCACACACACTTCAAGTAAGAGGGCGGCCTGAGTGGAAAGGTGAGAGTTTGGGCATCTGTGCAGACAAAGAAGGCGCCCTTTGGCCTGGGCCTAAAAACTTGTGACACTCCACTGGGCCTGCCAGGCTCTGAGGGCCCTGCCCTGGGCCCCTTGCTCCCCTGCCCTTTGTTCAGTCACAGCAGAGATGGCCACACCCACTCCCTCAGTGACGGCAGTGTTCCAACCTCCCTCAGCCCCGCCCCATCTCCGCAGGTTACCATGGACTACAGAGGCTGCATTCTGAGGCCAGGGCCTTCCGAGAATGCCAAGGGCAGACATGATGACCTTAAATGATTTCCTCTTGTGTCAGTGTTGGTAAACTTTAGGAGCTAGGAAATGGTCCACTTGACAGAAATGTTCAAATTTACTGGCATTTCATATATTCTCTGCTCTAACATTGTCCTGACTCTTTCTGTATATTCTTTACTTATGTTTTGGTTTTCCTTAATCAAAGTGTGTCTTTTAAATCTTTTCAAAGAAAATTCTTTGGACTTACTAAATCACCTGAATTTTATACGTTTTCTGTTGTATTAAGTTCTGCTCATATCTTTATTTATCTTTTCTCTATGTTCTCAGGGTTTATTGTTTTCATCTTCTGATGTCAATTAAAACACTTGGTTATTCATTTTAATAAATCTTTTTACTTATAAAGATTTGAACTTTTGAAGATTCCAGCTTACTTGTACGTGTCTAAGGGTCAGGTCCTCTCCATTGTTGCTGGCCTAAGGCTTAGTTCAACATACAGCAATGTATCTATTGACCTATTTTCCCCTCGACTTTCTGTGATTCCCTACATCTCACCTTTCTTTGCAGACAAGCCATTTGAAATACCCTTAACTTATTTCACAGCCAATAAGTCTTTGAAATAATGTGTATTTTTTAGAGAAATCTTCTTATATAATTAGGCAGAAAATCTGACCTGCCATAGTTTTCAAAACAGCATAATTTCACTCTTCTCAATGATTAATCTGTTGTATTACACAACCTTGGAGTAATTAGCTTTATCAATGACATGTCCTTGAAAAATGTTTTAGAGATCCTACCAGTCTTTGAAAACATCCTTGTGCCTTGTTTCAGTTCCAGTTTTATGTATATTTTCTGCCTTACACCCGATTATTCCTTCATCTGATGGATGGCCTTGGGAATCTAATTCTGGTGTTGATGGTTTTGGCTGATTGTCTCCCCTTGTAGCTGCTTTCTTCATTATTGTGTAAATTTAGATCATGAGCTCATGTTTAGCTAAACAGCTGACCTTGTAAGAGGCTTAGGTGTGAACGCTCCTAAGTTTCAGCAGAAAGTCGGCAAAGATTTATTTGTGTCCCTCCAATGAGTGGCCCGCAAGGACCCCGTTTTCTACAAGTGTTGGTCCAATACTCCCTCTAGAGGCAGGGGACTCAGACAGGGCTGCTTTGCGGCCCCCGATCTGGGGCAGGGGCAGTGGGTGGCCTGTGACCCGGGCAGGAGCCCCTCCGCGTGTGTCCCAGGGACCCATAAGCCTGCGAACTTCGATCACCTGGCAGGAAGCTACGATGCCCAGAACTATGCTTAGCTGTGCAGCGCGGTGTACTGCGCGGACACTTTCCACACACACTTCAAGTAAGAGGGCGGCCTGAGTGGAAAGGTGAGAGTTTGGGCAGCTGTGCAGACAAAGAAGGCGCCCTTTGGCCTGGGCCTAAAAGCTTGTGACACTCCACTGGGCCTGCCGGGCTCTGAGGGCCCTGCCCTGGGCCCCCTGCTCCCCTGCCCTTTGTTCAGTCACAGCAGAGATGGCCACACCCACTCCCTCAGTGAGAGCAGTGTTCCAACCTCCCTCAGCCCCGCCCCCTCTCCGCAGGTTACCATGGACTACAGAGGCTGCATTCTGAGGCCAGGGCGTTCCGAGAATGCCAAGGGCAGACATGATGACCTTAAATGATTTCCTCTTGTGTCAGTGTTGGTAAACTTTAGGAGCTAGGAAATGGTCCACTTGACAGAAATGTTCAAATTTACTGGCATTTCATATATTCTCTGCTCTAACATTGTCCTGACTCTTTCTGTATATTCTTTACTTATGTTTTTGTTTTCCTTAATCAAAGTGTATCTTTTAAATCTTTTCAAAGAAGATTCTTTGGACTTACTAAATCACCTGAATTTTATACGTTTTCTGTTGTATTAAGTTCTGCTCATAACTTTATTTATCTTTTTTCTATGTTCTCAGGGTTTATTGTTTTCATCTTCTGATGTCAATTAAAACACTTGGTTATTCATTTTAATAAATCTTTTTACTTATAAAGATTTGAACTTTTGAAGATTCCAGCTTACTTGTACGTGTCTTAGGGTCAGGTCCTCTCCATTGTTGCTGGCCTAAGGCTTAGTTCACCATACAGCAATGTATATATTGACCTATTTTCCCCTCAACTTTCTGTGATTCCCTACATCTCACCTTTCTTTGCAGACAAGCCATTTGAAATACCCTTAACTTATTTCACAGCCAATAAGTCTTTGAAATAATGTGTATTTTTTAGAGAAATCTTCTTATATAATTAGGCAGAAAATCTGACCTGCCATAGTTTTCAAAACAGCATAATTTCACTCTTCTCAATGATTAATCTGTTGTATTACACAACCTTGGAGTATTTAGCTTTATCAATGGCATGTCCTTGAAAAATGTTTTAGAGATCCTACCAGTCTTTGAAAACATCCTTGTGCCTTGTTTCAGTTCCAGTTTTATGTATATTTTCTGCCTTGCACCCGATTATTCCTACATCTGATGGATGGCCTTGGGAATCTAATTCTGGTATTGATTGTTTTGGCTGATTGTCTCCCCTTGTAGCTGCTTTCTTCATTATTGTGTAAATTTAGATCATGAGCTCATGTTGAGCTAAACAGCTGACCTTGTAAGAGTCTTATGTGTGAACGCTCGTAAGTTTCAGCAGAAAGTCGGCAAAGATTTATTTGTGTCCCTCCAATGAGTGGCCCGCAAGGACGCCGTTTTCTACAAGTGTTGGTCCAATACTCCCTCTAGAGGCAGGGGATTAAGACAGGGCTGATTTGCGGCCCCCGATCTGGGGCAGGGGCAGTGGGTGGGCTGTGACCCGGGCAGGAGCCTCTCCGCGTGTGTCCCAGGGACCCATCTGCCTGCAAACTTCGGTCACCTGGCAGGAAGCTACGATGCCCAGACCTATGCTTAGCTGTGCAGCGCGGTATACTGCACGGACACGTTCCACACACACTTCAAGTAAGAGGGCGGCCTGAGTGGAAAGGTGAGAGTTTGGGCAGCTGTGCAGACAAAGAAGGCGCCCTTTGGCCTGGGCCTAAAAGCTTGTGACACTCCACTGGGCCTGCCGGGCTCTGAGGGCCCTGCCCTGGGCCCCCTGCTCCCCTGCCCTTTGTTCAGTCACAGCAGAGATGGCCACACCCACTCCCTCAGTGAGGGCAGTGTTCCAACCTCCCTCAGCCCCGCCCCCTCTCCGCAGGTTACCATGGACTACAGAGGCTGCATTCTGAGGCCAGTGCGTTCCGAGAATGCCAAGGGCAGACATGATGACCTTAAATGATTTCCTCTTGTGTCAGTGTTGGTAAACTTTAGGAGCTAGGAAATGGTCCACTTGACAGAAATGTTCAAATTTACTGGCATTTCATATATTCTCTGCTCTAACATTGTCCGGACTCTTTCTGTATATTCTTTACTTATGTTTTGGTTTTCCTTAATCAAAGTGTGTCTTTTAAATCTTTTCAAAGAAAATTCTTTGGACTTACTAAATCACCTGAATTTTATACGTTTTCTGTTGTATTAAGTTCTGCTCATATCTTTATTTATCTTTTCTCTATGTTCTCAGGGTTTATTGTTTTCATCTTCTGATGTCAATTAAAACACTTGGTTATTCATTTTAATAAATCTTTTTACTTATAAAGATTTGAACTTTGGAAGATTCCAGCTTACTTGTACGTGTCTAAGGGTCAGGTCCTCTCCATTGTTGCTGGCCTAAGGCTTAGTTCACCATACAGCAATGTATATATTGACCTATTTTCCCCTCGACTTTCTGTGATTCCCTACATCTCACCTTTCTTTGCAGACAAGCCATTTGAAATACCCTTAACTTATTTCACAGCCAATAAGTCTTTGAAATAATGTGTATTTTTTAGAGAAATCTTCTTATATAATTAGGCAGAAAATCTGACCTGCCATAGTTTTCAAAACAGCATAATTTCACTCTTCTCAATGATTAATCTGTTGTATTACACAACCTTGGAGTAATTAGCTTTATCAATGACATGTCCTTGAAAAATGTTTTAGAGATCCTACCAGTCTTTGAAAACATCCTTGTGCCTTGTTTCAGTTCCAGTTTTATGTATATTTTCTGCCTTACACCCGATTATTCCTTCATCTGATGGATGGCCTTGGGAATCTAATTCTGGTGTTGATGGTTTTGGCTGATTGTCTCCCCTTGTAGCTGCTTTCTTCATTATTGTGTAAATTTAGATCATGAGCTCATGTTTAGCTAAACAGCTGACCTTGTAAGAGGCTTAGGTGTGAACGCTCCTAAGTTTCAGCAGAAAGTCGGCAAAGATTTATTTGTGTCCCTCCAATGAGTGGCCCGCAAGGACCCCGTTTTCTACAAGTGTTGGTCCAATACTCCCTCTAGAGGCAGGGGACTCAGACAGGGCTGCTTTGCGGCCCCCGATCTGGGGCAGGGGCAGTGGGTGGCATGTGACCCGGGCAGGAGCCCCTCCGCGTGTGTCCCAGGGACCCATCTGCCTGCGAACTTCGATCACCTGGCAGGAAGCTACGATGCCCAGAACTATGCTTAGCTGTGCAGCGCGGTGTACTGCGCGGACACGTTCCACACACACTTCAAGTAAGAGGGCGGCCTGAGTGGAAAGGTGAGAGTTTGGGCAGCTGTGCAGACAAAGAAGGCGCCCTTTGGCCTGGGCCTAAAAGCTTGTGACACTCCACTGGGCCTGCCGGGCTCTGAGGGCCCTGCCCTGGGCCCCCTGCTCCCCTGCCCTTTGTTCAGTCACAGCAGAGATGGCCACACCCACTCCCTCAGTGAGAGCAGTGTTCCAACCTCCCTCAGCCCCGCCCCCTCTCCGCAGGTTACCATGGACTACAGAGGCTGCATTCTGAGGCCAGGGCGTTCCGAGAATGCCAAGGGCAGACATGATGACCTTAAATGATTTCCTCTTGTGTCAGTGTTGGTAAACTTTAGGAGCTAGGAAATGGTCCACTTGACAGAAATGTTCAAATTTACTGGCATTTCATATATTCTCTGCTCTAACATTGTCCTGACTCTTTCTGTATATTCTTTACTTATGTTTTTGTTTTCCTTAATCAAAGTGTATCTTTTAAATCTTTTCAAAGAAGATTCTTTGGACTTACTAAATCACCTGAATTTTATACGTTTTCTGTTGTATTAAGTTCTGCTCATAACTTTATTTATCTTTTTTCTATGTTCTCAGGGTTTATTGTTTTCATCTTCTGATGTCAATTAAAACACTTGGTTATTCATTTTAATAAATCTTTTTACTTATAAAGATTTGAACTTTTGAAGATTCCAGCTTACTTGTACGTGTCTTAGGGTCAGGTCCTCTCCATTGTTGCTGGCCTAAGGCTTAGTTCACCATACAGCAATGTATATATTGACCTATTTTCCCCTCGACTTTCTGTGATTCCCTACATCTCACCTTTCTTTGCAGACAAGCCATTTGAAATACCCTTAACTTATTTCACAGCCAATAAGTCTTTGAAATAATGTGTATTTTTTAGAGAAATCTTCTTATATAATTAGGCAGAAAATCTGACCTGGCATAGTTTTCAAAACAGCATAATTTCACTCTTCTCAATGATTAATCTGTTGTATTACACAACCTTGGAGTATTTAGCTTTATCAATGGCATGTCCTTGAAAAATTTTAGAGATCCTACCAGTCTTTGAAAACATCCTTGTGCCTTGTTTCAGTTCCAGTTTTATGTATATTTTCTGCCTTGCACCCGATTATTCCTACATCTGATGGATGGCCTTGGGAATCTAATTCTGGTATTGATGGTTTTGGCTGATTGTCTCCCCTTGTAGCTGCTTTCTTCATTATTGTGTAAATTTAGATCATGAGCTCATGTTGAGCTAAACAGCTGACCTTGTAAGAGGCTTAGGTGTGAACGCTCGTAAGTTTCAGCAGAAAGTCAGCAAAGATTTATTTGTGTCCCTCCAATGAGTGGCCCGCAAGGACGCCGTTTTCTACAAGTGTTGGTCCAATACTCCCTCTAGAGGCAGGGGATTAAGACAGGGCTGATTTGCGGCCCCCGATCTGGGGCAGGGGCAGTGGGTGGGCTGTGACCCGGGCAGGAGCCTCTCCGCGTGTGTCCCAGGGACCCATCTGCCTGCAAACTTCGGTCACCTGGCAGGAAGCTACGATGCCCAGACCTATGCTTAGCTGTGCAGCGCGGTATACTGCACGGACACGTTCCACACACACTTCAAGTAAGAGGGCGGCCTGAGTGGAAAGGTGAGAGTTTGGGCATCTGTGCAGACAAAGAAGGCGCCCTTTGGCCTGGGCCTAAAAACTTGTTACACTCCACTGGGCCTGCCGGGCTCTGAGGGCCCTGCCCTGGGCCCCCTGCTCCCCTGCCCTTTGTTCAGTCACAGCAGAGATGGCCACACCCACTCCCTCAGTGACGGCAGTGTTCCAACCTCCCTCAGCCCCGCCCCATCTCCGCAGGTTACAGTGGACTACAGAGGCTGCATTCTGAGGCCAGGGCGTTCCGAGAATGCCAAGGGCAGACATGATGACCTTAAATGATTTCCTCTTGTGTCAGTGTTGGTAAACTTTAGGAGCTAGGAAATGGTCCACTTGACAGAAATGTTCAAATTTACTGGCATTTCATATATTCTCTGCTCTAACATTGTCCTGACTCTTTCTGTATATTCTTTACTTATGTTTTGGTTTTCCTTAATCAAAGTGTGTCTTTTAAATCTTTTCAAAGAAAATTCTTTGGACTTACTAAATCACCTGAATTTTATACGTTTTCTGTTGTATTAAGTTCTGCTCATATCTTTATTTATCTTTTCTCTATGTTCTCAGGGTTTATTGTTTTCATCTTCTGATGTCAATTAAAACACTTGGTTATTCATTTTAATAAATCTTTTTACTTATAAAGATTTGAACTTTTGAAGATTCCAGCTTACTTGTACGTGTCTAAGGGTCAGGTCCTCTCCATTGTTGCTGGCCTAAGGCTTAGTTCACCATACAGCAATGTATCTATTGACCTATTTTCCCCTCGACTTTCTGTGATTCCCTACATCTCACCTTTCTTTGCAGACAAGCCATTTGAAATACCCTTAACTTATTTCACAGCCAATAAGTCTTTGAAATAATGTGTATTTTTTAGAGAAATCTTCTTATATAATTAGGCAGAAAATCTGACCTGCCATAGTTTTCAAAACAGCATAATTTCACTCTTCTCAATGATTAATCTGTTGTATTACACAACCTTGGAGTATTTAGCTTTATCAATGACATGTCCTTGAAAAATGTTTTAGAGATCCTACCAGTCTTTGAAAACATCCTTGTGCCTTGTTTCAGTTCCAGTTTTATGTATATTTTCTGCCTTGCACCCGATTATTCCTTCATCTGATGGATGGCCTTGGGAATCTAATTCTGGTATTGATGGTTTTGGCTGATTGTCTCCCCTTGTAGCTGCTTTCTTCATTATTGTGTAAATTTAGATCATGAGCTCATGTTTAGCTAAACAGCTGACCTTGTAAGAGGCTTAGGTGTGAAGGCTCGTAAGTTTCAGCAGAAAGTCGGCAAAGATTTATTTGTGTCCCTCCAATGAGTGGCCCGCAAGGACGCCGTTTTCTACAAGTGTTGGTCCAAAACTCCCTCTAGAGGCAGGGGATTAAGACAGGGCTGATTTGCGGCCCCCGATCTGGGGCAGGGGCAGTGGGTGGGCTGTGACCCGGGCAGGAGCTTCTCCGCGTGTGTCCCAGGGACCCATCTGCCTGCGAACTTCGGTCACCTGGCAGGAAGCTACGATGCCCAGACCTATGCTTAGCTGTGCAGCGCGGTATACTGCACGGACACGTTCCACACACACTTCAAGTAAGAGGGCGGCCTGAGTGGAAAGGTGAGAGTTTGGGCAGCTGTGCAGACAAAGAAGGCGCCCTTTGGCCTGGGCCTAAAAGCTTGTGACACTCCACTGGACCTGCCGGGCTCTGAGGGCCCTGCCCTGGGCCCCCTGCTCCCCTGCCCTTTGTTCAGTCACAGCAGAGATGGCCACACCCACTCCCTCAGTGAGGGCAGTGTTCCAACCTCCCTCAGCCCCGCCCCCTCTCCGCAGGTTACCATGGACTACAGAGGGTGCATTCTGAGGCCAGTGCGTTCCGAGAATGCCAAGGGCAGACATGATGACCTTAAATGATTTCCTCTTGTGTCAGTGTTGGTAAACTTTAGGAGCTAGGAAATGGTCCACTTGACAGAAATGTTCAAATTTACTGGCATTTCATATATTCTCTGCTCTAACATTGTCCGGACTCTTTCTGTATATTCTTTACTTATGTTTTGGTTTTCCTTAATCAAAGTGTGTCTTTTAAATCTTTTCAAAGAAAATTCTTTGGACTTACTAAATCACCTGAATTTTATACGTTTTCTGTTGTATTAAGTTCTGCTCATATCTTTATTTATCTTTTCTCTATGTTCTCAGGGTTTATTGTTTTCATCTTCTGATGTCAATTAAAACACTTGGTTATTCATTTTAATAAATCTTTTTACTTATAAAGATTTGAACTTTTGAAGATTCCAGCTTACTTGTACGTGTCTAAGGGTCAGGTCCTCTCCATTGTTGCTGGCCTAAGGCTTAGTTCACCATACAGCAATGTATATATTGACCTATTTTCCCCTCGACTTTCTGTGATTCCCTACATCTCACCTTTCTTTGCAGACAAGCCATTTGAAATACCCTTAACTTATTTCACAGCCAATAAGTCTTTGAAATAATGTGTATTTTTTAGAGAAATCTTCTTATATAATTAGGCAGAAAATCTGACCTGCCATAGTTTTCAAAACAGCATAATTTCACTCTTCTCAATGATTAATCTGTTGTATTACACAACCTTGGAGTAATTAGCTTTATCAATGACATGTCCTTGAAAAATGTTTTAGAGATCCTACCAGTCTTTGAAAACATCCTTGTGCCTTGTTTCAGTTCCAGTTTTATGTATATTTTCTGCCTTACACCCGATTATTCCTACATCTGATGGATGGCCTTGGGAATCTAATTCTGGTATTGATGGTTTTGGCTGATTGTCTCCCCTTGTAGCTGCTTTCTTCATTATTGTGTAAATTTAGATCATGAGCTCATGTTTAGCTAAACAGCTGACCTTGTAAGAGGCTTAGGTGTGAAGGCTCGTAAGTTTCAGCAGAAAGTCGGGAAAGATTTATTTGTGTCCCTCCAATGAGTGGCCCGCAAGGACGCCGTTTTCTACAAGTGTTGGTCCAAAACTCCCTCTAGAGGCAGGGGATTAAGACAGGGCTGATTTGCGGCCCCCGATCTGGGGCAGGGGCAGTGGGTGGGCTGTGACCCGGGCAGGAGCTTCTCCGCGTGTGTCCCAGGGACCCATGTGCCTGCGAACTTCGGTCACCTGGCAGGAAGCTACGATGCCCAGACCTATGCTTAGCTGTGCAGCGCGGTATACTGCACGGACACGTTCCACACACACTTCAAGTAAGAGGGCGGCCTGAGTGGAAAGGTGAGAATTTGGGCAGCTGTGCAGACAAAGAAGGCGCCCTTTGGCCTGGGCCTAAAAGCTTGTGACACTCCACTGGGCCTGCCGGGCTCTGAGGGCCCTGCCCTGGGCCCCCTGCTCCCCTGCCCTTTGTTCAGTCACAGCAGAGATGGCCACACCCACTCCCTCAGTGAGGTCAGTGTTCCAACCTCCCTCAGCCCCGCCCCCTCTCCGCACGTTACCGTGGACTACAGAGGCTGCATTCTGAGGCCAGGGCGTTCCGAGAATGCCAAGGGCAGACATGATGACCTTAAATGATTTCCTCTTGTGTCAGTGTTGGTAAACTTTAGGAGCTAGGAAATGGTCCACTTGACAGAAATGTTCAAATTTACTGGCATTTCATATATTCTCTGCTCTAACATTGTCCTGACTCTTTCTGTATATTCTTTACTTATGTTTTGGTTTTCCTTAATCAAAGTGTGTCTTTTAAATCTTTTCAAAGAAAATTCTTTGGACTTACTAAATCACCTGAATTTTATACGTTTTCTGTTGTATTAAGTTCTGCTCATATCTTTATTTATCTTTTCTCTATGTTCTCAGGGTTTATTGTTTTCATCTTCTGATGTCAATTAAAACACTTGGTTATTCATTTTAATAAATCTTTTTACTTATAAAGATTTGAACTTTGGAAGATTCCAGCTTACTTGTACGTGTCTAAGGGTCAGGTCCTCTCCATTGTTGCTGGCCTAAGGCTTAGTTCACCATACAGCAATGTATATATTGACCTATTTTCCCCTCGACTTTCTGTGATTCCCTACATCTCACCTTTCTTTGCAGACAAGCCATTTGAAATACCCTTAACTTATTTCACAGCCAATAAGTCTTTGAAATAATGTTTATTTTTTGAGAAATCTTCTTATATAATTAGGCAGAAAATCTGACCTGCCATAGTTTTCAAAACAGCATAATTTCACTCTTCTCAATGATTAATCTGTTGTATTACACAACCTTGGAGTAATTAGCTTTATCAATGACATGTCCTTGAAAAATGTTTTAGAGATCCTACCAGTCTTTGAAAACATCCTTGTGCCTTCTTTCAGTTCCAGTTTTATGTATATTTTCTGCCTTACACCCGATTATTCCTACATCTGATGGATGGCCTTGGGAATCTAATTCTGGTATTGATGGTTTTGGCTGATTGTCTCCCCTTGTAGCTGCTTTCTTCATTATTGTGTAAATTTAGATCATGAGCTCATGTTTAGCTAAACAGCTGACCTTGTAAGAGGCTTAGGTGTGAAGGCTCGTAAGTTTCAGCAGAAAGTCGGCAAAGATTTATTTGTGTCCCTCCAATGAGTGGCCCGCAAGGACGCCGTTTTCTACAAGTGTTGGTCCAAAACTCCCTCTAGGGGCAGGGGATTAAGACAGGGCTGATTTGCGGCCCCCGATCTGGGGCAGGGGCAGTGGGTGGGCTGTGACCCGGGCAGGAGCTTCTCCGCGTGTGTCCCAGGTACCCATCTGCCTGCGAACTTCGGTCACCTGGCAGGAAGCTACGATGCCCAGACCTATGCTTAGCTGTGCAGCGCGGTATACTGCACGGACACGTTCCACACACACTTCAAGTAAGAGGGCGGCCTGAGTGGAAAGGTGAGAGTTTGGGCAGCTGTGCAGACAAAGAAGGCGCCCTTTGGCCTGGGCCTAAAAGCTTGTGACACTCCACTGGGCCTGCCGGGCTCTGAGGGCCCTGCCCTGGGCCCCCTGCTCCCCTGCCCTTTGTTCAGTCACAGCAGAGATGGCCACACCCACTCCCTCAGTGAGGGCAGTGTTCCAACCTCCCTCAGCCCCGCCCCGTCTCCGCACGTTACCATGGACTACAGAGGCTGCATTCTGAGGCCAGGGCGTTCCGAGAATGCCAAGGGCAGACATGATGACCTTAAATGATTTCCTCTTGTGTCAGTGTTGGTAAACTTTAGGAGCTAGGAAATGGTCCACTTGACAGAAATGTTCAAATTTACTTGCATTTCATATATTCTCTGCTCTAACATTGTCCTGACTCTTTCTGTATATTCTTTACTTATGTTTTGGTTTTCCTTAATCAAAGTGTGTCTTTTAAATCTTTTCAAAGAAAATTCTTTGGTCTTACTAAATCACCTGAATTTTATACGTTTTCTGTTGTATTAAGTTCTGCTCATATCTTTATTTATCTTTTCTCTATGTTCTCAGGGTTTATTGTTTTCATCTTCTGATGTCAATTAAAACACTTGGTTATTCATTTTAATAAATCTTTTTACTTATAAAGATTTGAACTTTTGAAGATTCCAGCTTACTTGTACGTGTCTAAGGGTCAGGTCCTCTCCATTGTTGCTGGCCTAAGGCTTAGTTCACCATACAGCAATGTATATATTGACCTATTTTCCCCTCGACTTTCTGTGATTCCCTACATCTCACCTTTCTTTGCAGACAAGCCATTTGAAATACCCTTAACTTATTTCACAGCCAATAAGTCTTTGAAATAATGTGTATTTTTTAGAGAAATCTTCTTATATAATTAGGCAGAAAATCTGACCTGCCATAGTTTTCAAAACAGCATAATTTCACTCTTCTCAATGATTAATCTGTTGTATTACACAACCTTGGAGTAATTAGCTTTATCAATGACATGTCCTTGAAAAATGTTTTAGAGATCCTACCAGTCTTTGAAAACATCCTTGTGCCTTCTTTCAGTTCCAGTTTTATGTATATTTTCTGCCTTACACCCGATTATTCCTACATCTGATGGATGGCCTTGGGAATCTAATTCTGGTATTGATGGTTATGGCTGATTGTCTCCCCTTGTAGCTGCTTTCTTCATTATTGTGTAAATTTAGATCATGAGCTCATGTTTAGCTAAACAGCTGACCTTGTAAGAGGCTTAGGTGTGAAGGCTCGTAAGTTTCAGCAGAAAGTCGGCAAAGATTTATTTGTGTCCCTCCAATGAGTGGCCCGCAAGGACGCCGTTTTCTACAAGTGTTGGTCCAAAACTCCCTCTAGAGGCAGGGGATTAAGACAGGGCTGATTTGCGGCCCCCGATCTGGGGCAGGGGCAGTGGGTGGGCTGTGACCCGGGCAGGAGCTTCTCCGCGTGTGTCCCAGGGACCCATCTGCCTGCGAACTTCGGTCACCTGGCAGGAAGCTACGATGCCCAGACCTATGCTTAGCTGTGCAGCGCGGTATACTGCACGGACACGTTCCACACACACTTCAAGTAAGAGGGCGGCCTGAGTGGAAAGGTGAGAGTTTGGGCAGCTGTGCAGACAAAGAAGGCGCCCTTTGGCCTGGGCCTAAAAGCTTGTGACACTCCACTGGGCCTGCCGGGCTCTGAGGGCCCTGCCCTGGGCCCCTTGCTCCCCTGCCCTTTGTTCAGTCACAGCAGAGATGGCCACACCCACTCCCTCAGTGAGGGCAGTGTTCCAACCTCCCTCAGCCCCGCCCCCTCTCCGCACGTTACCATGGACTACAGAGGCTGCATTCTGAGGCCAGGGCGTTCCGAGAATGCCAAGGGCAGACATGATGACCTTAAATGATTTCCTCTTGTGTCAGTGTTGGTAAACTTTAGGAGCTAGGAAATGGTCCACTTGACAGAAATGTTCAAATTTACTGGCATTTCATATATTCTCTGCTCTAACATTGTCCTGACTCTTTCTGTATATTCTTTACTTATGTTTTGGTTTTCCTTAATCAAAGTGTGTCTTTTAAATCTTTTCAAAGAAAATTCTTTGGACTTACTAAATCACCTGAATTTTATACGTTTTCTGTTGTATTAAGTTCTGCTCATATCTTTATTTATCTTTTCTCTATGTTCTCAGGGTTTATTGTTTTCATCTTCTGATGTCAATTAAAACACTTGGTTATTCATTTTAATAAATCTTTTTACTTATAAAGATTTGAACTTTTGAAGATTCCAGCTTACTTGTACGTGTCTAAGGGTCAGGTCCTCTCCATTGTTGCTGGCCTAAGGCTTAGTTCACCATACAGCAATGTATATATTGACCTATTTTCCCCTCGACTTTCTGTGATTCCCTACATCTCACCTTTCTTTGCAGACAAGCCATTTGAAATACCCTTAACTTATTTCACAGCCAATAAGTCTTTGAAATAATGTGTATTTTTTAGAGAAATCTTCTTATATAATTAGGCAGAAAATCTGACCTGCCATAGTTTTCAAAACAGCATAATTTCACTCTTCTCAATGATTAATCTGTTGTATTACACAACCTTGGAGTAATTAGCTTTATCAATGACATGTCCTTGAAAAATGTTTTAGAGATCCTACCAGTCTTTGAAAACATCCTTGTGCCTTGTTTCAGTTCCAGTTTTATGTATATTTTCTGCCTTACACCCGATTATTCCTTCATCTGATGGATGGCCTTGGGAATCTAATTCTGGTGTTGATGGTTTTGGCTGATTGTCTCCCCTTGTAGCTGCTTTCTTCATTATTGTGTAAATTTAGATCATGAGCTCATGTTTAGCTAAACAGCTGACCTTGTAAGAGGCTTAGGTGTGAACGCTCCTAAGTTTCAGCAGAAAGTCGGCAAAGATTTATTTGTGTCCCTCCAATGAGTGGCCCGCAAGGACCCCGTTTTCTACAAGTGTTGGTCCAATACTCCCTCTAGAGGCAGGGGACTCAGACAGGGCTGCTTTGCGGCCCCCAATCTGGGGCAGGGGCAGTCGGTGGCCTGTGACCCGGGCAGGAGCCCCTCCGCGTGTGTCCCAGGGACCCATCTGCCTGCGAACTTCGATCACCTGGCAGGAAGCTACGATGCCCAGAACTATGCTTAGCTGTGCAGCGCGGTGTACTGCGCGGCCACGTTCCACACACACTTCAAGTAAGAGGGCGGCCTGAGTGGAAAGGTGAGTATTTGGGCAGCTGTGCAGACAAAGAAGGCACCCTTTGGCCTGGGCCTAAAAGCTTGTGACACTCCACTGGGCCTGCCGGGCTCTGAGGGCCCTGCCCTGGGCCCCCTGCTCCCCTGCCCTTTGTTCAGTCACAGCAGAGATGGCCACACCCACTCCCTCAGTGAGAGCAGTGTTCCAACCTCCCTCAGCCCCGCCCCCTCTCCGCAGGTTACCATGGACTACAGAGGCTGCATTCTGAGGCCAGGGCGTTCCGAGAATGCCAAGGGCAGACATGATGACCTTAAATGACTTCCTCTTGTGTCAGTGTTGGTAAACTTTAGGAGCTAGGAAATGGTCCACTTGACAGAAATGTTCAAATTTACTGGCATTTCATATATTCTCTGCTCTAACATTGTCCTGACTCTTTCTGTATATTCTTTACTTATGTTTTTGTTTTCCTTAATCAAAGTGTATCTTTTAAATCTTTTCAAAGAAGATTCTTTGGACTTACTAAATCACCTGAATTTTATACGTTTTCTGTTGTATTAAGTTGTGCTCATAACTTTATTTATCTTTTTTCTATGTTCTCAGGGTTTATTGTTTTCATCTTCTGATGTCAATTAAAACACTTGGTTATTCATTTTAATAAATCTTTTTACTTATAAAGATTTGAACTTTTGAAGATTCCAGCTTACTTTACGTGTCTAAGGGTCAGGTCCTCTCCATTGTTGCTGGCCTAAGGCTTAGTTCACCATACAGCAATGTATATATTGACCTATTTTCCCCTCGACTTTCTGTGATTCCCTACATCTCACCTTTCTTTGCAGACAAGCCATTTGAAATACCCTTAACTTATTTCACAGCCAATAAGTCTTTGAAATAATGTGTATTTTTTAGAGAAATCTTCTTATATAATTAGGCAGAAAATCTGACCTGGCATAGTTTTCAAAACAGCATAATTTCACTCTTCTCAATGATTAATCTGTTGTATTACACAACCTTGGAGTATTTAGCTTTATCAATGGCATGTCCTTGAAAAATGTTTTAGAGATCCTACCAGTCTTTGAAAACATCCTTGTGCCTTGTTTCAGTTCCAGTTTTATGTATATTTTCTGCCTTGCACCCGATTATTCCTACATCTGATGGATGGCCTTGGGAATCTAATTCTGGTATTGATGGTTTTGGCTGATTGTCTCCCCTTGTAGCTGCTTTCTTCATTATTGTGTAAATTTAGATCATGAGCTCATGTTTAGCTAAACAGCTGACCTTGTAAGAGGCTTAAGTGTGAACGCTCGTAAGTTTCAGCAGAAAGTCGGCAAAGATTTATTTGTGTCCCTCCAATGAGTGGCCCGCAAGGACGCCGTTTTCTACAAGTGTTGGTCCAATACTCCCTCTAGAGGCAGGGGATTAAGACAGGGCTGATTTGCGGCCCCCGATCTGGGGCAGGGGCAGTGGGTGGGCTGTGACCCAGGCAGGAGCCTCTCCGCGTGTGTCCCAGGGACCCATCTGCCTGCAAACTTCGGTCACCTGGCAGGAAGCTACGATGCCCAGACCTATGCTTTGCTGTGCAGCGCGGTATACTGCACGGACACGTTCCACACACACTTCAAGTAAGAGGGCGGCCTGAGTGGAAAGGTGAGAGTTTGGGCATCTGTGCAGACAAAGAAGGCGCCCTTTGGCCTGGGCCTAAAAGCTTGTTACACTCCACTGGGCCTGCCGGGCTCTGAGGGCCCTGCCCTGGGCCCCCTGCTCCCCTGCCCTTTGTTCAGTCACAGCAGAGATGGCCACACCCACTCCCTCAGTGAGGGCAGTGTTCCAACCTCCCTCAGCCCCGCCCCATCTCCGCAGGTTACCATGGACTACAGAGGCTGCATTCTGAGGCCAGGGCGTTCCGAGAATGCCAAGGGCAGACATGATGACCTTAAATGATTTCCTCTTGTGTCAGTGTTGGTAAACTTTAGGAGCTAGGAAATGGTCCACTTGACAGAAATGTTCAAATTTACTGGCATTTCATATATTCTCTGCTCTAACATTGTCCTGACTCTTTCTGTATATTCTTTACTTATGTTTTGGTTTTCCTTAATCAAAGTGTGTCTTTTAAATCTTTTCAAAGAAAATTCTTTGGACTTACTAAATCAGCTGAATTTTATACGTTTTCTGTTGTATTAAGTTCTGCTCATATCTTTATTTATCTTTTCTCTATGTTCTCAGGGTTTATTGTTTTCATCTTCTGATGTCAATTAAAACACTTGGTTATTCATTTTAATAAATCTTTTTACTTATAAAGATTTGAACTTTTGAAGATTCCAGCTTACTTGTACGTGTCTAAGGGTCAGTTCCTCTCCATTGTTGCTGGCCTAAGGCTTAGTTCACCATACAGCAATGTATATATTGACCTATTTTCCCCTCGACTTTCTGTGATTCCCTACATCTCACCTTTCTTTGCAGACAAGCCATTTGAAATACCCTTAACTTATTTCACAGCCAATAAGTCTTTGAAATAATGTGTATTTTTTAGAGAAATCTTCTTATATAATTAGGCAGAAAATCTGACCTGCCATAGTTTTCAAAACAGCATAATTTCACTCTTCTCAATGATTAATCTGTTGTATTACACAACCTTGGAGTATTTAGCTTTATCAATGGCATGTCCTTGAAAAATGTTTTAGAGATCCTACCAGTCTTTGAAAACATCCTTGTGCCTTGTTTCAGTTCCAGTTTTATGTATATTTTCTGCCTTGCACCCGATTATTCCTACATCTGATGGATGGCCTTGGGAATCTAATTCTGGTATTGATGGTTTTGGCTGATTGTCTCCCCTTGTAGCTGCTTTCTTCATTATTGTGTAAATTTAGATCATGAGCTCATGTTTAGCTAAACAGCTGACCTTGTAAGAGGCTTAGGTGTGAACGCTCGTAAGTTTCAGCAGAAAGTCGGCAAAGATTTATTTGTGTCCCTCCAATGAGTGGCCCGCAAGGACGCCGTTTTCTACAAGTGTTGGTCCAAAACTCCCTCTAGAGGCAGGGGATTAAGACAGGGCTGCTTTGCGGCCCCCGATCTGGGGCAGGGGCAGTTGGCAGCATGTGACCCGGGCAGGAGCCCCTCCGCGTGTGTCCCAGGGACCCATCTGCCTGCAAACTTCGGTCACCTGGCAGGAAGCTACGATGCCCAGAACTATGCTTAGCTGTGTAGCGCGGTGTACTGCGCGGACACGTTCCACACACACTTCAAGTAAGAGGGCGGCCTGAGTGGAAAGGTGAGAGTTTGGGCAGCTGTGCAGACAAAGAAGGCGCCCTTTGGCCTGGGCCTAAAAACTTGTGACACTCCACTGGGCCTGCCGGGCTCTGAGGGCCCTGCCCTGGGCCCCCTGCTCCCCTGCCCTTTGTTCAGTCACAGCAGAGATGGCCACACCCACTCCCTCAGTGAGGGCAGTGTTCCAACCTCCCTCAGCCCCGCCCCCTCTCCGCAGGTTACCATGGACTACAGAGGCTGCATTCTGAGGCCAGGGCGTTCCGAGAATGCCAAGGGCAGACATGATGACCTTAAATGATTTCCTCTTGTGTCAGTGTTGGTAAACTTTAGGAGCTAGGAAATGGTCCACTTGACAGAAATGTTCAAATTTACTGGCATTTCATATATTCTCTGCTCTAACATTGTCCTGACTCTTTCTGTATATTCTTTACTTATGTTTTGGTTTTCCTTAATCAAAGTGTGTCTTTAAATCTTTTCAAAGAAAATTCTTTGGACTTACTAAATCACCTGAATTTTATACGTTTTCTGTTGTATTAAGTTCTGCTCATATCTTTATTTATCTTTTCTCTATGTTCTCAGGGTTTATTGTTTTCATCTTCTGATGTCAATTAAAACACTTGGTTATTCATTTTAATAAATCTTTTTACTTATAAAGATTTGAACTTTTGAAGATTCCAGCTTACTTGTACGTGTCTAAGGGTCAGGTCCTCTCCATTGTTGCTGGCCTAAGGCTTAGTTCACCATACAGCAATGTATATATTGACCTATTTTCCCCTCGACTTTCTGTGATTCCCTACATCTCACCTTTCTTTGCAGACAAGCCATTTGAAATACCCTTAACTTATTTCACAGCCAATAAGTCTTTGAAATAATGTGTATTTTTTAGAGAAATCTTCTTATATAATTAGGCAGAAAATCTGACCTGCCATAGTTTTCAAAACAGCATAATTTCACTCTTCTCAATGATTAATCTGTTGTATTACACAACCTTGGAGTAATTAGCTTTATCAATGACATGTCCTTGAAAAATGTTTTAGAGATCCTACCAGTCTTTGAAAACATCCTTGTGCCTTCTTTCAGTTCCAGTTTTATGTATATT
This sequence comes from Mesoplodon mirus, assembly GCF_964341445.2. Lineage (NCBI taxonomy): Eukaryota > Metazoa > Chordata > Mammalia > Artiodactyla > Ziphiidae > Mesoplodon > Mesoplodon mirus. The sequence goes on from NW_028295330.1 coordinate 30,753, forward strand.
TTCTGCCTTACACCCGATTATTCCTACATCTCATGGATGGCCTTGGGAATCTAATTCTGGTATTGATGGTTTTGGCTGATTGTCTCCCCTTGTAGCTGCTTTCTTCATTATTGTGTAAATTTAGATCATGAGCTCATGTTTAGCTAAACAGCTGACCTTGTAAGAGGCTTAGGTGTGAACGCTCGTAAGTTTCAGCAGAAAGTCGGCAAAGATTTATTTGTGTCCCTCCAATGAGTGGCCCGCAAGGACACCGTTTTCTACAAGTGTTGGTCCAAAACTCCCTCTAGAGGCAGGGGATTAAGACAGGGCTGATTTGCGGCCCCCGATCTGGGGCAGGGGCAGTGGGTGGGCTGTGACCCGGGCAGGAGCTTCTCCGCGTGTGTCCCAGGGACGCATCTGCCTGCGAACTTCAGTCACCTGGCAGGAAGCTACGATGCCCAGACCTATGCTTAGCTGTGCAGCGCGGTATACTGCACGGACACGTTCCACACACACTTCAAGTAAGAGGGCGGCCTGAGTGGAAAGGTGAGAGTTTGGGCAGCTGTGCAGACAAAGAAGGCGCCCTTTGGCCTGGGCCTAAAAGCTTGTGACACTCCACTGGGCCTGCCGGGCTCTGAGGGCCCTGCCCTGGGCCCCCTGCTCCCCTGCCCTTTGTTCAGTCACAGCAGAGATGGCCACACCCACTCCCTCAGTGAGGGCAGTGTTCCAACCTCCCTCAGCCCCGCCCCCTCTCCGCAGGTTACCATGGACTACAGAGGCTGCATTCTGAGGCCAGTGCGTTCCGAGAATGCCAAGGGCAGACATGATGACCTTAAATGATTTCCTCTTGTGTCAGTGTTGGTAAACTTTAGGAGCTAGGAAATGGTCCACTTGACAGAAATGTTCAAATTTACTGGCATTTCATATATTCTCTGCTCTAACATTGTCCTGACTCTTTCTGTATATTCTTTACTTATGTTTTGGTTTTCCTTAATCAAAGTGTGTCTTTTAAATCTTTTCAAAGAAAATTCTTTGGACTTACTAAATCACCTGAATTTTATACGTTTTCTGTTGTATTAAGTTCTGCTCATATCTTTATTTATCTTTTCTCTATGTTCTCAGGGTTTATTGTTTTCATCTTCTGATGTCAATTAAAACACTTGGTTATTCATTTTAATAAATCTTTTTACTTATAAAGATTTGAACTTTTGAAGATTCCAGCTTACTTGTACGTGTCTAAGGGTCAGGTCCTCTCCATTGTTGCTGGCCTAAGGCTTAGTTCACCATACAGCAATGTATATATTGACCTATTTTCCCCTCGACTTTCTGTGATTCCCTACATCTCACCTTTCTTTGCAGACAAGCCATTTGAAATACCCTTAACTTATTTCACAGCCAATAAGTCTTTGAAATAATGTGTATTTTTTAGAGAAATCTTCTTATATAATTAGGCAGAAAATCTGACCTGGCATAGTTTTCAAAACAGCATAATTTCACTCTTCTCAATGATTAATCTGTTGTATTACACAACCTTGGAGTATTTAGCTTTATCAATGGCATGTCCTTGAAAAATGTTTTAGAGATCCTACCAGTCTTTGAAAACATCCTTGTGCCTTCTTTCAGTTCCAGTTTTATGTATATTTTCTGCCTTACACCCGATTATTCCTACATCTCATGGATGGCCTTGGGAATCTAATTCTGGTATTGATGGTTTTGGCTGATTGTCTCCCCTTGTAGCTGCTTTCTTCATTATTGTGTAAATTTAGATCATGAGCTCATGTTTAGCTAAACAGCTGACCTTGTAAGAGGCTTAGGTGTGAAGGCTCGTAAGTTTCAGCAGAAAGTCGGCAAAGATTTATTTGTGTCCCTCCAATGAGTGGCCCGCAAGGACGCCGTTTTCTACAAGTGTTGGTCCAAAACTCCCTCTAGAGGCAGGGGATTAAGACAGGGCTGATTTGCGGCCCCCGATCTGGGGCAGGGGCAGTGGGTGGGCTGTGACCCGGGCAGGAGCTTCTCCGCGTGTGTCCCAGGGACCCATCTGCCTGCGAACTTCGGTCACCTGGCAGGAAGCTACGATGCCCAGACCTATGCTTAGCTGTGCAGCGCGGTATACTGCACGGACACGTTCCACACACACTTCAAGTAAGAGGGCGGCCTGAGTGGAAAGGTGAGAGTTTGGGCAGCTGTGCAGACAAAGAAGGCGCCCTTTGGCCTGGGCCTAAAAGCTTGTGACACTCCACTGGGCCTGCCGGGCTCTGAGGGCCCTGCCCTGGGCCCCCTGCTCCCCTGCCCTTTGTTCAGTCACAGCAGAGATGGCCACACCCACTCCCTCAGTGAGGGCAGTGTTCCAACCTCCCTCAGCCCCGCCCCCTCTCCGCACGTTACCATGGACTACAGAGGCTGCATTCTGAGGCCAGGGCGTTCCGAGAATGCCAAGGGCAGACATGATGACCTTAAATGATTTCCTCTTGTGTCAGTGTTGGTAAACTTTAGGAGCTAGGAAATGGTCCACTTGACAGAAATGTTCAAATTTACTGGCATTTCATATATTCTCTGCTCTAACATTGTCCTGACTCTTTCTGTATATTCTTTACTTATGTTTTGGTTTTCCTTAATCAAAGTGTGTCTTTTAAATCTTTTCAAAGAAAATTCTTTGGACTTACTAAATCACCTGAATTTTATACGTTTTCTGTTGTATTAAGTTCTGCTCATATCTTTATTTATCTTTTCTCTATGTTCTCAGGGTTTATTGTTTTCATCTTCTGATGTCAATTAAAACACTTGGTTATTCATTTTAATAAATCTTTTTACTTATAAAGATTTGAACTTTTCAAGATTCCAGCTTACTTGTACGTGTCTAAGGGTCAGGTCCTCTCCATTGTTGCTGGCCTAAGGCTTAGTTCACCATACAGCAATGTATATATTGACCTATTTTCCCCTCGACTTTCTGTGATTCCCTACATCTCACCTTTCTTTGCAGACAAGCCATTTGAAATACCCTTAACTTATTTCACAGCCAATAAGTCTTTGAAATAATGTGTATTTTTTAGAGAAATCTTCTTATATAATTAGGCAGAAAATCTGACCTGCCATAGTTTTCAAAACAGCATAATTTCACTCTTCTCAATGATTAATCTGTTGTATTACACAACCTTGGAGTAATTAGCTTTATCAATGACATGTCCTTGAAAAATGTTTTAGAGATCCTACCAGTCTTTGAAAACATCCTTGTGCCTTGTTTCAGTTCCAGTTTTATGTATATTTTCTGCCTTACACCCGATTATTCCTTCATCTGATGGATGGCCTTGGGAATCTAATTCTGGTGTTGATGGTTTTGGCTGATTGTCTCCCCTTGTAGCTGCTTTCTTCATTATTGTGTAAATTTAGATCATGAGCTCATGTTTAGCTAAACAGCTGACCTTGTAAGAGGCTTAGGTGTGAACGCTCCTAAGTTTCAGCAGAAAGTCGGCAAAGATTTATTTGTGTCCCTCCAATGAGTGGCCCGCAAGGACCCCGTTTTCTACAAGTGTTGGTCCAATACTCCCTCTAGAGGCAGGGGACTCAGACAGGGCTGCTTTGCGGCCCCCGATCTGGGGCAGGGGCAGTGGGTGGCCTGTGACCCGGGCAGGAGCCCCTCCGCGTGTGTCCCAGGGACCCATCTGCCTGCGAACTTCGATCACCTGGCAGGAAGCTACGATGCCCAGAACTATGCTTAGCTGTGCAGCGCGGTGTACTGCGCGGACACGTTCCACACACACTTCAAGTAAGAGGGCGGCCTGAGTGGAAAGGTGAGAGTTTGGGCAGCTGTGCAGACAAAGAAGGCGCCCTTTGGCCTGGGCCTAAAAGCTTGTGACACTCCACTGGGCCTGCCAGGCTCTGAGGGCCCTGCCCTGGGCCCCCTGCTCCCCTGCCCTTTGTTCAGTCACAGCAGAGATGGCCACACCCACTCCCTCAGTGAGAGCAGTGTTCCAACCTCCCTCAGCCCCGCCCCCTCTCCGCAGGTTACCATGGACTACAGAGGCTGCATTCTGAGGCCAGGGCGTTCCGAGAATGCCAAGGGCAGACATGATGACCTTAAATGATTTCCTCTTGTGTCAGTGTTGGTAAACTTTAGGAGCTAGGAAATGGTCCACTTGACAGAAATGTTCAAATTTACTGGCATTTCATATATTCTCTGCTCTAACATTGTCCTGACTCTTTCTGTATATTCTTTACTTATGTTTTTGTTTTCCTTAATCAAAGTGTATCTTTTAAATCTTTTCAAAGAAGATTCTTTGGACTTACTAAATCACCTGAATTTTATACGTTTTCTGTTGTATTAAGTTCTGCTCATAACTTTATTTATCTTTTTTCTATGTTCTCAGGGTTTATTGTTTTCATCTTCTGATGTCAATTAAAACACTTGGTTATTCATTTTAATAAATCTTTTTACTTATAAAGATTTGAACTTTTGAAGATTCCAGCTTACTTTTACGTGTCTTAGGGTCAGGTCCTCTCCATTGTTGCTGGCCTAAGGCTTAGTTCACCATACAGCAATGTATATATTGACCTATTTTCCCCTCGACTTTCTGTGATTCCCTACATCTCACCTTTCTTTGCAGACAAGCCATTTGAAATACCCTTAACTTATTTCACAGCCAATAAGTCTTTGAAATAATGTGTATTTTTTAGAGAAATCTTCTTATATAATTAGGCAGAAAATCTGACCTGCCATAGTTTTCAAAACAGCATAATTTCACTCTTCTCAATGATTAATCTGTTGTATTACACAACCTTGGAGTATTTAGCTTTATCAATGGCATGTCCTTGAAAAATGTTTTAGAGATCCTACCAGTCTTTGAAAACATCCTTGTGCCTTGTTTCAGTTCCAGTTTTATGTATATTTTCTGCCTTGCACCCGATTATTCCTACATCTGATGGATGGCCTTGGGAATCTAATTCTGGTATTGATGGTTTTGGCTGATTGTCTCCCCTTGTAGCTGCTTTCTTCATTATTGTGTAAATTTAGATCATGAGCTCATGTTTAGCTAAACAGCTGACCTTGTAAGAGGCTTAGGTGTGAACGCTCGTAAGTTTCAGCAGAAAGTCGGCAAAGATTTATTTGTGTCCCTCCAATGAGTGGCCCGCAAGGACGCCGTTTTCTACAAGTGTTGGTCCAATACTCCCTCTAGAGGCAGGGGATTAAGACAGGGCTGATTTGCGGCCCCCGATCTGGGGCAGGGGCAGTGGGTGGGCTGTGACCCGGGCAGGAGCCTCTCCGCGTGTGTCCCAGGGACCCATCTGCCTGCAAACTTCGGTCACCTGGCAGGAAGCTACGATGCCCAGACCTATGCTTAGCTGTGTAGCGCGGTGTACTGTGCGGACACGTTCCACACACACTTCAAGTAAGAGGGCGGCCTGAGTGGAAAGGTGAGAGTTTGGGCATCTGTGCAGACAAAGAAGGCGCCCTTTGGCCTGGGCCTAAAAACTTGTTACACTCCACTGGGCCTGCCGGGCTCTGAGGGCCCTGCCCTGGGCCCCCTGCTCCCCTGCCCTTTGTTCAGTCACAGCAGAGATGGCCACACCCACTCCCTCAGTGACGGCAGTGTTCCCACCTCCCTCAGCCCCGCCCCATCTCCGCAGGTTACCATGGATGACAGAGGCTGCATTCTGAGGCCAGGGCGTTCCGAGAATGCCAAGGGCAGACATGATGACCTTAAATGATTTCCTCTTGTGTCAGTGTTGGTAAACTTTAGGAGCTAGGAAATGGTCCATTTTACAGAAATGTTCAAATTTACTGGCATTTCATATATTCTCTGCTCTAACATTGTCCTGACTCTTTCTGTATATTCTTTACTTATGTTTTGGTTTTCCTTAATCAAAGTGTGTCTTTTAAATCTTTTCAAAGAAAATTCTTTGGACTTACTAAATCACCTGAATTTTATACGTTTTCTGTTGTATTAAGTTCTGCTCATATCTTTATTTATCTTTTCTCTATGTTCTCAGGGTTTATTGTTTTCATCTTCTGATGTCAATTAAAACACTTGGTTATTCATTTTAATAAATCTTTTTACTTATAAAGATTTGAACTTTTGAAGATTCCAGCTTACTTGTACGTGTCTAAGGGTCAGGTCCTCTCCATTGTTGCTGGCCTAAGGCTTAGTTCACCATACAGCAATGTATCTATTGACCTATTTTCCCCTCGACTTTCTGTGATTCCCTACATCTCACCTTTCTTTGCAGACAAGCCATTTGAAATACCCTTAACTTATTTCACAGCCAATAAGTCTTTGAAATAATGTGTATTTTTTAGAGAAATCTTCTTATATAATTAGGCAGAAAATCTGACCTGCCATAGTTTTCAAAACAGCATAATTTCACTCTTCTCAATGATTAATCTGTTGTATTACACAACCTTGGAGTATTTAGCTTTATCAATGACATGTCCTTGAAAAATGTTTTAGAGATCCTACCAGTCTTTGAAAACATCCTTGTGCCTTGTTTCAGTTCCAGTTTTATGTATATTTTCTGCCTTGCACCCGATTATTCCTTCATCTGACGAATGGCCTTGGGAATCTAATTCTGGTATTGATGGTTTTGGCTGATTGTCTCCCCTTGTAGCTGCTTTCTTCATTATTGTGTAAATTTAGATCATGAGCTCATGTTTAGCTAAACAGCTGACCTTGTAAGAGGCTTAGGTGTGAAGGCTCGTATGTTTCAGCAGAAAGTCGGCAAAGATTTATTTGTGTCCCTCCAATGAGTGGCCCGCAAGGACGCCGTTTTCTACAAGTGTTGGTCCAAAACTCCCTCTAGAGGCAGGGGATTAAGACAGGGCTGATTTGCGGCCCCCGATCTGGGGCAGGGGCAGTGGGTGGGCTGTGACCCGGGCAGGAGCTTCTCCGCGTGTGTCCCAGGGACCCATCTGCCTGCGAACTTCGGTCACCTGGCAGGAAGCTACGATGCCCAGACCTATGCTTAGCTGTGCAGCGCGGTATACTGCACGGACACGTTCCACACACACTTCAAGTAAGAGGGCGGCCTGAGTGGAAAGGTGAGAGTTTGGGCAGCTGTGCAGACAAAGAAGGCGCCCTTTGGCCTGGGCCTAAAAGCTTGTGACACTCCACTGGGCCTGCCGGGCTCTGAGGGCCCTGCCCTGGGCCCCCTGCTCCCCTGCCCTTTGTTCAGTCACAGCAGAGATGGCCACACCCACTCCCTCAGTGAGGGCAGTGTTCCAACCTCCCTCAGCCCCGCCCCCTCTCCGCAGGTTACCATGGACTACAGAGGCTGCATTCTGAGGCCAGGGCCTTCCGAGAATGCCAAGGGCAGACATGATGACCTTAAATGATTTCCTCTTGTGTCAGTGTTGGTAAACTTTAGGAGCTAGGAAATGGTCCACTTGACAGAAATGTTCAAATTTACTGGCATTTCATATATTCTCTGCTCTAACATTGTCCTGACTCTTTCTGTATATTCTTTACTTATGTTTTGGTTTTCCTTAATCAAAGTGTGTCTTTTAAATCTTTTCAAAGAAAATTCTTTGGACTTACTAAATCACCTGAATTTTATACGTTTTCTGTTGTATTAAGTTCTGCTCATATCTTTATTTATCTTTTCTCTATGTTCTCAGGGTTTATTGTTTTCATCTTCTGATGTCAATTAAAACACTTGGTTATTCATTTTAATAAATCTTTTTACTTATAAAGATTTGAATTTTTCAAGATTCCAGCTTACTTGTACGTGTCTAAGGGTCAGGTCCTCTCCATTGTTGCTGGCCTAAGGCTTAGTTCACCATACAGCAATGTATATATTGACCTATTTTCCCCTCGACTTTCTGTGATTCCCTACATCTCACCTTTCTTTGCAGACAAGCCATTTGAAATACCCTTAACTTATTTCACAGCCAATAAGTCTTTGAAATAATGTGTATTTTTTAGAGAAATCTTCTTATATAATTAGGCAGAAAATCTGACCTGCCATAGTTTTCAAAACAGCATAATTTCACTCTTCTCAATGATTAATCTGTTGTATTACACAACCTTGGAGTAATTAGCTTTATCAATGACATGTCCTTGAAAAATGTTTTAGAGATCCTACCAGTCTTTGAAAACATCCTTGTGCCTTGTTTCAGTTCCAGTTTTATGTATATTTTCTTCCTTACACCCGATTATTCCTTCATCTGATGGATGGCCTTGGGAATCTAATTCTGGTGTTGATGGATTTGGCTGATTGTCTCCCCTTGTAGCTGCTTTCTTCATTATTGTGTAAATTTAGATCATGAGCTCATGTTTAGCTAAACAGCTGACCTTGTAAGAGGCTTAGGTGTGAACGCTCGTAAGTTTCAGCAGAAAGTCGGCAAAGATTTATTTGTGTCCCTCCAATGAGTGGCCCGCAAGGACCCCGTTTTCTACAAGTGTTGGTCCAATACTCCCTCTAGAGGCAGGGGACTCAGACAGGGCTGCTTTGCGGCCCCCGATCTGGGGCAGGGGCAGTGGGTGGCCTGTGACCCGGGCAGGAGCCCCTCCGCGTGTGTCCCAGGGACCCATCTGCCTGCGAACTTCGATCACCTGGCAGGAAGCTACGATGCCCAGAACTATGCTTAGCTGTGCAGCGCGGTGTACTGCGCGGACACGTTCCACACACACTTCAAGTAAGAGGGCGGCCTGAGTGGAAAGGTGAGAGTTTGGGCAGCTGTGCAGACAAAGAAGGCGCCCTTTGGCCTGGGCCTAAAATCTTGTGACACTCCACTGGGCCTGCCGGGCTCTGAGGGCCCTGCCCTGGGCCCCCTGCTCCCCTGCCCTTTGTTCAGTCACAGCAGAGATGGCCACACCCACTCCCTCAGTGAGGGCAGTGTTCCAACCTCCCTCAGCCCCGCCCCCTCTCCGCAGGTTACCATGGACTACAGAGGCTGCATTCTGAGGCCAGGGCCTTCCGAGAATGCCAAGGGCAGACATGATGACCTTAAATGATTTCCTCTTGTGTCAGTGTTGGTAAACTTTAGGAGCTAGGAAATGGTCCACTTGACAGAAATGTTCAAATTTACTGGCATTTCATATATTCTCTGCTCTAACATTGTCCTGACTCTTTCTGTATATTCTTTACTTATGTTTTGGTTTTCCTTAATCAAAGTGTGTCTTTTAAATCTTTTCAAAGAAAATTCTTTGGACTTACTAAATCACCTGAATTTTATACGTTTTCTGTTGTATTAAGTTCTGCTCATATCTTTATTTATCTTTTCTCTATGTTCTCAGGGTTTATTGTTTTCATCTTCTGATGTCAATTAAAACACTTGGTTATTCATTTTAATAAATCTTTTTACTTATAAAGATTTGAATTTTTCAAGATTCCAGCTTACTTGTACGTGTCTAAGGGTCAGGTCCTCTCCATTGTTGCTGGCCTAAGGCTTAGTTCACCATACAGCAATGTATATATTGACCTATTTTCCCCTCGACTTTCTGTGATTCCCTACATCTCACCTTTCTTTGCAGACAAGCCATTTGAAATACCCTTAACTTATTTCACAGCCAATAAGTCTTTGAAATAATGTGTATTTTTTAGAGAAATCTTCTTATATAATTAGGCAGAAAATCTGACCTGCCATAGTTTTCAAAACAGCATAATTTCACTCTTCTCAATGATTAATCTGTTGTATTACACAACCTTGGAGTAATTAGCTTTATCAATGACATGTCCTTGAAAAATGTTTTAGAGATCCTACCAGTCTTTGAAAACATCCTTGTGCCTTGTTTCAGTTCCAGTTTTATGTATATTTTCTTCCTTACACCCGATTATTCCTTCATCTGATGGATGGCCTTGGGAATCTAATTCTGGTGTTGATGGATTTGGCTGATTGTCTCCCCTTGTAGCTGCTTTCTTCATTATTGTGTAAATTTAGATCATGAGCTCATGTTTAGCTAAACAGCTGACCTTGTAAGAGGCTTAGGTGTGAACGCTCGTAAGTTTCAGCAGAAAGTCGGCAAAGATTTATTTGTGTCCCTCCAATGAGTGGCCCGCAAGGACCCCGTTTTCTACAAGTGTTGGTCCAATACTCCCTCTAGAGGCAGGGGACTCAGACAGGGCTGCTTTGCGGCCCCCGATCTGGGGCAGGGGCAGTGGGTGGCCTGTGACCCGGGCAGGAGCCCCTCCGCGTGTGTCCCAGGGACCCATCTGCCTGCGAACTTCGATCACCTGGCAGGAAGCTACGATGCCCAGAACTATGCTTAGCTGTGCAGCGCGGTGTACTGCGCGGACACGTTCCACACACACTTCAAGTAAGAGGGCGGCCTGAGTGGAAAGGTGAGAGTTTGGGCAGCTGTGCAGACAAAGAAGGCGCCCTTTGGCCTGGGCCTAAAAGCTTGTGACACTCCACTGGGCCTGCCAGGCTCTGAGGGCCCTGCCCTGGGCCCCCTGCTCCCCTGCCCTTTGTTCAGTCACAGCAGAGATGGCCACACCCACTCCCTCAGTGAGGGCAGTGTTCCAACCTCCCTCAGCCCCGCCCCCTCTCCGCAGGTTACCATGGACTACAGAGGCTGCATTCTGAGGCCAGGGCGTTCCGAGAATGCCAAGGGCAGACATGATGACCTTAAATGATTTCCTCTTGTGTCAGTGTTGGTAAACTTTAGGAGCTAGGAAATGGTCCACTTGACAGAAATGTTCAAATTTACTGGCATTTCATATATTCTCTGCTCTAACATTGTCCTGACTCTTTCTGTATATTCTTTACTTATGTTTTGGTTTTCCTTAATCAAAGTGTATCTTTTAAATCTTTTCAAAGAAGATTCTTTGGACTTACTAAATCACCTGAATTTTATACGTTTTCTGTTGTATTAAGTTCTGCTCATAACTTTATTTATCTTTTTTCTATGTTCTCAGGGTTTATTGTTTTCATCTTCTGATGTCAATTAAAACACTTGGTTATTCATTTTAATAAATCTTTTTACTTATAAAGATTTGAACTTTTGAAGATTCCAGCTTACTTTTACGTGTCTTAGGGTCAGGTCCTCTCCATTGTTGCTGGCCTAAGGCTTAGTTCACCATACAGCAATGTATATATTGACCTATTTTCCCCTCGACTTTCTGTGATTCCCTACATCTCACCTTTCTTTGCAGACAAGCCATTTGAAATACCCTTAACTTATTTCACAGCCAATAAGTCTTTGAAATAATGTGTATTTTTTAGAGAAATCTTCTTATATAATTAGGCAGAAAATCTGACCTGCCATAGTTTTCAAAACAGCATAATTTCACTCTTCTCAATGATTAATCTGTTGTATTACACAACCTTGGAGTATTTAGCTTTATCAATGGCATGTCCTTGAAAAATGTTTTAGAGATCCTACCAGTCTTTGAAAACATCCTTGTGCCTTGTTTCAGTTCCAGTTTTATGTATATTTTCTGCCTTGCACCCGATTATTCCTACATCTGATGGATGGCCTTGGGAATCTAATTCTGGTATTGATGGTTTTGGCTGATTGTCTCCCCTTGTAGCTGCTTTCTTCATTATTGTGTAAATTTAGATCATGAGCTCATGTTTAGCTAAACAGCTGACCTTGTAAGAGGCTTAGGTGTGAACGCTCGTAAGTTTCAGCAGAAAGTCGGCAAAGATTTATTTGTGTCCCTCCAATGAGTGGCCCGCAAGGACGCCGTTTTCTACAAGTGTTGGTCCAATACTCCCTCTAGAGGCAGGGGATTAAGACAGGGCTGATTTGCGGCCCCCGATCTGGGGCAGGGGCAGTGGGTGGGCTGTGACCCGGGCAGGAGCCTCTCCGCGTGTGTCCCAGGGACCCATATGCCTGCAAACTTCGGTCACCTGGCAGGAAGCTACGATGCCCAGACCTATGCTTAGCTGTGCAGCGCGGTATACTGCACGGACACGTTCCACACACACTTCAAGTAAGAGGGCGGCCTGAGTGGAAAGGTGAGAGTTTGGGCATCTGTGCAGACAAAGAAGGCGCCCTTTGGCCTGGGCCTAAAAACTTGTTACACTCCACTGGGCCTGCCGGGCTCTGAGGGCCCTGCCCTGGGCCCCCTGCTCCCCTGCCCTTTGTTCAGTCACAGCAGAGATGGCCACACCCACTCCCTCAGTGACGGCAGTGTTCCCACCTCCCTCAGCCCCGCCCCATCTCCGCAGGTTACCATGGACTACAGAGGCTGCATTCTGAGGCCAGGGCGTTCCAAGAATGCCAAGGGCAGACATGATGACCTTAAATGATTTCCTCTTGTGTCAGTGTTGGTAAACTTTAGGAGCTAGGAAATGGTCCATTTTACAGAAATGTTCAAATTTACTGGCATTTCATATATTCTCTGCTCTAACATTGTCCTGACTCTTTCTGTATATTCTTTACTTATGTTTTGGTTTTCCTTAATCAAAGTGTGTCTTTTAAATCTTTTCAAAGAAAATTCTTTGGACTTACTAAATCACCTGAATTTTATACGTTTTCTGTTGTATTAAGTTCTGCTCATATCTTTATTTATCTTTTCTCTATGTTCTCAGGGTTTATTGTTTTCATCTTCTGATGTCAATTAAAACACTTGGTTATTCATTTTAATAAATCTTTTTACTTATAAAGATTTGAACTTTTGAAGATTCCAGCTTACTTGTACGTGTCTAAGGGTCAGGTCCTCTCCATTGTTGCTGGCCTAAGGCTTAGTTCACCATACAGCAATGTATATATTGACCTATTTTCCCCTCGACTTTCTGTGATTCCCTACATCTCACCTTTCTTTGCAGACAAGCCATTTGAAATACCCTTAACTTATTTCACAGCCAATAAGTCTTTGAAATAATGTGTATTTTTTAGAGAAATCTTCTTATATAATTAGGCAGAAAATCTGACCTGCCATAGTTTTCAAAACAGCATAATTTCACTCTTCTCAATGATTAATCTGTTGTATTACACAACCTTGGAGTATTTAGCTTTATCAATGACATGTCCTTGAAAAATGTTTTAGAGATCCTACCAGTCTTTGAAAACATCCTTGTGCCTTGTTTCAGTTCCAGTTTTATGTATATTTTCTGCCTTGCACCCGATTATTCCTTCATCTGACGAATGGCCTTGGGAATCTAATTCTGGTATTGATGGTTTTGGCTGATTGTCTCCCCTTGTAGCTGCTTTCTTCATTATTGTGTAAATTTAGATCATGAGCTCATGTTTAGCTAAACAGCTGACCTTGTAAGAGGCTTAGGTGTGAAGGCTCGTATGTTTCAGCAGAAAGTCGGCAAAGATTTATTTGTGTCCCTCCAATGAGTGGCCCGCAAGGACGCCGTTTTCTACAAGTGTTGGTCCAAAACTCCCTCTAGAGGCAGGGGATTAAGACAGGGCTGATTTGCGGCCCCCGATCTGGGGCAGGGGCAGTGGGTGGGCTGTGACCCGGGCAGGAGCTTCTCCGCGTGTGTCCCAGGGACCCATCTGCCTGCGAACTTCGGTCACCTGGCAGGAAGCTACGATGCCCAGACCTATGCTTAGCTGTGCAGCGCGGTATACTGCACGGACACGTTCCACACACACTTCAAGTAAGAGGGCGGCCTGAGTGGAAAGGTGAGAGTTTGGGCATCTGTGCAGACAAAGAAGGCGCCCTTTGGCCTGGGCCTAAAAGCTTGTGACACTCCACTGGGCCTGCCGGGCTCTGAGGGCCCTGCCCTGGGCCCCCTGCTCCCCTGCCCTTTGTTCAGTCACAGCAGAGATGGCCACACCCACTCCCTCAGTGAGGGCAGTGTTCCAACCTCCCTCAGCCCCGCCCCCTCTCCGCAGGTTACCATGGACTACAGAGGCTGCATTCTGAGGCCAGTGCGTTCCGAGAATGCCAAGGGCAGACATGATGACCTTAAATGATTTCCTCTTGTGTCAGTGTTGGTAAACTTTAGGTCCACTTGACAGAAATGTTCAAATTTACTGGCATTTCATATATTCTCTGCTCTAACATTGTCCGGACTCTTTCTGTATATTCTTTACTTATGTTTTGGTTTTCCTTAATCAAAGTGTGTCTTTTAAATCTTTTCAAAGAAAATTCTTTGGACTTACTAAATCACCTGAATTTTATACGTTTTCTGTTGTATTAAGTTCTGCTCATATCTTTATTTATCTTTTCTCTATGTTCTCAGGGTTTATTGTTTTCATCTTCTGATGTCAATTAAAACACTTGGTTATTCATTTTAATAAATCTTTTTACTTATAAAGATTTGAACTTTTGAAGATTCCAGCTTACTTGTACGTGTCTAAGGGTCAGGTCCTCTCCATTGTTGCTGGCCTAAGGCTTAGTTCACCATACAGCAATGTATCTATTGACCTATTTTCCCCTCGACTTTCTGTGATTCCCTACATCTCACCTTTCTTTGCAGACAAGCCATTTGAAATACCCTTAACTTATTTCACAGCCAATAAGTCTTTGAAATAATGTGTATTTTTTAGAGACATCTTCTTATATAATTAGGCAGAAAATCTGACCTGCCATAGTTTTCAAAACAGCATAATTTCACTCTTCTCAATGATTAATCTGTTGTATTACACAACCTTGGAGTAATTAGCTTTATCAAAGACATGTCCTTGAAAAATGTTTTAGAGATCCTACCAGTCTTTGAAAACATCCTTGTGCCTTCTTTCAGTTCCAGTTTTATGTATATTTTCTGCCTTACACCCGATTATTCCTACATCTGATGGATGGCCTTGGGAATCTAATTCTGGTATTGATGGTTTTGGCTGATTGTCTCCCCTTGTAGCTGCTTTCTTCATTATTGTGTAAATTTAGATCATGAGCTCATGTTTAGCTAAACAGCTGACCTTGTAAGAGGCTTAGGTGTGAAGGCTCGTAAGTTTCAGCAGAAAGTCGGCAAAGATTTATTTGTGTCCCTCCAATGAGTGGCCCGCAAGGACGCCGTTTCCTACAAGTGTTGGTCCAAAACTCCCTCTAGAGGCAGGGGATTAAGACAGGGCTGATTTGCGGCCCCCGATCTGGGGCAGGGGCAGTGGGTGGGCTGTGACCCGGGCAGGAGCTTCTCCGCGTGTGTCCCAGGGACCCATCTGCCTGCGAACTTCGGTCACCTGGCAGGAAGCTACGATGCCCAGACCTATGCTTAGCTGTGCAGCGCGGTATACTGCACGGACACGTTCCACACACACTTCAAGTAAGAGGGCGGCCTGAGTGGAAAGGTGAGAGTTTGGGCAGCTGTGCAGACAAAGAAGGCGCCCTTTGGCCTGGGCCTAAAAGCTTGTGACACTCCACTGGGCCTGCCGGGCTCTGAGGGCCCTGCCCTGGGCCCCCTGCTCCCCTGCCCTTTGTTCAGTCACAGCAGAGATGGCCACACCCACTCCCTCAGTGAGGGCAGTGTTCCAACCTCCCTCAGCCCCGCCCCCTCTCCGCAGGTTACCATGGACTACAGAGGCTGCATTCTGAGGCCAGGGCGTTCCGAGAATGCCAAGGGCAGACATGATGACCTTAAATGATTTCCTCTTGTGTCAGTGTTGGTAAACTTTAGGAGCTAGGAAATGGTCCACTTGACAGAAATGTTCAAATTTACTGGCATTTCATATATTCTCTGCTCTAACATTGTCCTGACTCTTTCTGTATATTCTTTACTTATGTTTTGGTTTTCCTTAATCAAAGTGTGTCTTTTAAATCTTTTCAAAGAAAATTCTTTGGACTTACTAAATCACCTGAATTTTATACGTTTTCTGTTGTATTAAGTTCTGCTCATATCTTTATTTATCTTTTCTCTATGTTCTCAGGGTTTATTGATTTCATCTTCTGATGTCAATTAAAACACTTGGTTATTCATTTTAATAAATCTTTTTACTTATAAAGATTTGAACTTTTGAAGATTCCAGCTTACTTGTACGTGTCTAAGGGTCAGGTCCTCTCCATTGTTGCTGGCCTAAGGCTTAGTTCACCATACAGCAATGTATCTATTGACCTATTTTCCCCTCGACTTTCTGTGATTCCCTACATCTCACCTTTCTTTGCAGACAAGCCATTTGAAATACCCTTAACTTATTTCACAGCCAATAAGTCTTTGAAATAATGTGTATTTTTTAGAGAAATCTTCTTATATAATTAGGCAGAAAATCTGACCTGCCATAGTTTTCAAAACAGCATAATTTCACTCTTCTCAATGATTAATCTGTTGTATTACACAACCTTGGAGTATTTAGCTTTATCAATGACATGTCCTTGAAAAATGTTTTAGAGATCCTACCAGTCTTTGAAAACATCCTTGTGCCTTGTTTCAGTTCCAGTTTTATGTATATTTTCTGCCTTGCACCCGATTATTCCTTCATCTGATGGATGGCCTTGGGAATCTAATTCTGGTATTGATGGTTTTGGCTGATTGTCTCCCCTTGTAGCTGCTTTCTTCATTATTGTGTAAATTTAGATCATGAGCTCATGTTTAGCTAAACAGCTGACCTTGTAAGAGGCTTAGGTGTGAAGGCTCGTAAGTTTCAGCAGAAAGTCGGCAAAGATTTATTTGTGTCCCTCCAATGAGTGGCCCGCAAGGACGCCGTTTTCTACAAGTGTTGGTCCAAAACTCCCTCTAGAAGCAGGGGATTAAGACAGGGCTGATTTGCGGCCCCCGATCTGGGGCAGGGGCAGTGGGTGGGCTGTGACCCGGGCAGGAGCTTCTCCGCGTGTGTCCCAGGGACCCATCTGCCTGCGAACTTCGGTCACCTGGCAGGAAGCTACGATGCCCAGACCTATGCTTAGCTGTGCAGCGCGGTATACTGCACGGACACGTTCCACACACACTTCAAGTAAGAGGGCGGCCTGAGTGGAAAGGTGAGAGTTTGGGCAGCTGTGCAGACAAAGAAGGCGCCCTTTGGCCTGGGCCTAAAAGCTTGTGACACTCCACTGGGCCTGCCGGGCTCTGAGGGCCCTGCCCTGGGCCCCCTGCTCCCCTGCCCTTTGTTCAGTCACAGCAGAGATGGCCACACCCACTCCCTCAGTGAGGGCAGTGTTCCAACCTCCCTCAGCCCCGCCCCCTCTCCGCAGGTTACCATGGACTACAGAGGCTGCATTCTGAGGCCAGTGCGTTCCGAGAATGCCAAGGGCAGACATGATGACCTTAAATGATTTCCTCTTGTGTCAGTGTTGGTAAACTTTAGGAGCTAGGAAATGGTCCACTTGACAGAAATGTTCAAATTTACTGGCATTTCATATATTCTCTGCTCTAACATTGTCCTGACTCTTTCTGTATATTCTTTACTTATGTTTTGGTTTTCCTTAATCAAAGTGTGTCTTTTAAATCTTTTCAAAGAAAATTCTTTGGACTTACTAAATCACCTGAATTTTATACGTTTTCTGTTGTATTAAGTTCTGCTCATATCTTTATTTATCTTTTCTCTATGTTCTCAGGGTTTATTGTTTTCATCTTCTGATGTCAATTAAAACACTTGGTTATTCATTTTAATAAATCTTTTTACTTATAAAGATTTGAACTTTGGAAGATTCCAGCTTACTTGTACGTGTCTAAGGGTCAGGTCCTCTCCATTGTTGCTGGCCTAAGGCTTAGTTCACCATACAGCAATGTATATATTGACCTATTTTCCCCTCGACTTTCTGTGATTCCCTACATCTCACCTTTCTTTGCAGACAAGCCATTTGAAATACCCTTAACTTATTTCACAGCCAATAAGTCTTTGAAATAATGTGTATTTTTTAGAGAAATCTTCTTATATAATTAGGCAGAAAATCTGACCTGCCATAGTTTTCAAAACAGCATAATTTCACTCTTCTCAATGATTAATCTGTTGTATTACACAACCTTGGAGTAATTAGCTTTATCAATGACATGTCCTTGAAAAATGTTTTAGAGATCCTACCAGTCTTTGAAAACATCCTTGTGCCTTCTTTCAGTTCCAGTTTTATGTATATTTTCTGCCTTACACCCGATTATTCCTACATCTGATGGATGGCCTTGGGAATCTAATTCTGGTATTGATGGTTTTGGCTGATTGTCTCCCCTTGTAGCTGCTTTCTTCATTATTGTGTAAATTTAGATCATGAGCTCATGTTTAGCTAAACAGCTGACCTTGTAAGAGGCTTAGGTGTGAAGGCTCGTAAGTTTCAGCAGAAAGTCGGCAAAGATTTATTTGTGTCCCTCCAATGAGTGGCCCGCAAGGACGCCGTTTTCTACAAGTGTTGGTCCAAAACTCCCTCTAGAGGCAGGGGATTAAGACAGGGCTGATTTGCGGCCCCCGATCTGGGGCAGGGGCAGTGGGTGGGCTGTGACCCGGGCAGGAGCTTCTCCGCGTGTGTCCCAGGGACCCATCTGCCTGCGAACTTCGATCACCTGGCAGGAAGCTACGATGCCCAGAACTATGCTTAGCTGTGCAGCGCGGTGTACTGCGCGGACACGTTCCACACACACTTCAAGTAAGAGGGCGGCCTGAGTGGAAAGGTGAGAGTTTGGGCAGCTGTGCAGACAAAGAAGGCGCCCTTTGGCCTGGGCCTAAAAGCTTGTGACACTCCACTGGGCCTGCCAGGCTCTGAGGGCCCTGCCCTGGGCCCACTGCTCCCCTGCCCTTTGTTCAGTCACAGCAGAGATGGCCACACCCACTCCCTCAGTGAGGGCAGTGTTCCAACCTCCCTCAGCCCCGCCCCCTCTCCGCAGGTTACCATGGACTACAGAGGCTGCATTCTGAGGCCAGGGCGTTCCGAGAATGCCAAGGGCAGACATGATGACCTTAAATGATTTCCTCTTGTGTCAGTGTTGGTAAACTTTAGGAGCTAGGAAATGGTCCACTTGACAGAAATGTTCAAATTTACTGGCATTTCATATATTCTCTGCTCTAACATTGTCCTGACTCTTTCTGTATATTCTTTACTTATGTTTTGGTTTTCCTTAATCAAAGTGTGTCTTTTAAATCTTTTCAAAGAAGATTCTTTGGACTTACTAAATCACCTGAATTTTATACGTTTTCTGTTGTATTAAGTTCTGCTCATAACTTTATTTATCTTTTTTCTATGTTCTCAGGGTTTATTGTTTTCATCTTCTGATGTCAATTAAAACACTTGGTTATTCATTTTAATAAATCTTTTTACTTATAAAGATTTGAACTTTTGAAGATTCCAGCTTACTTTTACGTGTCTTAGGGTCAGGTCCTCTCCATTGTTGCTGGCCTAAGGCTTAGTTCACCATACAGCAATGTATATATTGACCTATTTTCCCCTCGACTTTCTGTGATTCCCTACATCTCACCTTTCTTTGCAGACAAGCCATTTGAAATACCCTTAACTTATTTCACAGCCAATAAGTCTTTGAAATAATGTGTATTTTTTAGAGAAATCTTCTTATATAATTAGGCAGAAAATCTGACCTGCCATAGTTTTCAAAACAGCATAATTTCACTCTTCTCAATGATTAATCTGTTGTATTACACAACCTTGGAGTATTTAGCTTTATCAATGGCATGTCCTTGAAAAATGTTTTAGAGATCCTACCAGTCTTTGAAAACATCCTTGTGCCTTGTTTCAGTTCCAGTTTTATGTATATTTTCTGCCTTGCACCCGATTATTCCTACATCTGATGGATGGCCTTGGGAATCTAATTCTGGTATTGATGGTTTTGGCTGATTGTCTCCCCTTGTAGCTGCTTTCTTCATTATTGTGTAAATTTAGATCATGAGCTCATGTTTAGCTAAACAGCTGACCTTGTAAGAGGCTTAGGTGTGAACGCTCGTAAGTTTCAGCAGAAAGTCGGCAAAGATTTATTTGTGTCCCTCCAATGAGTGGCCCGCAAGGACGCCGTTTTCTACAAG
Source organism: Mesoplodon mirus (assembly GCF_964341445.2). NCBI lineage: Eukaryota > Metazoa > Chordata > Mammalia > Artiodactyla > Ziphiidae > Mesoplodon > Mesoplodon mirus. The sequence continues at coordinate 50,456 of NW_028295330.1, forward strand.
TGTTGGTCCAATACTCCCTCTAGAGGCAGGGGATTAAGACAGGGCTGATTTGCGGCCCCCGATCTGGGGCAGGGGCAGTGGGTGGGCTGTGACCCGGGCAGGAGCCTCTCCGCGTGTGTCCCAGGGACCCATATGCCTGCAAACTTCGGTCACCTGGCAGGAAGCTACGATGCCCAGACCTATGCTTAGCTGTGCAGCGCGGTATACTGCACGGACACGTTCCACACACACTTCAAGTAAGAGGGCGGCCTGAGTGGAAAGGTGAGAGTTTGGGCATCTGTGCAGACAAAGAAGGCGCCCTTTGGCCTGGGCCTAAAAACTTGTTACACTCCACTGGGCCTGCCGGGCTCTGAGGGCCCTGCCCTGGGCCCCCTGCTCCCCTGCCCTTTGTTCAGTCACAGCAGAGATGGCCACACCCACTCCCTCAGTGACGGCAGTGTTCCCACCTCCCTCAGCCCCGCCCCATCTCCGCAGGTTACCATGGACTACAGAGGCTGCATTCTGAGGCCAGGGCGTTCCAAGAATGCCAAGGGCAGACATGATGACCTTAAATGATTTCCTCTTGTGTCAGTGTTGGTAAACTTTAGGAGCTAGGAAATGGTCCATTTTACAGAAATGTTCAAATTTACTGGCATTTCATATATTCTCTGCTCTAACATTGTCCTGACTCTTTCTGTATATTCTTTACTTATGTTTTGGTTTTCCTTAATCAAAGTGTGTCTTTTAAATCTTTTCAAAGAAAATTCTTTGGACTTACTAAATCACCTGAATTTTATACGTTTTCTGTTGTATTAAGTTCTGCTCATATCTTTATTTATCTTTTCTCTATGTTCTCAGGGTTTATTGTTTTCATCTTCTGATGTCAATTAAAACACTTGGTTATTCATTTTAATAAATCTTTTTACTTATAAAGATTTGAACTTTTGAAGATTCCAGCTTACTTGTACGTGTCTAAGGGTCAGGTCCTCTCCATTGTTGCTGGCCTAAGGCTTAGTTCACCATACAGCAATGTATCTATTGACCTATTTTCCCCCCGACTTTCTGTGATTCCCTACATCTCACCTTTCTTTGCAGACAAGCCATTTGAAATACCCTTAACTTATTTCACAGCCAATAAGTCTTTGAAATAATGTGTATTTTTTAGAGAAATCTTCTTATATAATTAGGCAGAAAATCTGACCTGCCATAGTTTTCAAAACAGCATAATTTCACTCTTCTCAATGATTAATCTGTTGTATTACACAACCTTGGAGTATTTAGCTTTATCAATGACATGTCCTTGAAAAATGTTTTAGAGATCCTACCAGTCTTTGAAAACATCCTTGTGCCTTGTTTCAGTTCCAGTTTTATGTATATTTTCTGCCTTGCACCCGATTATTCCTTCATCTGACGAATGGCCTTGGGAATCTAATTCTGGTATTGATGGTTTTGGCTGATTGTCTCCCCTTGTAGCTGCTTTCTTCATTATTGTGTAAATTTAGATCATGAGCTCATGTTTAGCTAAACAGCTGACCTTGTAAGAGGCTTAGGTGTGAACGCTCGTAAGTTTCAGCAGAAAGTCGGCAAAGACTTATTTGTGTCCCTCCAATGAGTGGCCCGCAAGGACGCCGTTTTCTACAAGTGTTGGTCCAAAACTCCCTCTAGAGGCAGGGGATTAAGACAGGGCTGATTTGCGGCCCCCGATCTGGGGCAGGGGCAGTGGGTGGGCTGTGACCCGGGCAGGAGCTTCTCCGCGTGTGTCCCAGGGACCCATCTGCCTGCGAACTTCGGTCACCTGGCAGGAAGCTACGATGCCCAGACCTATGCTTAGCTGTGCAGCGCGGTATACTGCACGGACACGTTCCACACACACTTCAAGTAAGAGGGCGGCCTGAGTGGAAAGGTGAGAGTTTGGGCATCTGTGCAGACAAAGAAGGCGCCCTTTGGCCTGGGCCTAAAAGCTTGTGACACTCCACTGGGCCTGCCGGGCTCTGAGGGCCCTGCCCTGGGCCCCCTGCTCCCCTGCCCTTTGTTCAGTCACAGCAGAGATGGCCACACCCACTCCCTCAGTGAGGGCAGTGTTCCAACCTCCCTCAGCCCCGCCCCCTCTCCGCAGGTTACCATGGACTACAGAGGCTGCATTCTGAGGCCAGTGCGTTCCGAGAATGCCAAGGGCAGACATGATGACCTTAAATGATTTCCTCTTGTGTCAGTGTTGGTAAACTTTAGGTCCACTTGACAGAAATGTTCAAATTTACTGGCATTTCATATATTCTCTGCTCTAACATTGTCCGGACTCTTTCTGTATATTCTTTACTTATGTTTTGGTTTTCCTTAATCAAAGTGTGTCTTTTAAATCTTTTCAAAGAAAATTCTTTGGACTTACTAAATCACCTGAATTTTATACGTTTTCTGTTGTATTAAGTTCTGCTCATATCTTTATTTATCTTTTCTCTATGTTCTCAGGGTTTATTGTTTTCATCTTCTGATGTCAATTAAAACACTTGGTTATTCATTTTAATAAATCTTTTTACTTATAAAGATTTGAACTTTTGAAGATTCCAGCTTACTTGTACGTGTCTAAGGGTCAGGTCCTCTCCATTGTTGCTGGCCTAAGGCTTAGTTCACCATACAGCAATGTATCTATTGACCTATTTTCCCCTCGACTTTCTGTGATTCCCTACATCTCACCTTTCTTTGCAGACAAGCCATTTGAAATACCCTTAACTTATTTCACAGCCAATAAGTCTTTGAAATAATGTGTATTTTTTAGAGAAATCTTCTTATATAATTAGGCAGAAAATCTGACCTGCCATAGTTTTCAAAACAGCATAATTTCACTCTTCTCAATGATTAATCTGTTGTATTACACAACCTTGGAGTAATTAGCTTTATCAAAGACATGTCCTTGAAAAATGTTTTAGAGATCCTACCAGTCTTTGAAAACATCCTTGTGCCTTCTTTCAGTTCCAGTTTTATGTATATTTTCTGCCTTACACCCGATTATTCCTACATCTGATGGATGGCCTTGGGAATCTAATTCTGGTATTGATGGTTTTGGCTGATTGTCTCCCCTTGTAGCTGCTTTCTTCATTATTGTGTAAATTTAGATCATGAGCTCATGTTTAGCTAAACAGCTGACCTTGTAAGAGGCTTAGGTGTGAAGGCTCGTAAGTTTCAGCAGAAAGTCGGCAAAGATTTATTTGTGTCCCTCCAATGAGTGGCCCGCAAGGACGCCGTTTCCTACAAGTGTTGGTCCAAAACTCCCTCTAGAGGCAGGGGATTAAGACAGGGCTGATTTGCGGCCCCCGATCTGGGGCAGGGGCAGTGGGTGGGCTGTGACCCGGGCAGGAGCTTCTCCGCGTGTGTCCCAGGGACCCATCTGCCTGCGAACTTCGGTCACCTGGCAGGAAGCTACGATGCCCAGACCTATGCTTAGCTGTGCAGCGCGGTATACTGCACGGACACGTTCCACACACACTTCAAGTAAGAGGGCGGCCTGAGTGGAAAGGTGAGAGTTTGGGCAGCTGTGCAGACAAAGAAGGCGCCCTTTGGCCTGGGCCTAAAAGCTTGTGACACTCCACTGGGCCTGCCGGGCTCTGAGGGCCCTGCCCTGGGCCCCCTGCTCCCCTGCCCTTTGTTCAGTCACAGCAGAGATGGCCACACCCACTCCCTCAGTGAGGGCAGTGTTCCAACCTCCCTCAGCCCCGCCCCCTCTCCGCAGGTTACCATGGACTACAGAGGCTGCATTCTGAGGCCAGGGCGTTCCGAGAATGCCAAGGGCAGACATGATGACCTTAAATGATTTCCTCTTGTGTCAGTGTTGGTAAACTTTAGGAGCTAGGAAATGGTCCACTTGACAGAAATGTTCAAATTTACTGGCATTTCATATATTCTCTGCTCTAACATTGTCCTGACTCTTTCTGTATATTCTTTACTTATGTTTTGGTTTTCCTTAATCAAAGTGTGTCTTTTAAATCTTTTCAAAGAAAATTCTTTGGACTTACTAAATCACCTGAATTTTATACGTTTTCTGTTGTATTAAGTTCTGCTCATATCTTTATTTATCTTTTCTCTATGTTCTCAGGGTTTATTGATTTCATCTTCTGATGTCAATTAAAACACTTGGTTATTCATTTTAATAAATCTTTTTACTTATAAAGATTTGAACTTTTGAAGATTCCAGCTTACTTGTACGTGTCTAAGGGTCAGGTCCTCTCCATTGTTGCTGGCCTAAGGCTTAGTTCACCATACAGCAATGTATCTATTGACCTATTTTCCCCTCGACTTTCTGTGATTCCCTACATCTCACCTTTCTTTGCAGACAAGCCATTTGAAATACCCTTAACTTATTTCACAGCCAATAAGTCTTTGAAATAATGTGTATTTTTTAGAGAAATCTTCTTATATAATTAGGCAGAAAATCTGACCTGCCATAGTTTTCAAAACAGCATAATTTCACTCTTCTCAATGATTAATCTGTTGTATTACACAACCTTGGAGTAATTAGCTTTATCAATGACATGTCCTTGAAAAATGTTTTAGAGATCCTACCAGTCTTTGAAAACATCCTTGTGCCTTCTTTCAGTTCCAGTTTTATGTATATTTTCTGCCTTACACCCGATTATTCCTACATCTGATGGATGGCCTTGGGAATCTAATTCTGGTATTGATGGTTTTGGCTGATTGTCTCCCCTTGTAGCTGCTTTCTTCATTATTGTGTAAATTTAGATCATGAGCTCATGTTTAGCTAAACAGCTGACCTTGTAAGAGGCTTAGGTGTGAAGGCTCGTAAGTTTCAGCAGAAAGTCGGCAAAGATTTATTTGTGTCCCTCCAATGAGTGGCCCGCAAGGACGCCGTTTTCTACAAGTGTTGGTCCAAAACTCCCTCTAGAGGCAGGGGATTAAGACAGGGCTGATTTGCGGCCCCCGATCTGGGGCAGGGGCAGTGGGTGGGCTGTGACCCGGGCAGGAGCTTCTCCGCGTGTGTCCCAGGGACCCATCTGCCTGCGAACTTCGGTCACCTGGCAGGAAGCTACGATGCCCAGACCTATGCTTAGCTGTGCAGCGCGGTATACTGCACGGACACGTTCCACACACACTTCAAGTAAGAGGGCGGCCTGAGTGGAAAGGTGAGAGTTTGGGCAGCTGTGCAGACAAAGAAGGCGCCCTTTGGCCTGGGCCTAAAAGCTTGTGACACTCCACTGGGCCTGCCGGGCTCTGAGGGCCCTGCCCTGGGCCCCCTGCTCCCCTGCCCTTTGTTCAGTCACAGCAGAGATGGCCACACCCACTCCCTCAGTGAGGGCAGTGTTCCAACCTCCCTCAGCCCCGCCCCCTCTCCGCACGTTACCATGGACTACAGAGGCTGCATTCTGAGGCCAGGGCGTTCCGAGAATGCCAAGGGCAGACATGATGACCTTAAATGATTTCCTCTTGTGTCAGTGTTGGTAAACTTTAGGAGCTAGGAAATGGTCCACTTGACAGAAATGTTCAAATTTACTGGCATTTCATATATTCTCTGCTCTAACATTGTCCTGACTCTTTCTGTATATTCTTTACTTATGTTTTGGTTTTCCTTAATCAAAGTGTGTCTTTTAAATCTTTTCAAAGAAAATTCTTTGGACTTACTAAATCACCTGAATTTTATACGTTTTCTGTTGTATTAAGTTCTGCTCATATCTTTATTTATCTTTTCTCTATGTTCTCAGGGTTTATTGTTTTCATCTTCTGATGTCAATTAAAACACTTGGTTATTCATTTTAATAAATCTTTTTACTTATAAAGATTTGAACTTTGGAAGATTCCAGCTTACTTGTACGTGTCTAAGGGTCAGGTCCTCTCCATTGTTGCTGGCCTAAGGCTTAGTTCACCATACAGCAATGTATATATTGACCTATTTTCCCCTCGACTTTCTGTGATTCCCTACATCTCACCTTTCTTTGCAGACAAGCCATTTGAAATACCCTTAACTTATTTCACAGCCAATAAGTCTTTGAAATAATGTGTATTTTTTAGAGAAATCTTCTTATATAATTAGGCAGAAAATCTGACCTGCCATAGTTTTCAAAACAGCATAATTTCACTCTTCTCAATGATTAATCTGTTGTATTACACAACCTTGGAGTAATTAGCTTTATCAATGACATGTCCTTGAAAAATGTTTTAGAGATCCTACCAGTCTTTGAAAACATCCTTGTGCCTTGTTTCAGTTCCAGTTTTATGTATATTTTCTGCCTTGCACCCGATTATTCCTACATCTGATGGATGGCCTTGGGAATCTAATTCTGGTATTGATGGTTTTGGCTGATTGTCTCCCCTTGTAGCTGCTTTCTTCATTATTGTGTAAATTTAGATCATGAGCTCATGTTGAGCTAAACAGCTGACCTTGTAAGAGGCTTAGGTGTGAAGGCTCGTAAGTTTCAGCAGAAAGTCGGCAAAGATTTATTTGTGTCCCTCCAATGAGTGGCCCGCAAGGACGCCGTTTTCTACAAGTGTTGGTCCAATACTCCCTCTAGAGGCAGGGGATTAAGACAGGGCTGATTTGCGGCCCCCGATCTGGGGCAGGGGCAGTGGGTGGGCTGTGACCCGGGCAGGAGCCTCTCCGCGTGTGTCCCAGGGACCCATCTGCCTGCAAACTTCGGTCACCTGGCAGGAAGCTACGATGCCCAGACCTATGCTTAGCTGTGCAGCGCGGTATACTGCACGGACACGTTCCACACACACTTCAAGTAAGAGGGCGGCCTGAGTGGAAAGGTGAGAGTTTGGGCATCTGTGCAGACAAAGAAGGCGCCCTTTGGCCTGGGCCTAAAAACTTGTGACACTCCACTGGGCCTGCCGGGCTCTGAGGGCCCTGCCCTGGGCCCCTTGCTCCCCTGCCCTTTGTTCAGTCACAGCAGAGATGGCCACACCCACTCCCTCAGTGACGGCAGTGTTCCAACCTCCCTCAGCCCCGCCCCATCTCCGCAGGTTACCATGGACTACAGAGGCTGCATTCTGAGGCCAGGGCTTTCCGAGAATGCCAAGGGCAGACATGATGACCTTAAATGATTTCCTCTTGTGTCAGTGTTGGTAAACTTTAGGAGCTAGGAAATGGTCCACTTGACAGAAATGTTCAAATTTACTGGCATTTCATATATTCTCTGCTCTAACATTGTCCTGACTCTTTCTGTATATTCTTTACTTATGTTTTGGTTTTCCTTAATCAAAGTGTGTCTTTTAAATCTTTTCAAAGAAAATTCTTTGGACTTACTAAATCACCTGAATTTTATACGTTTTCTGTTGTATTAAGTTCTGCTCATATCTTTATTTATCTTTTCTCTATGTTCTCAGGGTTTATTGTTTTCATCTTCTGATGTCAATTAAAACACTTGGTTATTCATTTTAATAAATCTTTTTACTTATAAAGATTTGAACTTTGGAAGATTCCAGCTTACTTGTACGTGTCTAAGGGTCAGGTCCTCTCCATTGTTGCTGGCCTAAGGCTTAGTTCACCATACAGCAATGTATCTATTGACCTATTTTCCCCTCGACTTTCTGTGATTCCCTACATCTCACCTTTCTTTGCAGACAAGCCATTTGAAATACCCTTAACTTATTTCACAGCCAATAAGTCTTTGAAATAATGTGTATTTTTTAGAGAAATCTTCTTATATAATTAGGCAGAAAATCTGACCTGCCATAGTTTTCAAAACAGCATAATTTCACTCTTCTCAATGATTAATCTGTTGTATTACACAACCTTGGAGTAATTAGCTTTATCAATGACATGTCCTTGAAAAATGTTTTAGAGATCCTACCAGTCTTTGAAAACATCCTTGTGCCTTGTTTCAGTTCCAGTTTTATGTATATTTTCTGCCTTACACCCGATTATTCCTTCATCTGATGGATGGCCTTGGGAATCTAATTCTGGTGTTGATGGTTTTGGCTGATTGTCTCCCCTTGTAGCTGCTTTCTTCATTATTGTGTAAATTTAGATCATGAGCTCATGTTTAGCTAAACAGCTGACCTTGTAAGAGGCTTAGGTGTGAACGCTCCTAAGTTTCAGCAGAAAGTCGGCAAAGATTTATTTGTGTCCCTCCAATGAGTGGCCCGCAAGGACCCCGTTTTCTACAAGTGTTGGTCCAATACTCCCTCTAGAGGCAGGGGACTCAGACAGGGCTGCTTTGCGGCCCCCGATCTGGGGCAGGGGCAGTGGGTGGCCTGTGACCCGGGCAGGAGCCCCTCCGCGTGTGTCCCAGGGACCCATCTGCCTGCGAACTTCGATCACCTGGCAGGAAGCTACGATGCCCAGAACTATGCTTAGCTGTGCAGCGCGGTGTACTGCGCGGACACGTTCCACACACACTTCAAGTAAGAGGGCGGCCTGAGTGGAAAGGTGAGAGTTTGGGCAGCTGTGCAGACAAAGAAGGCGCCCTTTGGCCTGGGCCTAAAAGCTTGTGACACTCCACTGGGCCTGCCGGGCTCTGAGGGCCCTGCCCTGGGCCCCCTGCTCCCCTGCCCTTTGTTCAGTCACAGCAGAGATGGCCACACCCACTCCCTCAGTGAGAGCAGTGTTCCAACCTCCCTCAGCCCCGCCCCCTCTCCGCAGGTTACCATGGACTACAGAGGCTGCATTCTGAGGCCAGGGCGTTCCGAGAATGCCAAGGGCAGACATGATGACCTTAAATGATTTCCTCTTGTGTCAGTGTTGGTAAACTTTAGGAGCTAGGAAATGGTCCACTTGACAGAAATGTTCAAATTTACTGGCATTTCATATATTCTCTGCTCTAACATTGTCCTGACTCTTTCTGTATATTCTTTACTTATGTTTTTGTTTTCCTTAATCAAAGTGTATCTTTTAAATCTTTTCAAAGAAGATTCTTTGGACTTACTAAATCACCTGAATTTTATACGTTTTCTGTTGTATTAAGTTCTGCTCATAACTTTATTTATCTTTTTTCTATGTTCTCAGGGTTTATTGTTTTCATCTTCTGATGTCAATTAAAACACTTGGTTATTCATTTTAATAAATCTTTTAACTTATAAAGATTTGAACTTTTGAAGATTCCAGCTTACTTGTACGTGTCTTAGGGTCAGGTCCTCTCCATTGTTGCTGGCCTAAGGCTTAGTTCACCATACAGCAATGTATATATTGACCTATTTTCCCCTCGACTTTCTGTGATTCCCTACATCTCACCTTTCTTTGCAGACAAGCCATTTGAAATACCCTTAACTTATTTCACAGCCAATAAGTCTTTGAAATAATGTGTATTTTTTAGAGAAATCTTCTTATATAATTAGGCAGAAAATCTGACCTGCCATAGTTTTCAAAACAGCATAATTTCACTCTTCTCAATGATTAATCTGTTGTATTACACAACCTTGGAGTATTTAGCTTTATCAATGGCATGTCCTTGAAAAATGTTTTAGAGATCCTACCAGTCTTTGAAAACATCCTTGTGCCTTGTTTCAGTTCCAGTTTTATGTATATTTTCTGCCTTGCACCCGATTATTCCTACATCTGATGGATGGCCTTGGGAATCTAATTCTGGTATTGATGGTTTTGGCTGATTGTCTCCCCTTGTAGCTGCTTTCTTCATTATTGTGTAAATTTAGATCATGAGCTCATGTTGAGCTAAACAGCTGACCTTGTAAGAGGCTTAGGTGTGAAGGCTCGTAAGTTTCAGCAGAAAGTCGGCAAAGATTTATTTGTGTCCCTCCAATGAGTGGCCCGCAAGGACGCCGTTTTCTACAAGTGTTGGTCCAATACTCCCTCTAGAGGCAGGGGATTAAGACAGGGCTGATTTGCGGCCCCCGATCTGGGGCAGGGGCAGTGGGTGGGCTGTGACCCGGGCAGGAGCCTCTCCGCGTGTGTCCCAGGGACCCATCTGCCTGCAAACTTCGGTCACCTGGCAGGAAGCTACGATGCCCAGACCTATGCTTAGCTGTGCAGCGCGGTATACTGCACGGACACGTTCCACACACACTTCAAGTAAGAGGGCGGCCTGAGTGGAAAGGTGAGAGTTTGGGCATCTGTGCAGACAAAGAAGGCGCCCTTTGGCCTGGGCCTAAAAACTTGTGACACTCCACTGGGCCTGCCAGGCTCTGAGGGCCCTGCCCTGGGCCCCTTGCTCCCCTGCCCTTTGTTCAGTCACAGCAGAGATGGCCACACCCACTCCCTCAGTGACGGCAGTGTTCCAACCTCCCTCAGCCCCGCCCCATCTCCGCAGGTTACCATGGACTACAGAGGCTGCATTCTGAGGCCAGGGCGTTCCGAGAATGCCAAGGGCAGACATGATGACCTTAAATGATTTCCTCTTGTGTCAGTGTTGGTAAACTTTAGGAGCTAGGAAATGGTCCACTTGACAGAAATGTTCAAATTTACTGGCATTTCATATATTCTCTGCTCTAACATTGTCCTGACTCTTTCTGTATATTCTTTACTTATGTTTTGGTTTTCCTTAATCAAAGTGTGTCTTTTAAATCTTTTCAAAGAAAATTCTTTGGACTTACTAAATCACCTGAATTTTATACGTTTTCTGTTGTATTAAGTTCTGCTCATATCTTTATTTATCTTTTCTCTATGTTCTCAGGGTTTATTGTTTTCATCTTCTGATGTCAATTAAAACACTTGGTTATTCATTTTAATAAATCTTTTTACTTATAAAGATTTGAACTTTGGAAGATTCCAGCTTACTTGTACGTGTCTAAGGGTCAGGTCCTCTCCATTGTTGCTGGCCTAAGGCTTAGTTCACCATACAGCAATGTATCTATTGACCTATTTTCCCCTCGACTTTCTGTGATTCCCTACATCTCACCTTTCTTTGCAGACAAGCCATTTGAAATACCCTTAACTTATTTCACAGCCAATAAGTCTTTGAAATAATGTGTATTTTTTAGAGAAATCTTCTTATATAATTAGGCAGAAAATCTGACCTGCCATAGTTTTCAAAACAGCATAATTTCACTCTTCTCAATGATTAATCTGTTGTATTACACAACCTTGGAGTAATTAGCTTTATCAATGACATGTCCTTGAAAAATGTTTTAGAGATCCTACCAGTCTTTGAAAACATCCTTGTGCCTTGTTTCAGTTCCAGTTTTATGTATATTTTCTGCCTTACACCCGATTATTCCTTCATCTGATGGATGGCCTTGGGAATCTAATTCTGGTGTTGATGGTTTTGGCTGATTGTCTCCCCTTGTAGCTGCTTTCTTCATTATTGTGTAAATTTAGATCATGAGCTCATGTTTAGCTAAACAGCTGACCTTGTAAGAGGCTTAGGTGTGAACGCTCCTAAGTTTCAGCAGAAAGTCGGCAAAGATTTATTTGTGTCCCTCCAATGAGTGGCCCGCAAGGACCCCGTTTTCTACAAGTGTTGGTCCAATACTCCCTCTAGAGGCAGGGGACTCAGACAGGGCTGCTTTGCGGCCCCCGATCTGGGGCAGGGGCAGTGGGTGGCCTGTGACCCGGGCAGGAGCCCCTCCGCGTGTGTCCCAGGGACCCATAAGCCTGCGAACTTCGATCACCTGGCAGGAAGCTACGATGCCCAGAACTATGCTTAGCTGTGCAGCGCGGTGTACTGCGCGGACACTTTCCACACACACTTCAAGTAAGAGGGCGGCCTGAGTGGAAAGGTGAGAGTTTGGGCAGCTGTGCAGACAAAGAAGGCGCCCTTTGGCCTGGGCCTAAAAGCTTGTGACACTCCACTGGGCCTGCCGGGCTCTGAGGGCCCTGCCCTGGGCCCCCTGCTCCCCTGCCCTTTGTTCAGTCACAGCAGAGATGGCCACACCCACTCCCTCAGTGAGAGCAGTGTTCCAACCTCCCTCAGCCCCGCCCCCTCTCCGCAGGTTACCATGGACTACAGAGGCTGCATTCTGAGGCCAGGGCGTTCCGAGAATGCCAAGGGCAGACATGATGACCTTAAATGATTTCCTCTTGTGTCAGTGTTGGTAAACTTTAGGAGCTAGGAAATGGTCCACTTGACAGAAATGTTCAAATTTACTGGCATTTCATATATTCTCTGCTCTAACATTGTCCGGACTCTTTCTGTATATTCTTTACTTATGTTTTGGTTTTCCTTAATCAAAGTGTGTCTTTTAAATCTTTTCAAAGAAAATTCTTTGGACTTACTAAATCACCTGAATTTTATACGTTTTCTGTTGTATTAAGTTCTGCTCATATCTTTATTTATCTTTTCTCTATGTTCTCAGGGTTTATTGTTTTCATCTTCTGATGTCAATTAAAACACTTGGTTATTCATTTTAATAAATCTTTTTACTTATAAAGATTTGAACTTTGGAAGATTCCAGCTTACTTGTACGTGTCTAAGGGTCAGGTCCTCTCCATTGTTGCTGGCCTAAGGCTTAGTTCACCATACAGCAATGTATATATTGACCTATTTTCCCCTCGACTTTCTGTGATTCCCTACATCTCACCTTTCTTTGCAGACAAGCCATTTGAAATACCCTTAACTTATTTCACAGCCAATAAGTCTTTGAAATAATGTGTATTTTTTAGAGAAATCTTCTTATATAATTAGGCAGAAAATCTGACCTGCCATAGTTTTCAAAACAGCATAATTTCACTCTTCTCAATGATTAATCTGTTGTATTACACAACCTTGGAGTAATTAGCTTTATCAATGACATGTCCTTGAAAAATGTTTTAGAGATCCTACCAGTCTTTGAAAACATCCTTGTGCCTTGTTTCAGTTCCAGTTTTATGTATATTTTCTGCCTTGCACCCGATTATTCCTACATCTGATGGATGGCCTTGGGAATCTAATTCTGGTATTGATGGTTTTGGCTGATTGTCTCCCCTTGTAGCTGCTTTCTTCATTATTGTGTAAATTTAGATCATGAGCTCATGTTGAGCTAAACAGCTGACCTTGTAAGAGGCTTAGGTGTGAAGGCTCGTAAGTTTCAGCAGAAAGTCGGCAAAGATTTATTTGTGTCCCTCCAATGAGTGGCCCGCAAGGACGCCGTTTTCTACAAGTGTTGGTCCAATACTCCCTCTAGAGGCAGGGGATTAAGACAGGGCTGATTTGCGGCCCCCGATCTGGGGCAGGGGCAGTGGGTGGGCTGTGACCCGGGCAGGAGCCTCTCCGCGTGTGTCCCAGGGACCCATCTGCCTGCAAACTTCGGTCACCTGGCAGGAAGCTACGATGCCCAGACCTATGCTTAGCTGTGCAGCGCGGTATACTGCACGGACACGTTCCACACACACTTCAAGTAAGAGGGCGGCCTGAGTGGAAAGGTGAGAGTTTGGGCATCTGTGCAGACAAAGAAGGCGCCCTTTGGCCTGGGCCTAAAAACTTGTGACACTCCACTGGGCCTGCCGGGCTCTGAGGGCCCTGCCCTGGGCCCCTTGCTCCCCTGCCCTTTGTTCAGTCACAGCAGAGATGGCCACACCCACTCCCTCAGTGACGGCAGTGTTCCAACCTCCCTCAGCCCCGCCCCATCTCCGCAGGTTACCATGGACTACAGAGGCTGCATTCTGAGGCCAGGGCTTTCCGAGAATGCCAAGGGCAGACATGATGACCTTAAATGATTTCCTCTTGTGTCAGTGTTGGTAAACTTTAGGAGCTAGGAAATGGTCCACTTGACAGAAATGTTCAAATTTACTGGCATTTCATATATTCTCTGCTCTAACATTGTACTGACTCTTTCTGTATATTCTTTACTTATGTTTTGGTTTTCCTTAATCAAAGTGTGTCTTTTAAATCTTTTCAAAGAAAATTCTTTGGACTTACTAAATCACCTGAATTTTATACGTTTTCTGTTGTATTAAGTTCTGCTCATATCTTTATTTATCTTTTCTCTATGTTCTCAGGGTTTATTGTTTTCATCTTCTGATGTCAATTAAAACACTTGGTTATTCATTTTAATAAATCTTTTTACTTATAAAGATTTGAACTTTGGAAGATTCCAGCTTACTTGTACGTGTCTAAGGGTCAGGTCCTCTCCATTGTTGCTGGCCTAAGGCTTAGTTCACCATACAGCAATGTATCTATTGACCTATTTTCCCCTCGACTTTCTGTGATTCCCTACATCTCACCTTTCTTTGCAGACAAGCCATTTGAAATACCCTTAACTTATTTCACAGCCAATAAGTCTTTGAAATAATGTGTATTTTTTAGAGAAATCTTCTTATATAATTAGGCAGAAAATCTGACCTGCCATAGTTTTCAAAACAGCATAATTTCACTCTTCTCAATGATTAATCTGTTGTATTACACAACCTTGGAGTAATTAGCTTTATCAATGACATGTCCTTGAAAAATGTTTTAGAGATCCTACCAGTCTTTGAAAACATCCTTGTGCCTTGTTTCAGTTCCAGTTTTATGTATATTTTCTGCCTTACACCCGATTATTCCTTCATCTGATGGATGGCCTTGGGAATCTAATTCTGGTGTTGATGGTTTTGGCTGATTGTCTCCCCTTGTAGCTGCTTTCTTCATTATTGTGTAAATTTAGATCATGAGCTCATGTTTAGCTAAACAGCTGACCTTGTAAGAGGCTTAGGTGTGAACGCTCCTAAGTTTCAGCAGAAAGTCGGCAAAGATTTATTTGTGTCCCTCCAATGAGTGGCCCGCAAGGACCCCGTTTTCTACAAGTGTTGGTCCAATACTCCCTCTAGAGGCAGGGGACTCAGACAGGGCTGCTTTGCGGCCCCCGATCTGGGGCAGGGGCAGTGGGTGGCCTGTGACCCGGGCAGGAGCCCCTCCGCGTGTGTCCCAGGGACCCATCTGCCTGCGAACTTCGATCACCTGGCAGGAAGCTACGATGCCCAGAACTATGCTTAGCTGTGCAGCGCGGTGTACTGCGCGGACACGTTCCACACACACTTCAAGTAAGAGGGCGGCCTGAGTGGAAAGGTGAGAGTTTGGGCAGCTGTGCAGACAAAGAAGGCGCCCTTTGGCCTGGGCCTAAAAGCTTGTGACACTCCACTGGGCCTGCCGGGCTCTGAGGGCCCTGCCCTGGGCCCCCTGCTCCCCTGCCCTTTGTTCAGTCACAGCAGAGATGGCCACACCCACTCCCTCAGTGAGAGCAGTGTTCCAACCTCCCTCAGCCCCGCCCCCTCTCCGCAGGTTACCATGGACTACAGAGGCTGCATTCTGAGGCCAGGGCGTTCCGAGAATGCCAAGGGCAGACATGATGACCTTAAATGATTTCCTCTTGTGTCAGTGTTGGTAAACTTTAGGAGCTAGGAAATGGTCCACTTGACAGAAATGTTCAAATTTACTGGCATTTCATATATTCTCTGCTCTAACATTGTCCTGACTCTTTCTGTATATTCTTTACTTATGTTTTTGTTTTCCTTAATCAAAGTGTATCTTTTAAATCTTTTCAAAGAAGATTCTTTGGACTTACTAAATCACCTGAATTTTATACGTTTTCTGTTGTATTAAGTTCTGCTCATAACTTTATTTATCTTTTTTCTATGTTCTCAGGGTTTATTGTTTTCATCTTCTGATGTCAATTAAAACACTTGGTTATTCATTTTAATAAATCTTTTAACTTATAAAGATTTGAACTTTTGAAGATTCCAGCTTACTTGTACGTGTCTTAGGGTCAGGTCCTCTCCATTGTTGCTGGCCTAAGGCTTAGTTCACCATACAGCAATGTATATATTGACCTATTTTCCCCTCGACTTTCTGTGATTCCCTACATCTCACCTTTCTTTGCAGACAAGCCATTTGAAATACCCTTAACTTATTTCACAGCCAATAAGTCTTTGAAATAATGTGTATTTTTTAGAGAAATCTTCTTATATAATTAGGCAGAAAATCTGACCTGCCATAGTTTTCAAAACAGCATAATTTCACTCTTCTCAATGATTAATCTGTTGTATTACACAACCTTGGAGTATTTAGCTTTATCAATGGCATGTCCTTGAAAAATGTTTTAGAGATCCTACCAGTCTTTGAAAACATCCTTGTGCCTTGTTTCAGTTCCAGTTTTATGTATATTTTCTGCCTTGCACCCGATTATTCCTACATCTGATGGATGGCCTTGGGAATCTAATTCTGGTATTGATGGTTTTGGCTGATTGTCTCCCCTTGTAGCTGCTTTCTTCATTATTGTGTAAATTTAGATCATGAGCTCATGTTGAGCTAAACAGCTGACCTTGTAAGAGGCTTAGGTGTGAAGGCTCGTAAGTTTCAGCAGAAAGTCGGCAAAGATTTATTTGTGTCCCTCCAATGAGTGGCCCGCAAGGACGCCGTTTTCTACAAGTGTTGGTCCAATACTCCCTCTAGAGGCAGGGGATTAAGACAGGGCTGATTTGCGGCCCCCGATCTGGGGCAGGGGCAGTGGGTGGGCTGTGACCCGGGCAGGAGCCTCTCCGCGTGTGTCCCAGGGACCCATCTGCCTGCAAACTTCGGTCACCTGGCAGGAAGCTACGATGCCCAGACCTATGCTTAGCTGTGCAGCGCGGTATACTGCACGGACACGTTCCACACACACTTCAAGTAAGAGGGCGGCCTGAGTGGAAAGGTGAGAGTTTGGGCATCTGTGCAGACAAAGAAGGCGCCCTTTGGCCTGGGCCTAAAAACTTGTGACACTCCACTGGGCCTGCCAGGCTCTGAGGGCCCTGCCCTGGGCCCCTTGCTCCCCTGCCCTTTGTTCAGTCACAGCAGAGATGGCCACACCCACTCCCTCAGTGACGGCAGTGTTCCAACCTCCCTCAGCCCCGCCCCATCTCCGCAGGTTACCATGGACTACAGAGGCTGCATTCTGAGGCCAGGGCGTTCCGAGAATGCCAAGGGCAGACATGATGACCTTAAATGATTTCCTCTTGTGTCAGTGTTGGTAAACTTTAGGAGCTAGGAAATGGTCCACTTGACAGAAATGTTCAAATTTACTGGCATTTCATATATTCTCTGCTCTAACATTGTCCTGACTCTTTCTGTATATTCTTTACTTATGTTTTGGTTTTCCTTAATCAAAGTGTGTCTTTTAAATCTTTTCAAAGAAAATTCTTTGGACTTACTAAATCACCTGAATTTTATACGTTTTCTGTTGTATTAAGTTCTGCTCATATCTTTATTTATCTTTTCTCTATGTTCTCAGGGTTTATTGTTTTCATCTTCTGATGTCAATTAAAACACTTGGTTATTCATTTTAATAAATCTTTTTACTTATAAAGATTTGAACTTTGGAAGATTCCAGCTTACTTGTACGTGTCTAAGGGTCAGGTCCTCTCCATTGTTGCTGGCCTAAGGCTTAGTTCACCATACAGCAATGTATCTATTGACCTATTTTCCCCTCGACTTTCTGTGATTCCCTACATCTCACCTTTCTTTGCAGACAAGCCATTTGAAATACCCTTAACTTATTTCACAGCCAATAAGTCTTTGAAATAATGTGTATTTTTTAGAGAAATCTTCTTATATAATTAGGCAGAAAATCTGACCTGCCATAGTTTTCAAAACAGCATAATTTCACTCTTCTCAATGATTAATCTGTTGTATTACACAACCTTGGAGTAATTAGCTTTATCAATGACATGTCCTTGAAAAATGTTTTAGAGATCCTACCAGTCTTTGAAAACATCCTTGTGCCTTGTTTCAGTTCCAGTTTTATGTATATTTTCTGCCTTACACCCGATTATTCCTTCATCTGATGGATGGCCTTGGGAATCTAATTCTGGTGTTGATGGTTTTGGCTGATTGTCTCCCCTTGTAGCTGCTTTCTTCATTATTGTGTAAATTTAGATCATGAGCTCATGTTTAGCTAAACAGCTGACCTTGTAAGAGGCTTAGGTGTGAACGCTCCTAAGTTTCAGCAGAAAGTCGGCAAAGATTTATTTGTGTCCCTCCAATGAGTGGCCCGCAAGGACCCCGTTTTCTACAAGTGTTGGTCCAATACTCCCTCTAGAGGCAGGGGACTCAGACAGGGCTGCTTTGCGGCCCCCGATCTGGGGCAGGGGCAGTGGGTGGCCTGTGACCCGGGCAGGAGCCCCTCCGCGTGTGTCCCAGGGACCCATAAGCCTGCGAACTTCGATCACCTGGCAGGAAGCTACGATGCCCAGAACTATGCTTAGCTGTGCAGCGCGGTGTACTGCGCGGACACTTTCCACACACACTTCAAGTAAGAGGGCGGCCTGAGTGGAAAGGTGAGAGTTTGGGCAGCTGTGCAGACAAAGAAGGCGCCCTTTGGCCTGGGCCTAAAAGCTTGTGACACTCCACTGGGCCTGCCGGGCTCTGAGGGCCCTGCCCTGGGCCCCCTGCTCCCCTGCCCTTTGTTCAGTCACAGCAGAGATGGCCACACCCACTCCCTCAGTGAGAGCAGTGTTCCAACCTCCCTCAGCCCCGCCCCCTCTCCGCAGGTTACCATGGACTACAGAGGCTGCATTCTGAGGCCAGGGCGTTCCGAGAATGCCAAGGGCAGACATGATGACCTTAAATGATTTCCTCTTGTGTCAGTGTTGGTAAACTTTAGGAGCTAGGAAATGGTCCACTTGACAGAAATGTTCAAATTTACTGGCATTTCATATATTCTCTGCTCTAACATTGTCCGGACTCTTTCTGTATATTCTTTACTTATGTTTTGGTTTTCCTTAATCAAAGTGTGTCTTTTAAATCTTTTCAAAGAAAATTCTTTGGACTTACTAAATCACCTGAATTTTATACGTTTTCTGTTGTATTAAGTTCTGCTCATATCTTTATTTATCTTTTCTCTATGTTCTCAGGGTTTATTGTTTTCATCTTCTGATGTCAATTAAAACACTTGGTTATTCATTTTAATAAATCTTTTTACTTATAAAGATTTGAACTTTGGAAGATTCCAGCTTACTTGTACGTGTCTAAGGGTCAGGTCCTCTCCATTGTTGCTGGCCTAAGGCTTAGTTCACCATACAGCAATGTATATATTGACCTATTTTCCCCTCGACTTTCTGTGATTCCCTACATCTCACCTTTCTTTGCAGACAAGCCATTTGAAATACCCTTAACTTATTTCACAGCCAATAAGTCTTTGAAATAATGTGTATTTTTTAGAGAAATCTTCTTATATAATTAGGCAGAAAATCTGACCTGCCATAGTTTTCAAAACAGCATAATTTCACTCTTCTCAATGATTAATCTGTTGTATTACACAACCTTGGAGTAATTAGCTTTATCAATGACATGTCCTTGAAAAATGTTTTAGAGATCCTACCAGTCTTTGAAAACATCCTTGTGCCTTCTTTCAGTTCCAGTTTTATGTATATTTTCTGCCTTACACCCGATTATTCCTACATCTGATGGATGGCCTTGGGAATCTAATTCTGGTATTGATGGTTTTGGCTGATTGTCTCCCCTTGTAGCTGCTTTCTTCATTATTGTGTAAATTTAGATCATGAGCTCATGTTTAGCTAAACAGCTGACCTTGTAAGAGGCTTAGGTGTGAAGGCTCGTAAGTTTCAGCAGAAAGTCGGCAAAGATTTATTTGTGTCCCTCCAATGAGTGGCCCGCAAGGACGCCGTTTTCTACAAGTGTTGGTCCAAAACTCCCTCTAGAGGCAGGGGATTAAGACAGGGCTGATTTGCGGCCCCCGATCTGGGGCAGGGGCAATGGGTGGGCTGTGACCCGGGCAGGAGCTTCTCCGCGTGTGTCCCAGGGACCCATCTGCCTGCGAACTTCGGTCACCTGGCAGGAAGCTACGATGCCCAGACCTATGCTTAGCTGTGCAGCGCGGTATACTGCACGGACACGTTCCACACACACTTCAAGTAAGAGGGCGGCCTGAGTGGAAAGGTGAGAGTTTGGGCAGCTGTGCAGACAAAGAAGGCGCCCTTTGGCCTGGGCCTAAAAGCTTGTGACACTCCACTGGGCCTGCCGGGCTCTGAGGGCCCTGCCCTGGGCCCCCTGCTCCCCTGCCCTTTGTTCAGTCACAGCAGAGATGGCCACACCCACTCCCTCAGTGACGGCAGTGTTCCAACCTCCCTCAGCCCCGCCCCCTCTCCGCACGTTACCATGGACTACAGAGGCTGCATTCTGAGGCCAGGGCGTTCCGAGAATGCCAAGGGCAGACATGATGACCTTAAATGATTTCCTCTTGTGTCAGTGTTGGTAAACTTTAGGAGCTAGGAAATGGTCCACTTGACAGAAATGTTCAAATTTACTGGCATTTCATATATTCTCTGCTCTAACATTGTCCTGACTCTTTCTGTATATTCTTTACTTATGTTTTGGTTTTCCTTAATCAAAGTGTGTCTTTTAAATCTTTTCAAAGAAAATTCTTTGGACTTACTAAATCACCTGAATTTTATACGTTTTCTGTTGTATTAAGTTCTGCTCATATCTTTATTTATCTTTTCTCTATGTTCTCAGGGTTTATTGTTTTCATCTTCTGATGTCAATTAAAACACTTGGTTATTCATTTTAATAAATCTTTTTACTTATAAAGATTTGAACTTTGGAAGATTCCAGCTTACTTGTACGTGTCTAAGGGTCAGGTCCTCTCCATTGTTGCTGGCCTAAGGCTTAGTTCACCATACAGCAATGTATATATTGACCTATTTTCCCCTCGACTTTCTGTGATTCCCTACATCTCACCTTTCTTTGCAGACAAGCCATTTGAAATACCCTTAACTTATTTCACAGCCAATAAGTCTTTGAAATAATGTGTATTTTTTAGAGAAATCTTCTTATATAATTAGGCAGAAAATCTGACCTGCCATAGTTTTCAAAACAGCATAATTTCACTCTTCTCAATGATTAATCTGTTGTATTACACAACCTTGGAGTAATTAGCTTTATCAATGACATGTCCTTGAAAAATGTTTTAGAGATCCTACCAGTCTTTGAAAACATCCTTGTGCCTTGTTTCAGTTCCAGTTTTATGTATATTTTCTGCCTTGCACCCGATTATTCCTACATCTGATGGATGGCCTTGGGAATCTAATTCTGGTATTGATGGTTTTGGCTGATTGTCTCCCCTTGTAGCTGCTTTCTTCATTATTGTGTAAATTTAGATCATGAGCTCATGTTGAGCTAAACAGCTGACCTTGTAAGAGGCTTAGGTGTGAAGGCTCGTAAGTTTCAGCAGAAAGTCGGCAAAGATTTATTTGTGTCCCTCCAATGAGTGGCCCGCAAGGACGCCGTTTTCTACAAGTGTTGGTCCAATACTCCCTCTAGAGGCAGGGGATTAAGACAGGGCTGATTTGCGGCCCCCGATCTGGGGCAGGGGCAGTGGGTGGGCTGTGACCCGGGCAGGAGCCTCTCCGCGTGTGTCCCAGGGACCCATCTGCCTGCAAACTTCGGTCACCTGGCAGGAAGCTACGATGCCCAGACCTATGCTTAGCTGTGCAGCGCGGTATACTGCACGGACACGTTCCACACACACTTCAAGTAAGAGGGCGGCCTGAGTGGAAAGGTGAGAGTTTGGGCATCTGTGCAGACAAAGAAGGCGCCCTTTGGCCTGGGCCTAAAAACTTGTGACACTCCACTGGGCCTGCCGGGCTCTGAGGGCCCTGCCCTGGGCCCCTTGCTCCCCTGCCCTTTGTTCAGTCACAGCAGAGATGGCCACACCCACTCCCTCAGTGACGGCAGTGTTCCAACCTCCCTCAGCCCCGCCCCATCTCCGCAGGTTACCATGGACTACAGAGGCTGCATTCTGAGGCCAGGGCTTTCCGAGAATGCCAAGGGCAGACATGATGACCTTAAATGATTTCCTCTTGTGTCAGTGTTGGTAAACTTTAGGAGCTAGGAAATGGTCCACTTGACAGAAATGTTCAAATTTACTGGCATTTCATATATTCTCTGCTCTAACATTGTCCTGACTCTTTCTGTATATTCTTTACTTATGTTTTGGTTTTCCTTAATCAAAGTGTGTCTTTTAAATCTTTTCAAAGAAAATTCTTTGGACTTACTAAATCACCTGAATTTTATACGTTTTCTGTTGTATTAAGTTCTGCTCATATCTTTATTTATCTTTTCTCTATGTTCTCAGGGTTTATTGTTTTCATCTTCTGATGTCAATTAAAACACTTGGTTATTCATTTTAATAAATCTTTTTACTTATAAAGATTTGAACTTTGGAAGATTCCAGCTTACTTGTACGTGTCTAAGGGTCAGGTCCTCTCCATTGTTGCTGGCCTAAGGCTTAGTTCACCATACAGCAATGTATCTATTGACCTATTTTCCCCTCGACTTTCTGTGATTCCCTACATCTCACCTTTCTTTGCAGACAAGCCATTTGAAATACCCTTAACTTATTTCACAGCCAAAAAGTCTTTGAAATAATGTGTATTTTTTAGAGAAATCTTCTTATATAATTAGGCAGAAAATCTGACCTGCCATAGTTTTCAAAACAGCATAATTTCACTCTTCTCAATGATTAATCTGTTGTATTACACAACCTTGGAGTAATTAGCTTTATCAATGACATGTCCTTGAAAAATGTTTTAGAGATCCTACCAGTCTTTGAAAACATCCTTGTGCCTTGTTTCAGTTCCAGTTTTATGTATATTTTCTGCCTTACACCCGATTATTCCTTCATCTGATGGATGGCCTTGGGAATCTAATTCTGGTGTTGATGGTTTTGGCTGATTGTCTCCCCTTGTAGCTGCTTTCTTCATTATTGTGTAAATTTAGATCATGAGCTCATGTTTAGCTAAACAGCTGACCTTGTAAGAGGCTTAGGTGTGAACGCTCCTAAGTTTCAGCAGAAAGTCGGCAAAGATTTATTTGTGTCCCTCCAATGAGTGGCCCGCAAGGACCCCGTTTTCTACAAGTGTTGGTCCAATACTCCCTCTAGAGGCAGGGGACTCAGACAGGGCTGCTTTGCGGCCCCCGATCTGGGGCAGGGGCAGTGGGTGGCCTGTGACCCGGGCAGGAGGCCCTCCGCGTGTGTCCCAGGGACCCATCTGCCTGCGAACTTCGATCACCTGGCAGGAAGCTACGATGCCCAGAACTATGCTTAGCTGTGCAGCGCGGTGTACTGCGCGGACACGTTCCACACACACTTCAAGTAAGAGGGCGGCCTGAGTGGAAAGGTGAGAGTTTGGGCAGCTGTGCAGACAAAGAAGGCGCCCTTTGGCCTGGGCCTAAAAGCTTGTGACACTCCACTGGGCCTGCCGGGCTCTGAGGGCCCTGCCCTGGGCCCCCTGCTCCCCTGCCCTTTGTTCAGTCACAGCAGAGATGGCCACACCCACTCCCTCAGTGAGAGCAGTGTTCCAACCTCCCTCAGCCCCGCCCCCTCTCCGCAGGTTACCATGGACTACAGAGGCTGCATTCTGAGGCCAGGGCTTTCCGAGAATGCCAAGGGCAGACATGATGACCTTAAATGATTTCCTCTTGTGTCAGTGTTGGTAAACTTTAGGAGCTAGGAAATGGTCCACTTGACAGAAATGTTCAAATTTACTGGCATTTCATATATTCTCTGCTCTAACATTGTCCTGACTCTTTCTGTATATTCTTTACTTATGTTTTTGTTTTCCTTAATCAAAGTGTATCTTTTAAATCTTTTCAAAGAAGATTCTTTGGACTTACTAAATCACCTGAATTTTATACGTTTTCTGTTGTATTAAGTTCTGCTCATAACTTTATTTATCTTTTTTCTATGTTCTCAGGGTTTATTGTTTTCATCTTCTGATGTCAATTAAAACACTTGGTTATTCATTTTAATAAATCTTTTAACTTATAAAGATTTGAACTTTTGAAGATTCCAGCTTACTTGTACGTGTCTTAGGGTCAGGTCCTCTCCATTGTTGCTGGCCTAAGGCTTAGTTCACCATACAGCAATGTATATATTGACCTATTTTCCCCTCGACTTTCTGTGATTCCCTACATCTCACCTTTCTTTGCAGACAAGCCATTTGAAATACCCTTAACTTATTTCACAGCCAATAAGTCTTTGAAATAATGTGTATTTTTTAGAGAAATCTTCTTATATAATTAGGCAGAAAATCTGACCTGCCATAGTTTTCAAAACAGCATAATTTCACTCTTCTCAATGATTAATCTGTTGTTTTACACAACCTTGGAGTATTTAGCTTTATCAATGGCATGTCCTTGAAAAATGTTTTAGAGATCCTACCAGTCTTTGAAAACATCCTTGTGCCTTGTTTCAGTTCCAGTTTTATGTATATTTTCTGCCTTGCACCCGATTATTCCTACATCTGATGGATGGCCTTGGGAATCTAATTCTGGTATTGATGGTTTTGGCTGATTGTCTCCCCTTGTAGCTGCTTTCTTCATTATTGTGTAAATTTAGATCATGAGCTCATGTTGAGCTAAACAGCTGACCTTGTAAGAGGCTTAGGTGTGAAGGCTCGTAAGTTTCAGCAGAAAGTCGGCAAAGATTTATTTGTGTCCCTCCAATGAGTGGCCCGCAAGGACGCCGTTTTCTACAAGTGTTGGTCCAATACTCCCTCTAGAGGCAGGGGATTAAGACAGGGCTGATTTGCGGCCCCCGATCTGGGGCAGGGGCAGTGGGTGGGCTGTGACCCGGGCAGGAGCCTCTCCGCGTGTGTCCCAGGGACCCATCTGCCTGCAAACTTCGGTCACCTGGCAGGAAGCTACGATGCCCAGACCTATGCTTAGCTGTGCAGCGCGGTATACTGCACGGACACGTTCCACACACACTTCAAGTAAGAGGGCGGCCTGAGTGGAAAGGTGAGAGTTTGGGCATCTGTGCAGACAAAGAAGGCGCCCTTTGGCCTGGGCCTAAAAACTTGTGACACTCCACTGGGCCTGCCAGGCTCTGAGGGCCCTGCCCTGGGCCCCTTGCTCCCCTGCCCTTTGTTCAGTCACAGCAGAGATGGCCACACCCACTCCCTCAGTGACGGCAGTGTTCCAACCTCCCTCAGCCCCGCCCCATCTCCGCAGGTTACCATGGACTACAGAGGCTGCATTCTGAGGCCAGGGCGTTCCGAGAATGCCAAGGGCAGACATGATGACCTTAAATGATTTCCTCTTGTGTCAGTGTTGGTAAACTTTAGGAGCTAGGAAATGGTCCACTTGACAGAAATGTTCAAATTTACTGGCATTTCATATATTCTCTGCTCTAACATTGTCCTGACTCTTTCTGTATATTCTTTACTTATGTTTTGGTTTTCCTTAATCAAAGTGTGTCTTTTAAATCTTTTCAAAGAAAATTCTTTGGACTTACTAAATCACCTGAATTTTATACGTTTTCTGTTGTATTAAGTTCTGCTCATATCTTTATTTATCTTTTCTCTATGTTCTCAGGGTTTATTGTTTTCATCTTCTGATGTCAATTAAAACACTTGGTTATTCATTTTAATAAATCTTTTTACTTATAAAGATTTGAACTTTGGAAGATTCCAGCTTACTTGTACGTGTCTAAGGGTCAGGTCCTCTCCATTGTTGCTGGCCTAAGGCTTAGTTCACCATACAGCAATGTATCTATTGACCTATTTTCCCCTCGACTTTCTGTGATTCCCTACATCTCACCTTTCTTTGCAGACAAGCCATTTGAAATACCCTTAACTTATTTCACAGCCAATAAGTCTTTGAAATAATGTGTATTTTTTAGAGAAATCTTCTTATATAATTAGGCAGAAAATCTGACCTGCCATAGTTTTCAAAACAGCATAATTTCACTCTTCTCAATGATTAATCTGTTGTATTACACAACCTTGGAGTAATTAGCTTTATCAATGACATGTCCTTGAAAAATGTTTTAGAGATCCTACCAGTCTTTGAAAACATCCTTGTGCCTTGTTTCAGTTCCAGTTTTATGTATATTTTCTGCCTTACACCCGATTATTCCTTCATCTGATGGATGGCCTTGGGAATCTAATTCTGGTGTTGATGGTTTTGGCTGATTGTCTCCCCTTGTAGCTGCTTTCTTCATTATTGTGTAAATTTAGATCATGAGCTCATGTTTAGCTAAACAGCTGACCTTGTAAGAGGCTTAGGTGTGAACGCTCCTAAGTTTCAGCAGAAAGTCGGCAAAGATTTATTTGTGTCCCTCCAATGAGTGGCCCGCAAGGACCCCGTTTTCTACAAGTGTTGGTCCAATACTCCCTCTAGAGGCAGGGGACTCAGACAGGGCTGCTTTGCGGCCCCCGATCTGGGGCAGGGGCAGTGGGTGGCCTGTGACCCGGGCAGGAGCCCCTCCGCGTGTGTCCCAGGGACCCATAAGCCTGCGAACTTCGATCACCTGGCAGGAAGCTACGATGCCCAGAACTATGCTTAGCTGTGCAGCGCGGTGTACTGCGCGGACACTTTCCACACACACTTCAAGTAAGAGGGCGGCCTGAGTGGAAAGGTGAGAGTTTGGGCAGCTGTGCAGACAAAGAAGGCGCCCTTTGGCCTGGGCCTAAAAGCTTGTGACACTCCACTGGGCCTGCCGGGCTCTGAGGGCCCTGCCCTGGGCCCCCTGCTCGCCTGCCCTTTGTTCAGTCACAGCAGAGATGGCCACACCCACTCCCTCAGTGAGAGCAGTGTTCCAACCTCCCTCAGCCCCGCCCCCTCTCCGCAGGTTACCATGGACTACAGAGGCTGCATTCTGAGGCCAGGGCGTTCCGAGAATGCCAAGGGCAGACATGATGACCTTAAATGATTTCCTCTTGTGTCAGTGTTGGTAAACTTTAGGAGCTAGGAAATGGTCCACTTGACAGAAATGTTCAAATTTACTGGCATTTCATATATTCTCTGCTCTAACATTGTCCGGACTCTTTCTGTATATTCTTTACTTATGTTTTGGTTTTCCTTAATCAAAGTGTGTCTTTTAAATCTTTTCAAAGAAAATTCTTTGGACTTACTAAATCACCTGAATTTTATACGTTTTCTGTTGTATTAAGTTCTGCTCATATCTTTATTTATCTTTTCTCTATGTTCTCAGGGTTTATTGTTTTCATCTTCTGATGTCAATTAAAACACTTGGTTATTCATTTTAATAAATCTTTTTACTTATAAAGATTTGAACTTTGGAAGATTCCAGCTTACTTGTACGTGTCTAAGGGTCAGGTCCTCTCCATTGTTGCTGGCCTAAGGCTTAGTTCACCATACAGCAATGTATATATTGACCTATTTTCCCCTCGACTTTCTGTGATTCCCTACATCTCACCTTTCTTTGCAGACAAGCCATTTGAAATACCCTTAACTTATTTCACAGCCAATAAGTCTTTGAAATAATGTGTATTTTTTAGAGAAATCTTCTTATATAATTAGGCAGAAAATCTGACCTGCCATAGTTTTCAAAACAGCATAATTTCACTCTTCTCAATGATTAATCTGTTGTATTACACAACCTTGGAGTAATTAGCTTTATCAATGACATGTCCTTGAAAAATGTTTTAGAGATCCTACCAGTCTTTGAAAACATCCTTGTGCCTTCTTTCAGTTCCAGTTTTATGTATATTTTCTGCCTTACACCCGATTATTCCTACATCTGATGGATGGCCTTGGGAATCTAATTCTGGTATTGATGGTTTTGGCTGATTGTCTCCCCTTGTAGCTGCTTTCTTCATTATTGTGTAAATTTAGATCATGAGCTCATGTTTAGCTAAACAGCTGACCTTGTAAGAGGCTTAGGTGTGAAGGCTCGTAAGTTTCAGCAGAAAGTCGGCAAAGATTTATTTGTGTCCCTCCAATGAGTGGCCCGCAAGGACGCCGTTTTCTACAAGTGTTGGTCCAAAACTCCCTCTAGAGGCAGGGGATTAAGACAGGGCTGATTTGCGGCCCCCGATCTGGGGCAGGGGCAGTGGGTGGGCTGTGACCCGGGCAGGAGCTTCTCCGCGTGTGTCCCAGGGACCCATCTGCCTGCGAACTTCGGTCACCTGGCAGGAAGCTACGATGCCCAGACCTATGCTTAGCTGTGCAGCGCGGTATACTGCACGGACACGTTCCACACACACTTCAAGTAAGAGGGCGGCCTGAGTGGAAAGGTGAGAGTTTGGGCAGCTGTGCAGACAAAGAAGGCGCCCTTTGGCCTGGGCCTAAAAGCTTGTGACACTCCACTGGGCCTGCCGGGCTCTGAGGGCCCTGCCCTGGGCCCCCTGCTCCCCTGCCCTTTGTTCAGTCACAGCAGAGATGGCCACACCCACTCCCTCAGTGAGGGCAGTGTTCCAACCTCCCTCAGCCCCGCCCCCTCTCCGCACGTTACCATGGACTACAGAGGCTGCATTCTGAGGCCAGGGCGTTCCGAGAATGCCAAGGGCAGACATGATGACCTTAAATGATTTCCTCTTGTGTCAGTGTTGGTAAACTTTAGGAGCTAGGAAATGGTCCACTTGACAGAAATGTTCAAATTTACTGGCATTTCATATATTCTCTGCTCTAACATTGTCCTGACTCTTTCTGTATATTCTTTACTTATGTTTTGGTTTTCCTTAATCAAAGTGTGTCTTTTAAATCTTTTCAAAGAAAATTCTTTGGACTTACTAAATCACCTGAATTTTATACGTTTTCTGTTGTATTAAGTTCTGCTCATATCTTTATTTATCTTTTCTCTATGTTCTCAGGGTTTATTGTTTTCATCTTCTGATGTCAATTAAAACACTTGGTTATTCATTTTAATAAATCTTTTTACTTATAAAGATTTGAACTTTGGAAGATTCCAGCTTACTTGTACGTGTCTAAGGGTCAGGTCCTCTCCATTGTTGCTGGCCTAAGGCTTAGTTCACCATACAGCAATGTATATATTGACCTATTTTCCCCTCGACTTTCTGTGATTCCCTACATCTCACCTTTCTTTGCAGACAAGCCATTTGAAATACCCTTAACTTATTTCACAGCCAATAAGTCTTTGAAATAATGTGTATTTTTTAGAGAAATCTTCTTATATAATTAGGCAGAAAATCTGACCTGCCATAGTTTTCAAAACAGCATAATTTCACTCTTCTCAATGATTAATCTGTTGTATTACACAACCTTGGAGTAATTAGCTTTATCAATGACATGTCCTTGAAAAATGTTTTAGAGATCCTACCAGTCTTTGAAAACATCCTTGTGCCTTGTTTCAGTTCCAGTTTTATGTATATTTTCTGCCTTGCACCCGATTATTCCTACATCTGATGGATGGCCTTGGGAATCTAATTCTGGTATTGATGGTTTTGGCTGATTGTCTCCCCTTGTAGCTGCTTTCTTCATTATTGTGTAAATTTAGATCATGAGCTCATGTTTAGCTAAACAGCTGACCTTGTAAGAGGCTTAGGTGTGAACGCTCGTAAGTTTCAGCAGAAAGTCGGGAAAGATTTATTTGTGTCCCTCCAATGAGTGGCCCGCAAGGACGCCGTTTTCTACAAGTGTTGGTCCAATACTCCCTCTAGAGGCAGGGGATTAAGACAGGGCTGATTTGCGGCCCCCGATCTGGGGCAGGGGCAGTGGGTGGGCTGTGACCCGGGCAGGAGCCTCTCCGCGTGTGTCCCAGGGACCCATCTGCCTGCAAACTTCGGTCACCTGGCAGGAAGCTACGATGCCCAGACCTATGCTTAGCTGTGCAGCGCGGTATACTGCACGGACACGTTCCACACACACTTCAAGTAAGAGGGCGGCCTGAGTGGAAAGGTGAGAGTTTGGGCATCTGTGCAGACAAAGAAGGCGCCCTTTGGCCTGGGCCTAAAAACTTGTGACACTCCACTGGGCCTGCCGGGCTCTGAGGGCCCTGCCCTGGGCCCCTTGCTCCCCTGCCCTTTGTTCAGTCACAGCAGAGATGGCCACACCCACTCCCTCAGTGACGGCAGTGTTCCAACCTCCCTCAGCCCCGCCCCATCTCCGCAGGTTACCATGGACTACAGAGGCTGCATTCTGAGGCCAGGGCTTTCCGAGAATGCCAAGGGCAGACATGATGACCTTAAATGATTTCCTCTTGTGTCAGTGTTGGTAAACTTTAGGAGCTAGGAAATGGTCCACTTGACAGAAATGTTCAAATTTACTGGCATTTCATATATTCTCTGCTCTAACATTGTCCTGACTCTTTCTGTATATTCTTTACTTATGTTTTGGTTTTCCTTAATCAAAGTGTGTCTTTTAAATCTTTTCAAAGAAAATTCTTTGGACTTACTAAATCACCTGAATTTTATACGTTTTCTGTTGTATTAAGTTCTGCTCATATCTTTATTTATCTTTTCTCTATGTTCTCAGGGTTTATTGTTTTCATCTTCTGATGTCAATTAAAACACTTGGTTATTCATTTTAATAAATCTTTTTACTTATAAAGATTTGAACTTTTGAAGATTCCAGCTTACTTGTACGTGTCTAAGGGTCAGGTCCTCTCCATTGTTGCTGGCCTAAGGCTTAGTTCACCATACAGCAATGTATCTATTGACCTATTTTCCCCTCGACTTTCTGTGATTCCCTACATCTCACCTTTCTTTGCAGACAAGCCATTTGAAATACCCTTAACTTATTTCACAGCCAATAAGTCTTTGAAATAATGTGTATTTTTTAGAGAAATCTTCTTATATAATTAGGCAGAAAATCTGACCTGCCATAGTTTTCAAAACAGCATAATTTCACTCTTCTCAATGATTAATCTGTTGTATTACACAACCTTGGAGTAATTAGCTTTATCAATGGCATGTCCTTGAAAAATGTTTTAGAGATCCTACCAGTCTTTGAAAACATCCTTGTGCCTTGTTTCAGTTCCAGTTTTATGTATATTTTCTGCCTTACACCCGATTATTCCTTCATCTGATGGATGGCCTTGGGAATCTAATTCTGGTGTTGATGGTTTTGGCTGATTGTCTCCCCTTGTAGCTGCTTTCTTCATTATTGTGTAAATTTAGATCATGAGCTCATGTTTAGCTAAACAGCTGACCTTGTAAGAGGCTTAGGTGTGAACGCTCCTAAGTTTCAGCAGAAAGTCGGCAAAGATTTATTTGTGTCCCTCCAATGAGTGGCCCGCAAGGACCCCGTTTTCTACAAGTGTTGGTCCAATACTCCCTCTAGAGGCAGGGGACTCAGACAGGGCTGCTTTGCGGCCCCCGATCTGGGGCAGGGGCAGTGGGTGGCCTGTGACCCGGGCAGGAGCCCCTCCGCGTGTGTCCCAGGGACCCATCTGCCTGCGAACTTCGATCACCTGGCAGGAAGCTACGATGCCCAGAACTATGCTTAGCTGTGCAGCGCGGTGTACTGCGCGGACACGTTCCACACACACTTCAAGTAAGAGGGCGGCCTGAGTGGAAAGGTGAGAGTTTGGGCAGCTGTGCAGACAAAGAAGGCGCCCTTTGGCCTGGGCCTAAAAGCTTGTGACACTCCACTGGGCCTGCCGGGCTCTGAGGGCCCTGCCCTGGGCCCCCTGCTCCCCTGCCCTTTGTTCAGTCACAGCAGAGATGGCCACACCCACTCCCTCAGTGAGAGCAGTGTTCCAACCTCCCTCAGCCCCGCCCCCTCTCCGCAGGTTACCATGGACTACAGAGGCTGCATTCTGAGGCCAGGGCGTTCCGAGAATGCCAAGGGCAGACATGATGACCTTAAATGATTTCCTCTTGTGTCAGTGTTGGTAAACTTTAGGAGCTAGGAAATGGTCCACTTGACAGAAATGTTCAAATTTACTGGCATTTCATATATTCTCTGCTCTAACATTGTCCTGACTCTTTCTGTATATTCTTTACTTATGTTTTTGTTTTCCTTAATCAAAGTGTATCTTTTAAATCTTTTCAAAGAAGATTCTTTGGACTTACTAAATCACCTGAATTTTATACGTTTTCTGTTGTATTAAGTTCTGCTCATAACTTTATTTATCTTTTTTCTATGTTCTCAGGGTTTATTGTTTTCATCTTCTGATGTCAATTAAAACACTTGGTTATTCATTTTAATAAATCTTTTAACTTATAAAGATTTGAACTTTTGAAGATTCCAGCTTACTTGTACGTGTCTTAGGGTCAGGTCCTCTCCATTGTTGCTGGCCTAAGGCTTAGTTCACCATACAGCAATGTATATATTGACCTATTTTCCCCTCGACTTTCTGTGATTCCCTACATCTCACCTTTCTTTGCAGACAAGCCATTTGAAATACCCTTAACTTATTTCACAACCAATAAGTCTTTGAAATAATGTGTATTTTTTAGAGAAATCTTCTTATATAATTAGGCAGAAAATCTGACCTGCCATAGTTTTCAAAACAGCATAATTTCACTCTTCTCAATGATTAATCTGTTGTATTACACAACCTTGGAGTATTTAGCTTTATCAATGGCATGTCCTTGAAAAATGTTTTAGAGATCCTACCAGTCTTTGAAAACATCCTTGTGCCTTGTTTCAGTTCCAGTTTTATGTATATTTTCTGCCTTGCACCCGATTATTCCTACATCTGATGGATGGCCTTGGGAATCTAATTCTGGTATTGATGGTTTTGGCTGATTGTCTCCCCTTGTAGCTGCTTTCTTCATTATTGTGTAAATTTAGATCATGAGCTCATGTTGAGCTAAACAGCTGACCTTGTAAGAGGCTTAGGTGTGAAGGCTCGTAAGTTTCAGCAGAAAGTCGGCAAAGATTTATTTGTGTCCCTCCAATGAGTGGCCCGCAAGGACGCCGTTTTCTACAAGTGTTGGTCCAATACTCCCTCTAGAGGCAGGGGATTAAGACAGGGCTGATTTGCGGCCCCCGATCTGGGGCAGGGGCAGTGGGTGGGCTGTGACCCGGGCAGGAGCCTCTCCGCGTGTGTCCCAGGGACCCATCTGCCTGCAAACTTCGGTCACCTGGCAGGAAGCTACGATGCCCAGACCTATGCTTAGCTGTGCAGCGCGGTATACTGCACGGACACGTTCCACACACACTTCAAGTAAGAGGGCGGCCTGAGTGGAAAGGTGAGAGTTTGGGCATCTGTGCAGACAAAGAAGGCGCCCTTTGGCCTGGGCCTAAAAACTTGTGACACTCCACTGGGCCTGCCAGGCTCTGAGGGCCCTGCCCTGGGCCCCTTGCTCCCCTGCCCTTTGTTCAGTCACAGCAGAGATGGCCACACCCACTCCCTCAGTGACGGCAGTGTTCCAACCTCCCTCAGCCCCGCCCCATCTCCGCAGGTTACCATGGACTACAGAGGCTGCATTCTGAGGCCAGGGCGTTCCGAGAATGCCAAGGGCAGACATGATGACCTTAAATGATTTCCTCTTGTGTCAGTGTTGGTAAACTTTAGGAGCTAGGAAATGGTCCACTTGACAGAAATGTTCAAATTTACTGGCATTTCATATATTCTCTGCTCTAACATTGTCCTGACTCTTTCTGTATATTCTTTACTTATGTTTTGGTTTTCCTTAATCAAAGTGTGTCTTTTAAATCTTTTCAAAGAAAATTCTTTGGACTTACTAAATCACCTGAATTTTATACGTTTTCTGTTGTATTAAGTTCTGCTCATATCTTTATTTATCTTTTCTCTATGTTCTCAGGGTTTATTGATTTCATCTTCTGATGTCAATTAAAACACTTGGTTATTCATTTTAATAAATCTTTTTACTTATAAAGATTTGAACTTTGGAAGATTCCAGCTTACTTGTACGTGTCTAAGGGTCAGGTCCTCTCCATTGTTGCTGGCCTAAGGCTTAGTTCACCATACAGCAATGTATCTATTGACCTATTTTCCCCTCGACTTTCTGTGATTCCCTACATCTCACCTTTCTTTGCAGACAAGCCATTTGAAATACCCTTAACTTATTTCACAGCCAATAAGTCTTTGAAATAATGTGTATTTTTTAGAGAAATCTTCTTATATAATTAGGCAGAAAATCTGACCTGCCATAGTTTTCAAAACAGCATAATTTCACTCTTCTCAATGATTAATCTGTTGTATTACACAACCTTGGAGTAATTAGCTTTATCAATGACATGTCCTTGAAAAATGTTTTAGAGATCCTACCAGTCTTTGAAAACATCCTTGTGCCTTGTTTCAGTTCCAGTTTTATGTATATTTTCTGCCTTACACCCGATTATTCCTTCATCTGATGGATGGCCTTGGGAATCTAATTCTGGTGTTGATGGTTTTGGCTGATTGTCTCCCCTTGTAGCTGCTTTCTTCATTATTGTGTAAATTTAGATCATGAGCTCATGTTTAGCTAAACAGCTGACCTTGTAAGAGGCTTAGGTGTGATCGCTCCTAAGTTTCAGCAGAAAGTCGGCAAAGATTTATTTGTGTCCCTCCAATGAGTGGCCCGCAAGGACCCCGTTTTCTACAAGTGTTGGTCCAATACTCCCTCTAGAGGCAGGGGACTCAGACAGGGCTGCTTTGCGGCCCCCGATCTGGGGCAGGGGCAGTGGGTGGCCTGTGACCCGGGCAGGAGCCCCTCCGCGTGTGTCCCAGGGACCCATAAGCCTGCGAACTTCGATCACCTGGCAGGAAGCTACGATGCCCAGAACTATGCTTAGCTGTGCAGCGCGGTGTACTGCGCGGACACTTTCCACACACACTTCAAGTAAGAGGGCGGCCTGAGTGGAAAGGTGAGAGTTTGGGCAGCTGTGCAGACAAAGAAGGCGCCCTTTGGCCTGGGCCTAAAAGCTTGTGACACTCCACTGGGCCTGCCGGGCTCTGAGGGCCCTGCCCTGGGCCCCCTGCTCCCCTGCCCTTTGTTCAGTCACAGCAGAGATGGCCACACCCACTCCCTCAGTGAGAGCAGTGTTCCAACCTCCCTCAGCCCCGCCCCCTCTCCGCAGGTTACCATGGACTACAGAGGCTGCATTCTGAGGCCAGGGCGTTCCGAGAATGCCAAGGGCAGACATGATGACCTTAAATGATTTCCTCTTGTGTCAGTGTTGGTAAACTTTAGGAGCTAGGAAATGGTCCACTTGACAGAAATGTTCAAATTTACTGGCATTTCATATATTCTCTGCTCTAACATTGTCCTGACTCTTTCTGTATATTCTTTACTTATGTTTTTGTTTTCCTTAATCAAAGTGTATCTTTTAAATCTTTTCAAAGAAGATTCTTTGGACTTACTAAATCACCTGAATTTTATACGTTTTCTGTTGTATTAAGTTCTGCTCATTACTTTATTTATCTTTTTTCTATGTTCTCAGGGTTTATTGTTTTCATCTTCTGATGTCAATTAAAACACTTGGTTATTCATTTTAATAAATCTTTTTACTTATAAAGATTTGAACTTTTGAAGATTCCAGCTTACTTGTACGTGTCTAAGGGTCAGGTCCTCTCCATTGTTGCTGGCCTAAGGCTTAGTTCACCATACAGCAATGTATATATTGACCTATTTTCCCCTCAACTTTCTGTGATTCCCTACATCTCACCTTTCTTTGCAGACAAGCCATTTGAAATACCCTTAACTTATTTCACAGCCAATAAGTCTTTGAAATAATGTGTATTTTTTAGAGAAATCTTCTTATATAATTAGGCAGAAAATCTGACCTGGCATAGTTTTCAAAACAGCATAATTTCACTCTTCTCAATGATTAATCTGTTGTATTACACAACCTTGGAGTATTTAGCTTTATCAATGGCATGTCCTTGAAAAATGTTTTAGAGATCCTACCAGTCTTTGAAAACATCCTTGTGCCTTGTTTCAGTTCCAGTTTTATATATATTTTCTGCCTTGCACCCGATTATTCCTACATCTGATGGATGGCCTTGGGAATCTAATTCTGGTATTGATTGTTTTGGCTGATTGTCTCCCCTTGTAGCTGCTTTCTTCATTATTGTGTAAATTTAGATCATGAGCTCATGTTGAGCTAAACAGCTGACCTTGTAAGAGGCTTAGGTGTGAAGGCTCGTAAGTTTCAGCAGAAAGTCGGCAAAGATTTATTTGTGTCCCTCCAATGAGTGGCCCGCAAGGACGCCGTTTTCTACAAGTGTTGGTCCAAAACTCCCTCTAGAGGCAGGGGATTAAGACAGGGCTGATTTGCGGCCCCCGATCTGGGGCAGGGGCAGTGGGTGGGCTGTGACCCGGGCAGGAGCCTCTCCGCGTGTGTCCCAGGGACCCATCTGCCTGCAAACTTCGGTCACCTGGCAGGAAGCTACGATGCCCAGAACTATGCTTAGCTGTGCAGCGCGGTATACTGCACGGACACGTTCCACACACACTTCAAGTAAGAGGGCGGCCTGAGTGGAAAGGTGAGAGTTTGGGCAGCTGTGCAGACAAAGAAGGCGCCCTTTGGCCTGGGCCTAAAAGCTTGTGACACTCCACTGGGCCTGCCGGGCTCTGAGGGCCCTGCCCTGGGCCCCCTGCTCCCCTGCCCTTTGTTCAGTCACAGCAGAGATGGCCACACCCACTCCCTCAGTGAGGGCAGTGTTCCAACCTCCCTCAGCCCCGCCCCCTCTCCGCAGGTTACCATGGACTACAGAGGCTGCATTCTGAGGCCAGTGCGTTCCGAGAATGCCAAGGGCAGACATGATGACCTTAAATGATTTCCTCTTGTGTCAGTGTTGGTAAACTTTAGGAGCTAGGAAATGGTCCACTTGACAGAAATGTTCAAATTTACTGGCATTTCATATATTCTCTGCTCTAACATTGTCCGGACTCTTTCTGTATATTCTTTACTTATGTTTTGGTTTTCCTTAATCAAAGTGTGTCTTTTAAATCTTTTCAAAGAAAATTCTTTGGACTTACTAAATCACCTGAATTTTATACGTTTTCTGTTGTATTAAGTTCTGCTCATATCTTTATTTATCTTTTCTCTATGTTCTCAGGGTTTATTGTTTTCATCTTCTGATGTCAATTAAAACACTTGGTTATTCATTTTAATAAATCTTTTTACTTATAAAGATTTGAACTTTGGAAGATTCCAGCTTACTTGTACGTGTCTAAGGGTCAGGTCCTCTCCATTGTTGCTGGCCTAAGGCTTAGTTCACCATACAGCAATGTATATATTGACCTATTTTCCCCTCGACTTTCTGTGATTCCCTACATCTCACCTTTCTTTGCAGACAAGCCATTTGAAATACCCTTAACTTATTTCACAGCCAATAAGTCTTTGAAATAATGTGTATTTTTTAGAGAAATCTTCTTATATAATTAGGCAGAAAATCTGACCTGCCATAGTTTTCAAAACAGCATAATTTCACTCTTCTCAATGATTAATCTGTTGTATTACACAACCTTGGAGTAATTAGCTTTATCAATGACATGTCCTTGAAAAATGTTTTAGAGATCCTACCAGTCTTTGAAAACATCCTTGTGCCTTCTTTCAGTTCCAGTTTTATGTATATTTTCTGCCTTACACCCGATTATTCCTACATCTGATGGATGGCCTTGGGAATCTAATTCTGGTATTGATGGTTTTGGCTGATTGTCTCCCCTTGTAGCTGCTTTCTTCATTATTGTGTAAATTTAGATCATGAGCTCATGTTTAGCTAAACAGCTGACCTTGTAAGAGGCTTAGGTGTGAAGGCTCGTAAGTTTCAGCAGAAAGTCGGCAAAGATTTATTTGTGTCCCTCCAATGAGTGGCCCGCAAGGACGCCGTTTTCTACAAGTGTTGGTCCAAAACTCCCTCTAGAGGCAGGGGATTAAGACAGGGCTGATTTGCGGCCCCCGATCTGGGGCAGGGGCAGTGGGTGGGCTGTGACCCGGGCAGGAGCTTCTCCGCGTGTGTCCCAGGGACCCATCTGCCTGCGAACTTCGGTCACCTGGCAGGAAGCTACGATGCCCAGACCTATGCTTAGCTGTGCAGCGCGGTATACTGCACGGACACGTTCCACACACACTTCAAGTAAGAGGGCGGCCTGAGTGGAAAGGTGAGAGTTTGGGCAGCTGTGCAGACAAAGAAGGCGCCCTTTGGCCTGGGCCTAAAAGCTTGTGACACTCCACTGGGCCTGCCGGGCTCTGAGGGCCCTGCCCTGGGCCCCCTGCTCCCCTGCCCTTTGTTCAGTCACAGCAGAGATGGCCACACCCACTCCCTCAGTGAGGGCAGTGTTCCAACCTCCCTCAGCCCCGCCCCCTCTCCGCACGTTACCATGGACTACAGAGGCTGCATTCTGAGGCCAGGGCGTTCCGAGAATGCCAAGGGCAGACATGATGACCTTAAATGATTTCCTCTTGTGTCAGTGTTGGTAAACTTTAGGAGCTAGGAAATGGTCCACTTGACAGAAATGTTCAAATTTACTGGCATTTCATATATTCTCTGCTCTCACATTGTCCTGACTCTTTCTGTATATTCTTTACTTATGTTTTGGTTTTCCTTAATCAAAGTGTGTCTTTTAAATCTTTTCAAAGAAAATTCTTTGGACTTACTAAATCACCTGAATTTTATACGTTTTCTGTTGTATTAAGTTCTGCTCATATCTTTATTTATCTTTTCTCTATGTTCTCAGGGTTTATTGTTTTCATCTTCTGATGTCAATTAAAACACTTGGTTATTCATTTTAATAAATCTTTTTACTTATAAAGATTTGAACTTTTGAAGATTCCAGCTTACTTGTACGTGTCTAAGGGTCAGGTCCTCTCCATTGTTGCTGGCCTAAGGCTTAGTTCAACATACAGCAATGTATATATTGACCTATTTTCCCCTCGACTTTCTGTGATTCCCTACATCTCACCTTTCTTTGCAGACAAGCCATTTGAAATACCCTTAACTTATTTCACAGCCAATAAGTCTTTGAAATAATGTGTATTTTTTAGAGAAATCTTCTTATATAATTAGGCAGAAAATCTGACCTGCCATAGTTTTCAAAACAGCATAATTTCACTCTTCTCAATGATTAATCTGTTGTATTACACAACCTTGGAGTAATTAGCTTTATCAATGACATGTCCTTGAAAAATGTTTTAGAGATCCTACCAGTCTTTGAAAACATCCTTGTGCCT
Source organism: Mesoplodon mirus (assembly GCF_964341445.2). Lineage (NCBI taxonomy): Eukaryota > Metazoa > Chordata > Mammalia > Artiodactyla > Ziphiidae > Mesoplodon > Mesoplodon mirus. The sequence continues at coordinate 89,056 of NW_028295330.1, forward strand.
TGTTTCAGTTCCAGTTTTATGTATATTTTCTGCCTTACACCCGATTATTCCTTCATCTGATGGATGGCCTTGGGAATCTAATTCTGGTGTTGATGGTTTTGGCTGATTGTCTCCCCTTGTAGCTGCTTTCTTCATTATTGTGTAAATTTAGATCATGAGCTCATGTTTAGCTAAACAGCTGACCTTGTAAGAGGCTTAGGTGTGAACGCTCCTAAGTTTCAGCAGAAAGTCGGCAAAGATTTATTTGTGTCCCTCCAATGAGTGGCCCGCAAGGACCCCGTTTTCTACAAGTGTTGGTCCAATACTCCCTCTAGAGGCAGGGGACTCAGACAGGGCTGATTTGCGGCCCCCGATCTGGGGCAGGGGCAGTGGGCAGCATGTGACCCGGGCAGGAGCCCCTCCGCGTGTGTCCCAGGGACCCATCTGCCTGCAAACTTCGGTCACCTGGCAGGAAGCTACGATGCCCAGAACTATGCTTAGCTGTGTAGTGCGGTGTACTGCGCGGACACGTTCCACACACACTTCAAGTAAGAGGGCGGCCTGAGTGGAAAGGTGAGAGTTTGGGCAGCTGTGCAGACAAAGAAGGCGCCCTTTGGCCTGGGCCTAAAAACTTGTGACACTCCACTGGGCCTGCCGGGCTCTGAGGGCCCTGCCCTGGGCCCCCTGCTCCCCTGACCTTTGTTCAGTCACAGCAGAGATGGCCACACCCACTCCCTCAGTGAGGGCAGTGTTCCAACCTCCCTCAGCCCCGCCCCCTCTCCGCAGGTTACCATGGACTACAGAGGCTGCATTCTGAGGCCAGGGCGTTCCGAGAATCCCAAGGGCAGACATGATGACCTTAAATGATTTCCTCTTGTGTCAGTGTTGGTAAACTTTAGGAGCTAGGAAATGGTCCACTTGACAGAAATGTTCAAATTTACTGGCATTTCATATATTCTCTGCTCTAACATTGTCCTGACTCTTTCTGTATATTCTTTACTTATGTTTTTGTTTTCCTTAACCAAAGTGTGTCTTTAAATCTTTTCAAAGAAGATTCTTTGGACTTACTAAATCACCTGAATTTTATACGTTTTCTGTTGTATTAAGTTCTGCTCATATCTTTATTTATCTTTTCTCTATGTTCTCAGGGTTTACTGTTTTCATCTTCTGATGTCAATTAAAACACTTGGTTATTCATTTTAATAAATCTTTTTACTTATAAAGATTTGAACTTTTGAAGATTCCAGCTTACTTGTACGTGTCTAAGGGTCAGGTCCTCTCCATTGTTGCTGGCCTAAGGATTAGTTCACCATACAGCAATGTATATATTGACCTATTTTCCCCTCGACTTTCTGTGATTCCCTACATCTCACCTTTCTTTGCAGACAAGCCATTTGAAATACCCTTAACTTATTTCACAGCCAATAAGTCTTTGAAATAATGTGTATTTTTTAGAGAAATCTTCTTATATAATTAGGCAGAAAATCTGACCTGCCATAGTTTTCAAAACAGCATAATTTCACTCTTCTCAATGATTAATCTGTTGTATTACACAACCTTGGAGTAATTAGCTTTATCAATGACATGTCCTTGAAAAATGTTTTAGAGATCCTACCAGTCTTTGAAAACATCCTTGTGCCTTGTTTCAGTTCCAGTTTTATGTATATTTTCTGCCTTACACCCGATTATTCCTTCATCTGATGGATGGCCTTGGGAATCTAATTCTGGTGTTGATGGTTTTGGCTGATTGTCTCCCCTTGTAGCTGCTTTCTTCATTATTGTGTAAATTTAGATCATGAGCTCATGTTTAGCTAAACAGCTGACCTTGTAAGAGGCTTAGGTGTGAACGCTCCTAAGTTTCAGCAGAAAGTCGGCAAAGATTTATTTGTGTCCCTCCAATGAGTGGCCCGCAAGGACCCCGTTTTCTACAAGTGTTGGTCCAATACTCCCTCTAGAGGCAGGGGACTCAGACAGGGCTGCTTTGCGGCCCCCGATCTGGGGCAGGGGCAGTGGGTGGCATGTGACCCGGGCAGGAGCCCCTCCGCGTGTGTCCCAGGGACCCATCTGCCTGCGAACTTCGATCACCTGGCAGGAAGCTACGATGCCCAGAACTATGCTTAGCTGTGCAGCGCGGTGTACTGCGCGGACACGTTCCACACACACTTCAAGTAAGAGGGCGGCCTGAGTGGAAAGGTGAGAGTTTGGGCAGCTGTGCAGACAAAGAAGGCGCCCTTTGGCCTGGGCCTAAAAGCTTGTGACACTCCACTGGGCCTGCCGGGCTCTGAGGGCCCTGCCCTGGGCCCCCTGCTCCCCTGCCCTTTGTTCAGTCACAGCAGAGATGGCCACACCCACTCCCTCAGTGAGAGCAGTGTTCCAACCTCCCTCAGCCCCGCCCCCTCTCCGCAGGTTACCATGGACTACAGAGGCTGCATTCTGAGGCCAGGGCGTTCCGAGAATGCCAAGGGCAGACATGATGACCTTAAATGATTTCCTCTTGTGTCAGTGTTGGTAAACTTTAGGAGCTAGGAAATGGTCCACTTGACAGAAATGTTCAAATTTACTGGCATTTCATATATTCTCTGCTCTAACATTGTCCGGACTCTTTCTGTATATTCTTTACTTATGTTTTTGTTTTCCTTAATCAAAGTGTATCTTTTAAATCTTTTCAAAGAAGATTCTTTGGACTTACTAAATCACCTGAATTTTATACGTTTTCTGTTGTATTAAGTTCTGCTCATAACTTTATTTATCTTTTTTCTATGTTCTCAGGGTTTATTGTTTTCATCTTCTGATGTCAATTAAAACACTTGGTTATTCATTTTAATAAATCTTTTTACTTATAAAGATTTGAACTTTTGAAGATTCCAGCTTACTTGTACGTGTCTTAGGGTCAGGTCCTCTCCATTGTTGCTGGCCTAAGGCTTAGTTCACCATACAGCAATGTATATATTGACCTATTTTCCCCTCGACTTTCTGTGATTCCCTACATCTCACCTTTCTTTGCAGACAAGCCATTTGAAATACCCTTAACTTATTTCACAGCCAAGAAGTCTTTGAAATAATGTGTATTTTTTAGAGAAATCTTCTTATATAATTAGGCAGAAAATCTGACCTGGCATAGTTTTCAAAACAGCATAATTTCACTCTTCTCAATGATTAATCTGTTGTATTACACAACCTTGGAGTATTTAGCTTTATCAATGGCATGTCCTTGAAAAATGTTTTAGAGATCCTACCAGTCTTTGAAAACATCCTTGTGCCTTGTTTCAGTTCCAGTTTTATGTATATTTTCTGCCTTGCACCCGATTATTCCTACATCTGATGGATGGCCTTGGGAATCTAATTCTGGTATTGATGGTTTTGGCTGATTGTCTCCCCTTGTAGCTGCTTTCTTCATTATTGTGTAAATTTAGATCATGAGCTCATGTTGAGCTAAACAGCTGACCTTGTAAGAGGCTTAGGTGTGAACGCTCGTAAGTTTCAGCAGAAAGTCAGCAAAGATTTATTTGTGTCCCTCCAATGAGTGGCCCGCAAGGACGCCGTTTTCTACAAGTGTTGGTCCAATACTCCCTCTAGAGGCAGGGGATTAAGACAGGGCTGATTTGCGGCCCCCGATCTGGGGCAGGGGCAGTGGGTGGGCTGTGACCCGGGCAGGAGCCTCTCCGCGTGTGTCCCAGGGACCCATCTGCCTGCAAACTTCGGTCACCTGGCAGGAAGCTACGATGCCCAGACCTATGCTTAGCTGTGCAGCGCGGTATACTGCACGGACACGTTCCACACACACTTCAAGTAAGAGGGCGGCCTGAGTGGAAAGGTGAGAGTTTGGGCATCTGTGCAGACAAAGAAGGCGCCCTTTGGCCTGGGCCTAAAAACTTGTTACACTCCACTGGGCCTGCCGGGCTCTGAGGGCCCTGCCCTGGGCCCCCTGCTCCCCTGCCCTTTGTTCAGTCACAGCAGAGATGGCCACACCCACTCCCTCAGTGACGGCAGTGTTCCAACCTCCCTCAGCCCCGCCCCATCTCCGCAGGTTACAGTGGACTACAGAGGCTGCATTCTGAGGCCAGGGCGTTCCGAGAATGCCAAGGGCAGACATGATGACCTTAAATGATTTCCTCTTGTGTCAGTGTTGGTAAACTTTAGGAGCTAGGAAATGGTCCACTTGACAGAAATGTTCAAATTTACTGGCATTTCATATATTCTCTGCTCTAACATTGTCCTGACTCTTTCTGTATATTCTTTACTTATGTTTTGGTTTTCCTTAATCAAAGTGTGTCTTTTAAATCTTTTCAAAGAAAATTCTTTGGACTTACTAAATCACCTGAATTTTATACGTTTTCTGTTGTATTAAGTTCTGCTCATATCTTTATTTATCTTTTCTCTATGTTCTCAGGGTTTATTGTTTTCATCTTCTGATGTCAATTAAAACACTTGGTTATTCATTTTAATAAATCTTTTTACTTATAAAGATTTGAACTTTTGAAGATTCCAGCTTACTTGTACGTGTCTAAGGGTCAGGTCCTCTCCATTGTTGCTGGCCTAAGGCTTAGTTCACCATACAGCAATGTATCTATTGACCTATTTTCCCCTCGACTTTCTGTGATTCCCTACATCTCACCTTTCTTTGCAGACAAGCCATTTGAAATACCCTTAACTTATTTCACAGCCAATAAGTCTTTGAAATAATGTGTATTTTTTAGAGAAATCTTCTTATATAATTAGGCAGAAAATCTGACCTGCCATAGTTTTCAAAACAGCATAATTTCACTCTTCTCAATGATTAAACTGTTGTATTACACAACCTTGGAGTATTTAGCTTTATCAATGACATGTCCTTGAAAAATGTTTTAGAGATCCTACCAGTCTTTGAAAACATCCTTGTGCCTTCTTTCAGTTCCAGTTTTATGTATATTTTCTGCCTTGCACCCGATTATTCCTTCATCTGATGGATGGCCTTGGGAATCTAATTCTGGCATTGATGATTTTGGCTGATTGTCTCCCCTTGTAGCTGCTTTCTTCATTATTGTGTAAATTTAGATCATGAGCTCATGTTTAGCTAAACAGCTGACCTTGTAAGAGGCTTAGGTGTGAAGGCTCGTAAGTTTCAGCAGAAAGTCGGCAAAGATTTATTTGTGTCCCTCCAATGAGTGGCCCGCAAGGACGCCGTTTTCTACAAGTGTTGGTCCAAAACTCCCTCTAGAGGCAGGGGATTAAGACAGGGCTGATTTGCGGCCCCCGATCTGGGGCAGGGGCAGTGGGTGGGCTGTGACCCGGGCAGGAGCTTCTCCGCGTGTGTCCCAGGGACCCATCTGCCTGCGAACTTCGGTCACCTGGCAGGAAGCTACGATGCCCAGACCTATGCTTAGCTGTGCAGCGCGGTATACTGCACGGACACGTTCCACACACACTTCAAGTAAGAGGGCGGCCTGAGTGGAAAGGTGAGAGTTTGGGCAGCTGTGCAGACAAAGAAGGCGCCCTTTGGCCTGGGCCTAAAAGCTTGTGACACTCCACTGGGCCTGCCGGGCTCTGAGGGCCCTGCCCTGGGCCCCCTGCTCCCCTGCCCTTTGTTCAGTCACAGCAGAGATGGCCACACCCACTCCCTCAGTGAGGGCAGTGTTCCAACCTCCCTCAGCCCCGCCCCCTCTCCGCACGTTACCATGGACTACAGAGGGTGCATTCTGAGGCCAGTGCGTTCCGAGAATGCCAAGGGCAGACATGATGACCTTAAATGATTTCCTCTTGTGTCAGTGTTGGTAAACTTTAGGAGCTAGGAAATGGTCCACTTGACAGAAATGTTCAAATTTACTGGCATTTCATATATTCTCTGCTCTAACATTGTCCGGACTCTTTCTGTATATTCTTTACTTATGTTTTGGTTTTCCTTAATCAAAGTGTGTCTTTTAAATCTTTTCAAAGAAAATTCTTTGGACTTACTAAATCACCTGAATTTTATACGTTTTCTGTTGTATTAAGTTCTGCTCATATCTTTATTTATCTTTTCTCTATGTTCTCAGGGTTTATTGTTTTCATCTTCTGATGTCAATTAAAACACTTGGTTATTCATTTTAATAAATCTTTTTACTTATAAAGATTTGAACTTTGGAAGATTCCAGCTTACTTGTACGTGTCTAAGGGTCAGGTCCTCTCCATTGTTGCTGGCCTAAGGCTTAGTTCACCATACAGCAATGTATATATTGACCTATTTTCCCCTCGACTTTCTGTGATTCCCTACATCTCACCTTTCTTTGCAGACAAGCCATTTGAAATACCCTTAACTTATTTCACAGCCAATAAGTCTTTGAAATAATGTGTATTTTTTAGAGAAATCTTCTTATATAATTAGGCAGAAAATCTGACCTGCCACAGTTTTCAAAACAGCATAATTTCACTCTTCTCAATGATTAATCTGTTGTATTACACAACCTTGGAGTAATTAGCTTTATCAATGACATGTCCTTGAAAAATGTTTTAGAGATCCTACCAGTCTTTGAAAACATCCTTGTGCCTTCTTTCAGTTCCAGTTTTATGTATATTTTCTGCCTTACACCCGATTATTCCTACATCTGATGGATGGCCTTGGGAATCTAATTCTGGTATTGATGGTTTTGGCTGATTGTCTCCCCTTGTAGCTGCTTTCTTCATTATTGTGTAAATTTAGATCATGAGCTCATGTTTAGCTAAACAGCTGACCTTGTAAGAGGCTTAGGTGTGAAGGCTCGTAAGTTTCAGCAGAAAGTCGGCAAAGATTTATTTGTGTCCCTCCAATGAGTGGCCCGCAAGGACGCCGTTTTCTACAAGTGTTGGTCCAAAACTCCCTCTAGAGGCAGGGGATTAAGACAGGGCTGATTTGCGGCCCCCGATCTGGGGCAGGGGCAGTGGGTGGGCTGTGACCCGGGCAGGAGCTTCTCCGCGTGTGTCCCAGGGACCCATCTGCCTGCGAACTTCGGTCACCTGGCAGGAAGCTACGATGCCCAGACCTATGCTTAGCTGTGCAGCGCGGTATACTGCACGGACACGTTCCACACACACTTCAAGTAAGAGGGCGGCCTGAGTGGAAAGGTGAGAGTTTGGGCAGCTGTGCAGACAAAGAAGGCGCCCTTTGGCCTGGGCCTAAAAGCTTGTGACACTCCACTGGGCCTGCCGGGCTCTGAGGGCCCTGCCCTGGGCCCCCTGCTCCCCTGCCCTTTGTTCAGTCACAGCAGAGATGGCCACACCCACTCCCTCAGTGAGGGCAGTGTTCCAACCTCCCTCAGCCCCGCCCCCTCTCCGCACGTTACCATGGACTACAGAGGCTGCATTCTGAGGCCAGGGCGTTCCGAGAATGCCAAGGGCAGACATGATGACCTTAAATGATTTCCTCTTGTGTCAGTGTTGGTAAACTTTAGGAGCTAGGAAATGGTCCACTTGACAGAAATGTTCAAATTTACTGGCATTTCATATATTCTCTGCTCTAACATTGTCCTGACTCTTTCTGTATATTCTTTACTTATGTTTTGGTTTTCCTTAATCAAAGTGTGTCTTTTAAATCTTTTCAAAGAAAATTCTTTGGACTTACTAAATCACCTGAATTTTATACGTTTTCTGTTGTATTAAGTTCTGCTCATATCTTTATTTATCTTTTCTCTATGTTCTCAGGGTTTATTGTTTTCATCTTCTGATGTCAATTAAAACACTTGGTTATTCATTTTAATAAATCTTTTTACTTATAAAGATTTGAACTTTTGAAGATTCCAGCTTACTTGTACGTGTCTAAGGGTCAGGTCCTCTCCATTGTTGCTGGCCTAAGGCTTAGTTCACCATACAGCAATGTATATATTGACCTATTTTCCCCTCGACTTTCTGTGATTCCCTACATCTCACCTTTCTTTGCAGACAAGCCATTTGAAATACCCTTAACTTATTTCACAGCCAATAAGTCTTTGAAATAATGTGTATTTTTTAGAGAAATCTTCTTATATAATTAGGCAGAAAATCTGACCTGCCATAGTTTTCAAAACAGCATAATTTCACTCTTCTCAATGATTAATCTGTTGTATTACACAACCTTGGAGTAATTAGCTTTATCAATGACATGTCCTTGAAAAATGTTTTAGAGATCCTACCAGTCTTTGAAAACATCCTTGTGCCTTGTTTCAGTTCCAGTTTTATGTATATTTTCTGCCTTACACCCGATTATTCCTACATCTGATGGATGGCCTTGGGAATCTAATTCTGGTATTGATGGTTTTGGCTGATTGTCTCCCCTTGTAGCTGCTTTCTTCATTATTGTGTAAATTTAGATCATGAGCTCATGTTTAGCTAAACAGCTGACCTTGTAAGAGGCTTAGGTGTGAAGGCTCGTAAGTTTCAGCAGAAAGTCGGCAAAGATTTATTTGTGTCCCTCCAATGAGTGGCCCGCAAGGACGCCGTTTTCTACAAGTGTTGGTCCAAAACTCCCTCTAGAGGCAGGGGATTAAGACAGGGCTGATTTGCGGCCCCCGATCTGGGGCAGGGGCAGTGGGTGGGCTGTGACCCGGGCAGGAGCTTCTCCGCGTGTGTCCCAGGGACCCATCTGCCTGCGAACTTCGGTCACCTGGCAGGAAGCTACGATGCCCAGACCTATGCTTAGCTGTGCAGCGCGGTATACTGCATGGACACGTTCCACACACACTTCAAGTAAGAGGGCGGCCTGAGTGGAAAGGTGAGAATTTGGGCAGCTGTGCAGACAAAGAAGGCGCCCTTTGGCCTGGGCCTAAAAGCTTGTGACACTCCACTGGGCCTGCCGGGCTCTGAGGGCCCTGCCCTGGGCCCCCTGCTCCCCTGCCCTTTGTTCAGTCACAGCAGAGATGGCCACACCCACTCCCTCAGTGAGGGCAGTGTTCCAACCTCCCTCAGCCCCGCCCCCTCTCCGCACGTTACCATGGACTACAGAGGCTGCATTCTGAGGCCAGGGCGTTCCGAGAATGCCAAGGGCAGACATGATGACCTTAAATGATTTCCTCTTGTGTCAGTGTTGGTAAACTTTAGGAGCTAGGAAATGGTCCACTTGACAGAAATGTTCAAATTTACTGGCATTTCATATATTCTCTGCTCTAACATTGTCCTGACTCTTTCTGTATATTCTTTACTTATGTTTTGGTTTTCCTTAATCAAAGTGTGTCTTTTAAATCTTTTCAAAGAAAATTCTTTGGACTTACTAAATCACCTGAATTTTATACGTTTTCTGTTGTATTAAGTTCTGCTCATATCTTTATTTATCTTTTCTCTATGTTCTCAGGGTTTATTGTTTTCATCTTCTGATGTCAATTAAAACACTTGGTTATTCATTTTAATAAATCTTTGTACTTATAAAGATTTGAACTTTTGAAGACTCCAGCTTACTTGTACGTGTCTAAGGGTCAGGTCCTCTCCATTGTTGCTGGCCTAAGGCTTAGTTCACCATACAGCAATGTATCTATTGACCTATTTTCCCCTCGACTTTCTGTGATTCCCTACATCTCACCTTTCTTTGCAGACAAGCCATTTGAAATACCCTTAACTTATTTCACAGCCAAGAAGTCTTTGAAATAATGTGTATTTTTTAGAGAAATCTTCTTATATAATTAGGCAGAAAATCTGACCTGCCATAGTTTTCAAAACAGCATAATTTCACTCTTCTCAATGATTAAACTGTTGTATTACACAACCTTGGAGTATTTAGCTTTATCAATGACATGTCCTTGAAAAATGTTTTAGAGATCCTACCAGTCTTTGAAAACATCCTTGTGCCTTCTTTCAGTTCCAGTTTTATGTATATTTTCTGCCTTGCACCCGATTATTCCTTCATCTGATGGATGGCCTTGGGAATCTAATTCTGGCATTGATGGTTTTGGCTGATTGTCTCCCCTTGTAGCTGCTTTCTTCATTATTGTGTAAATTTAGATCATGAGCTCATGTTTAGCTAAACAGCTGACCTTGTAAGAGGCTTAGGTGTGAACGCTCGTAAGTTTCAGCAGAAAGTCGGCAAAGATTTATTTGTGTCCCTCCAATGAGTGGCCCGCAAGGACGCCGTTTTCTTCAAGTGTTGGTCCAAAACTCCCTCTAGAGGCAGGGGATTAAGACAGGGCTGATTTGCGGCCCCCGATCTGGGGCAGGGGCAGTGGGTGGGCTGTGACCCGGGCAGGAGCTTCTCCGCGTGTGTCCCAGGGACCCATCTGCCTGCGAACTTCGGTCACCTGGCAGGAAGCTACGATGCCCAGACCTATGCTTAGCTGTGCAGCGCGGTATACTGCACGGACACGTTCCACACACACTTCAAGTAAGAGGGCGGCCTGAGTGGAAAGGTGAGAGTTTGGGCAGCTGTGCAGACAAAGAAGGCGCCCTTTGGCCTGGGCCTAAAAGCTTGTGACACTCCACTGGGCCTGCCGGGCTCTGAGGGCCCTGCCCTGGGCCCCCTGCTCCCCTGCCCTTTGTTCAGTCACAGCAGAGATGGCCACACCCACTCCCTCAGTGAGGGCAGTGTTCCAACCTCCCTCAGCCCCGCCCCCTCTCCGCACGTTACCATGGACTACAGAGGGTGCATTCTGAGGCCAGTGCGTTCCGAGAATGCCAAGGGCAGACATGATGACCTTAAATGATTTCCTCTTGTGTCAGTGTTGGTAAACTTTAGGAGCTAGGAAATGGTCCACTTGACAGAAATGTTCAAATTTACTGGCATTTCATATATTCTCTGCTCTAACATTGTCCGGACTCTTTCTGTATATTCTTTACTTATGTTTTGGTTTTCCTTAATCAAAGTGTGTCTTTTAAATCTTTTCAAAGAAAATTCTTTGGACTTACTAAATCACCTGAATTTTATACGTTTTCTGTTGTATTAAGTTCTGCTCATATCTTTATTTATCTTTTCTCTATGTTCTCAGGGTTTATTGTTTTCATCTTCTGATGTCAATTAAAACACTTGGTTATTCATTTTAATAAATCTTTTTACTTATAAAGATTTGAACTTTGGAAGATTCCAGCTTACTTGTACGTGTCTAAGGGTCAGGTCCTCTCCATTGTTGCTGGCCTAAGGCTTAGTTCACCATACAGCAATGTATATATTGACCTATTTTCCCCTCGACTTTCTGTGATTCCCTACATCTCACCTTTCTTTGCAGACAAGCCATTTGAAATACCCTTAACTTATTTCACAGCCAATAAGTCTTTGAAATAATGTGTATTTTTTAGAGAAATCTTCTTATATAATTAGGCAGAAAATCTGACCTGCCATAGTTTTCAAAACAGCATAATTTCACTCTTCTCAATGATTAATCTGTTGTATTACACAACCTTGGAGTAATTAGCTTTATCAATGACATGTCCTTGAAAAATGTTTTAGAGATCCTACCAGTCTTTGAAAACATCCTTGTGCCTTGTTTCAGTTCCAGTTTTATGTATATTTTCTGCCTTACACCCGATTATTCCTACATCTGATGGATGGCCTTGGGAATCTAATTCTGGTATTGATGGTTTTGGCTGATTGTCTCCCCTTGTAGCTGCTTTCTTCATTATTGTGTAAATTTAGATCATGAGCTCATGTTTAGCTAAACAGCTGACCTTGTAAGAGGCTTAGGTGTGAAGGCTCGTAAGTTTCAGCAGAAAGTCGGCAAAGATTTATTTGTGTCCCTCCAATGAGTGGCCCGCAAGGACGCCGTTTTCTACAAGTGTTGGTCCAAAACTCCCTCTAGAGGCAGGGGATTAAGACAGGGCTGATTTGCGGCCCCCGATCTGGGGCAGGGGCAGTGGGTGGGCTGTGACCCGGGCAGGAGCTTCTCCGCGTGTGTCCCAGGGACCCATCTGCCTGCGAACTTCGGTCACCTGGCAGGAAGCTACGATGCCCAGACCTATGCTTAGCTGTGCAGCGCGGTATACTGCACGGACACGTTCCACACACACTTCAAGTAAGAGGGCGGCCTGAGTGGAAAGGTGAGAGTTTGGGCAGCTGTGCAGACAAAGAAGGCGCCCTTTGGCCTGGGCCTAAAAGCTTGTGACACTCCACTGGGCCTGCCGGGCTCTGAGGGCCCTGCCCTGGGCCCCCTGCTCCCCTGCCCTTTGTTCAGTCACAGCAGAGATGGCCACACCCACTCCCTCAGTGAGGGCAGTGTTCCAACCTCCCTCAGCCCCGCCCCCTCTCCGCACGTTACCATGGACTACAGAGGGTGCATTCTGAGGCCAGTGCGTTCCGAGAATGCCAAGGGCAGACATGATGACCTTAAATGATTTCCTCTTGTGTCAGTGTTGGTAAACTTTAGGAGCTAGGAAATGGTCCACTTGACAGAAATGTTCAAATTTACTGGCATTTCATATATTCTCTGCTCTAACATTGTCCTGACTCTTTCTGTATATTCTTTACTTATGTTTTGGTTTTCCTTAATCAAAGTGTGTCTTTTAAATCTTTTCAAAGAAAATTCTTTGGACTTACTAAATCACCTGAATTTTATACGTTTTCTGTTGTATTAAGTTCTGCTCATATCTTTATTTATCTTTTCTCTATGTTCTCAGGGTTTATTGTTTTCATCTTCTGATGTCAATTAAAACACTTGGTTATTCATTTTAATAAATCTTTTTACTTATAAAGATTTGAACTTTTGAAGATTCCAGCTTACTTGTACGTGTCTAAGGGTCAGGTCCTCTCCATTGTTGCTGGCCTAAGGCTTAGTTCACCATACAGCAATGTATATATTGACCTATTTTCCCCTCGACTTTCTGTGATTCCCTACATCTCACCTTTCTTTGCAGACAAGCCATTTGAAATACCCTTAACTTATTTCACAGCCAATAAGTCTTTGAAATAATGTGTATTTTTTAGAGAAATCTTCTTATATAATTAGGCAGAAAATCTGACCTGCCATAGTTTTCAAAACAGCATAATTTCACTCTTCTCAATGATTAATCTGTTGTATTACACAACCTTGGAGTAATTAGCTTTATCAATGACATGTCCTTGAAAAATGTTTTAGAGATCCTACCAGTCTTTGAAAACATCCTTGTGCCTTGTTTCAGTTCCAGTTTTATGTATATTTTCTGCCTTACACCCGATTATTCCTACATCTGATGGATGGCCTTGGGAATCTAATTCTGGTATTGATGGTTTTGGCTGATTGTCTCCCCTTGTAGCTGCTTTCTTCATTATTGTGTAAATTTAGATCATGAGCTCATGTTTAGCTAAACAGCTGACCTTGTAAGAGGCTTAGGTGTGAAGGCTCGTAAGTTTCAGCAGAAAGTCGGCAAAGATTTATTTGTGTCCCTCCAATGAGTGGCCCGCAAGGACGCCGTTTTCTACAAGTGTTGGTCCAAAACTCCCTCTAGAGGCAGGGGATTAAGACAGGGCTGATTTGCGGCCCCCGATCTGGGGCAGGGGCAGTGGGTGGGCTGTGACCCGGGCAGGAGCTTCTCCGCGTGTGTCCCAGGGACCCATCTGCCTGCGAACTTCGGTCACCTGGCAGGAAGCTACGATGCCCAGACCTATGCTTAGCTGTGCAGCGCGGTATACTGCATGGACACGTTCCACACACACTTCAAGTAAGAGGGCGGCCTGAGTGGAAAGGTGAGAATTTGGGCAGCTGTGCAGACAAAGAAGGCGCCCTTTGGCCTGGGCCTAAAAGCTTGTGACACTCCACTGGGCCTGCCGGGCTCTGAGGGCCCTGCCCTGGGCCCCCTGCTCCCCTGCCCTTTGTTCAGTCACAGCAGAGATGGCCACACCCACTCCCTCAGTGAGGGCAGTGTTCCAACCTCCCTCAGCCCCGCCCCCTCTCCGCACGTTACCATGGACTACAGAGGCTGCATTCTGAGGCCAGGGCGTTCCGAGAATGCCAAGGGCAGACATGATGACCTTAAATGATTTCCTCTTGTGTCAGTGTTGGTAAACTTTAGGAGCTAGGAAATGGTCCACTTGACAGAAATGTTCAAATTTACTGGCATTTCATATATTCTCTGCTCTAACATTGTCCTGACTCTTTCTGTATATTCTTTACTTATGTTTTGGTTTTCCTTAATCAAAGTGTGTCTTTTAAATCTTTTCAAAGAAAATTCTTTGGACTTACTAAATCACCTGAATTTTATACGTTTTCTGTTGTATTAAGTTCTGCTCATATCTTTATTTATCTTTTCTCTATGTTCTCAGGGTTTATTGTTTTCATCTTCTGATGTCAATTAAAACACTTGGTTATTCATTTTAATAAATCTTTGTACTTATAAAGATTTGAACTTTTGAAGACTCCAGCTTACTTGTACGTGTCTAAGGGTCAGGTCCTCTCCATTGTTGCTGGCCTAAGGCTTAGTTCACCATACAGCAATGTATCTATTGACCTATTTTCCCCTCGACTTTCTGTGATTCCCTACATCTCACCTTTCTTTGCAGACAAGCCATTTGAAATACCCTTAACTTATTTCACAGCCAATAAGTCTTTGAAATAATGTGTATTTTTTAGAGAAATCTTCTTATATAATTAGGCAGAAAATCTGACCTGCCATAGTTTTCAAAACAGCATAATTTCACTCTTCTCAATGATTAAACTGTTGTATTACACAACCTTGGAGTATTTAGCTTTATCAATGACATGTCCTTGAAAAATGTTTTAGAGATCCTACCAGTCTTTGAAAACATCCTTGTGCCTTCTTTCAGTTCCAGTTTTATGTATATTTTCTGCCTTGCACCCGATTATTCCTTCATCTGATGGATGGCCTTGGGAATCTAATTCTGGCATTGATGGTTTTGGCTGATTGTCTCCCCTTGTAGCTGCTTTCTTCATTATTGTGTAAATTTAGATCATGAGCTCATGTTTAGCTAAACAGCTGACCTTGTAAGAGGCTTAGGTGTGAAGGCTCGTAAGTTTCAGCAGAAAGTCGGCAAAGATTTATTTGTGTCCCTCCAATGAGTGGCCCGCAAGGACGCCGTTTTCTTCAAGTGTTGGTCCAAAACTCCCTCTAGAGGCAGGGGATTAAGACAGGGCTGATTTGCGGCCCCCGATCTGGGGCAGGGGCAGTGGGTGGGCTGTGACCCGGGCAGGAGCTTCTCCGCGTGTGTCCCAGGGACCCATCTGCCTGCGAACTTCGGTCACCTGGCAGGAAGCTACGATGCCCAGACCTATGCTTAGCTGTGCAGCGCGGTATACTGCACGGACACGTTCCACACACACTTCAAGTAAGAGGGCGGCCTGAGTGGAAAGGTGAGAGTTTGGGCAGCTGTGCAGACAAAGAAGGCGCCCTTTGGCCTGGGCCTAAAAGCTTGTGACACTCCACTGGGCCTGCCGGGCTCTGAGGGCCCTGCCCTGGGCCCCCTGCTCCCCTGCCCTTTGTTCAGTCACAGCAGAGATGGCCACACCCACTCCCTCAGTGAGGGCAGTGTTCCAACCTCCCTCAGCCCCGCCCCCTCTCCGCACGTTACCATGGACTACAGAGGGTGCATTCTGAGGCCAGTGCGTTCCGAGAATGCCAAGGGCAGACATGATGACCTTAAATGATTTCCTCTTGTGTCAGTGTTGGTAAACTTTAGGAGCTAGGAAATGGTCCACTTGACAGAAATGTTCAAATTTACTGGCATTTCATATATTCTCTGCTCTAACATTGTCCGGACTCTTTCTGTATATTCTTTACTTATGTTTTGGTTTTCCTTAATCAAAGTGTGTCTTTTAAATCTTTTCAAAGAAAATTCTTTGGACTTACTAAATCACCTGAATTTTATACGTTTTCTGTTGTATTAAGTTCTGCTCATATCTTTATTTATCTTTTCTCTATGTTCTCAGGGTTTATTGTTTTCATCTTCTGATGTCAATTAAAACACTTGGTTATTCATTTTAATAAATCTTTTTACTTATAAAGATTTGAACTTTGGAAGATTCCAGCTTACTTGTACGTGTCTAAGGGTCAGGTCCTCTCCATTGTTGCTGGCCTAAGGCTTAGTTCACCATACAGCAATGTATATATTGACCTATTTTCCCCTCGACTTTCTGTGATTCCCTACATCTCACCTTTCTTTGCAGACAAGCCATTTGAAATACCCTTAACTTATTTCACAGCCAATAAGTCTTTGAAATAATGTGTATTTTTTAGAGAAATCTTCTTATATAATTAGGCAGAAAATCTGACCTGCCATAGTTTTCAAAACAGCATAATTTCACTCTTCTCAATGATTAATCTGTTGTATTACACAACCTTGGAGTAATTAGCTTTATCAATGACATGTCCTTGAAAAATGTTTTAGAGATCCTACCAGTCTTTGAAAACATCCTTGTGCCTTCTTTCAGTTCCAGTTTTATGTATATTTTCTGCCTTACACCCGATTATTCCTACATCTGATGGATGGCCTTGGGAATCTAATTCTGGTATTGATGGTTTTGGCTGATTGTCTCCCCTTGTAGCTGCTTTCTTCATTATTGTGTAAATTTAGATCATGAGCTCATGTTTAGCTAAACAGCTGACCTTGTAAGAGGCTTAGGTGTGAAGGCTCGTAAGTTTCAGCAGAAAGTCGGCAAAGATTTATTTGTGTCCCTCCAATGAGTGGCCCGCAAGGACGCCGTTTTCTACAAGTGTTGGTCCAAAACTCCCTCTAGAGGCAGGGGATTAAGACAGGGCTGATTTGCGGCCCCCGATCTGGGGCAGGGGCAGTGGGTGGGCTGTGACCCGGGCAGGAGCTTCTCCGCGTGTGTCCCAGGGACCCATCTGCCTGCGAACTTCGGTCACCTGGCAGGAAGCTACGATGCCCAGACCTATGCTTAGCTGTGCAGCGCGGTATACTGCACGGACACGTTCCACACACACTTCAAGTA
The DNA here is from genome assembly GCF_964341445.2 of Mesoplodon mirus. Classification (NCBI taxonomy): domain Eukaryota; kingdom Metazoa; phylum Chordata; class Mammalia; order Artiodactyla; family Ziphiidae; genus Mesoplodon; species Mesoplodon mirus. The sequence goes on from NW_028295330.1 coordinate 105,795, forward strand.
AGAGGGCGGCCTGAGTGGAAAGGTGAGAGTTTGGGCAGCTGTGCAGACAAAGAAGGCGCCCTTTGGCCTGGGCCTAAAAGCTTGTGACACTCCACTGGGCCTGCCGGGCTCTGAGGGCCCTGCCCTGGGCCCCCTGCTCCCCTGCCCTTTGTTCAGTCACAGCAGAGATGGCCACACCCACTCCCTCAGTGAGGGCAGTGTTCCAACCTCCCTCAGCCCCGCCCCCTCTCCGCACGTTACCATGGACTACAGAGGCTGCATTCTGAGGCCAGGGCGTTCCGAGAATGCCAAGGGCAGACATGATGACCTTAAATGATTTCCTCTTGTGTCAGTGTTGGTAAACTTTAGGAGCTAGGAAATGGTCCACTTGACAGAAATGTTCAAATTTACTGGCATTTCATATATTCTCTGCTCTAACATTGTCCTGACTCTTTCTGTATATTCTTTACTTATGTTTTGGTTTTCCTTAATCAAAGTGTGTCTTTTAAATCTTTTCAAAGAAAATTCTTTGGACTTACTAAATCACCTGAATTTTATACGTTTTCTGTTGTATTAAGTTCTGCTCATATCTTTATTTATCTTTTCTCTATGTTCTCAGGGTTTATTGTTTTCATCTTCTGATGTCAATTAAAACACTTGGTTATTCATTTTAATAAATCTTTTTACTTATAAAGATTTGAACTTTTGAAGATTCCAGCTTACTTGTACGTGTCTAAGGGTCAGGTCCTCTCCATTGTTGCTGGCCTAAGGCTTAGTTCACCATACAGCAATGTATATATTGACCTATTTTCCCCTCGACTTTCTGTGATTCCCTACATCTCACCTTTCTTTGCAGACAAGCCATTTGAAATACCCTTAACTTATTTCACAGCCAATAAGTCTTTGAAATAATGTGTATTTTTTAGAGAAATCTTCTTATATAATTAGGCAGAAAATCTGACCTGCCATAGTTTTCAAAACAGCATAATTTCACTCTTCTCAATGATTAATCTGTTGTATTACACAACCTTGGAGTAATTAGCTTTATCAATGACATGTCCTTGAAAAATGTTTTAGAGATCCTACCAGTCTTTGAAAACATCCTTGTGCCTTGTTTCAGTTCCAGTTTTATGTATATTTTCTGCCTTACACCCGATTATTCCTACATCTGATGGATGGCCTTGGGAATCTAATTCTGGTATTGATGGTTTTGGCTGATTGTCTCCCCTTGTAGCTGCTTTCTTCATTATTGTGTAAATTTAGATCATGAGCTCATGTTTAGCTAAACAGCTGACCTTGTAAGAGGCTTAGGTGTGAAGGCTCGTAAGTTTCAGCAGAAAGTCGGCAAAGATTTATTTGTGTCCCTCCAATGAGTGGCCCGCAAGGACGCCGTTTTCTACAAGTGTTGGTCCAAAACTCCCTCTAGAGGCAGGGGATTAAGACAGGGCTGATTTGCGGCCCCCGATCTGGGGCAGGGGCAGTGGGTGGGCTGTGACCCGGGCAGGAGCTTCTCCGCGTGTGTCCCAGGGACCCATCTGCCTGCGAACTTCGGTCACCTGGCAGGAAGCTACGATGCCCAGACCTATGCTTAGCTGTGCAGCGCGGTATACTGCACGGACACGTTCCACACACACTTCAAGTAAGAGGGCGGCCTGAGTGGAAAGGTGAGAATTTGGGCAGCTGTGCAGACAAAGAAGGCGCCCTTTGGCCTGGGCCTAAAAGCTTGTGACACTCCACTGGGCCTGCCGGGCTCTGAGGGCCCTGCCCTGGGCCCCCTGCTCCCCTGCCCTTTGTTCAGTCACAGCAGAGATGGCCACACCCACTCCCTCAGTGAGGGCAGTGTTCCAACCTCCCTCAGCCCCGCCCCCTCTCCGCACGTTACCATGGACTACAGAGGCTGCATTCTGAGGCCAGGGCGTTCCGAGAATGCCAAGGGCAGACATGATGACCTTAAATGATTTCCTCTTGTGTCAGTGTTGGTAAACTTTAGGAGCTAGGAAATGGTCCACTTGACAGAAATGTTCAAATTTACTGGCATTTCATATATTCTCTGCTCTAACATTGTCCTGACTCTTTCTGTATATTCTTTACTTATGTTTTGGTTTTCCTTAATCAAAGTGTGTCTTTTAAATCTTTTCAAAGAAAATTCTTTGGACTTACTAAATCACCTGAATTTTATACGTTTTCTGTTGTATTAAGTTCTGCTCATATCTTTATTTATCTTTTCTCTATGTTCTCAGGGTTTATTGTTTTCATCTTCTGATGTCAATTAAAACACTTGGTTATTCATTTTAATAAATCTTTGTACTTATAAAGATTTGAACTTTTGAAGACTCCAGCTTACTTGTACGTGTCTAAGGGTCAGGTCCTCTCCATTGTTGCTGGCCTAAGGCTTAGTTCACCATACAGCAATGTATCTATTGACCTATTTTCCCCTCGACTTTCTGTGATTCCCTACATCTCACCTTTCTTTGCAGACAAGCCATTTGAAATACCCTTAACTTATTTCACAGCCAATAAGTCTTTGAAATAATGTGTATTTTTTAGAGAAATCTTCTTATATAATTAGGCAGAAAATCTGACCTGCCATAGTTTTCAAAACAGCATAATTTCACTCTTCTCAATGATTAATCTGTTGTATTACACAACCTTGGAGTATTTAGCTTTATCAATGACATGTCCTTGAAAAATGTTTTAGAGATCCTACCAGTCTTTGAAAACATCCTTGTGCCTTGTTTCAGTTCCAGTTTTATGTATATTTTCTGCCTTGCACCCGATTATTCCTTCATCTGATGGATGGCCTTGGGAATCTAATTCTGGTATTGATGGTTTTGGCTGATTGTCTCCCCTTGTAGCTGCTTTCTTCATTATTGTGTAAATTTAGATCATGAGCTCATGTTTAGCTAAACCGCTGACCTTGTAAGAGGCTTAGGTGTGAAGGCTCGTAAGTTTCACCAGAAAGTCGGCAAAGATTTATTTGTGTCCCTCCAATGATTGGCCCGCAAGGACGCCGTTTTCTACAAGTGTTGGTCCAAAACTCCCTCTAGAGGCAGGGGATTAAGACAGGGCTGATTTGCGGCCCCCGATCTGGGGCAGGGGCAGTGGGTGGGCTGTGACCCGGGCAGGAGCTTCTCCGCGTGTGTCCCAGGGACCCATCTGCCTGCGAACTTCGGTCACCTGGCAGGAAGCTACGATGCCCAGACCTATGCTTAGCTGTGCAGCGCGGTATACTGCACGGACACGTTCCACACACACTTCAAGTAAGAGGGCGGCCTGAGTGGAAAGGTGAGAGTTTGGGCAGCTGTGCAGACAAAGAAGGCGCCCTTTGGCCTGGGCCTAAAAGCTTGTGACACTCCACTGGGCCTGCCGGGCTCTGAGGGCCCTGCCCTGGGCCCCCTGCTCCCCTGCCCTTTGTTCAGTCACAGCAGAGATGGCCACACCCACTCCCTCAGTGAGGGCAGTGTTCCAACCTCCCTCAGCCCCGCCCCCTCTCCGCAGGTTACCATGGACTACAGAGGCTGCATTCTGAGGCCAGTGCGTTCCGAGAATGCCAAGGGCAGACATGATGACCTTAAATGATTTCCTCTTGTGTCAGTGTTGGTAAACTTTAGGAGCTAGGAAATGGTCCACTTGACAGAAATGTTCAAATTTACTGGCATTTCATATATTCTCTGCTCTAACATTGTCCGGACTCTTTCTGTATATTCTTTACTTATGTTTTGGTTTTCCTTAATCAAAGTGTGTCTTTTAAATCTTTTCAAAGAAAATTCTTTGGACTTACTAAATCACCTGAATTTTATACGTTTTCTGTTGTATTAAGTTCTGCTCATATCTTTATTTATCTTTTCTCTATGTTCTCAGGGTTTATTGTTTTCATCTTCTGATGTCAATTAAAACACTTGGTTATTCATTTTAATAAATCTTTGTACTTATAAAGATTTGAACTTTTGAAGACTCCAGCTTACTTGTACGTGTCTAAGGGTCAGGTCCTCTCCATTGTTGCTGGCCTAAGGCTTAGTTCACCATACAGCAATGTATCTATTGACCTATTTTCCCCTCGACTTTCTGTGATTCCCTACATCTCAGCTTTCTTTGCAGACAAGCCATTTGAAATACCCTTAACTTATTTCACAGCCAATAAGTCTTTGAAATAATGTGTATTTTTTAGAGAAATCTTCTTATATAATTAGGCAGAAAATCTGACCTGCCATAGTTTTCAAAACAGCATAATTTCACTCTTCTCAATGATTAATCTGTTGTATTACACAACCTTGGAGTATTTAGCTTTATCAATGACATGTCCTTGAAAAATGTTTTAGAGATCCTACCAGTCTTTGAAAACATCCTTGTGCCTTGTTTCAGTTCCAGTTTTATGTATATTTTCTGCCTTGCACCCGATTATTCCTTCATCTGATGGATGGCCTTGGGAATCTAATTCTGGTATTGATGGTTTTGGCTGATTGTCTCCCCTTGTAGCTGCTTTCTTCATTATTGTGTAAATTTAGATCATGAGCTCATGTTTAGCTAAACCGCTGACCTTGTAAGAGGCTTAGGTGTGAAGGCTCGTAAGTTTCAGCAGAAAGTCGGCAAAGATTTATTTGTGTCCCTCCAATGATTGGCCCGCAAGGACGCCGTTTTCTACAAGTGTTGGTCCAAAACTCCCTCTAGAGGCAGGGGATTAAGACAGGGCTGATTTGCGGCCCCCGATCTGGGGCAGGGGCAGTGGGTGGGCTGTGACCCGGGCAGGAGCTTCTCCGCGTGTGTCCCAGGGACCCATCTGCCTGCGAACTTCGGTCACCTGGCAGGAAGCTACGATGCCCAGACCTATGCTTAGCTGTGCAGCGCGGTATACTGCACGGACACGTTCCACACACACTTCAAGTAAGAGGGCGGCCTGAGTGGAAAGGTGAGAGTTTGGGCAGCTGTGCAGACAAAGAAGGCGCCCTTTGGCCTGGGCCTAAAAGCTTGTGACACTCCACTGGGCCTGCCGGGCTCTGAGGGCCCTGCCCTGGGCCCCCTGCTCCCCTGCCCTTTGTTCAGTCACAGCAGAGATGGCCACACCCACTCCCTCAGTGAGGGCAGTGTTCCAACCTCCCTCAGCCCCGCCCCGTCTCCGCACGTTACCATGGACTACAGAGGCTGCATTCTGAGGCCAGGGCGTTCCGAGAATGCCAAGGGCAGACATGATGACCTTAAATGATTTCCTCTTGTGTCAGTGTTGGTAAACTTTAGGAGCTAGGAAATGGTCCACTTGACAGAAATGTTCAAATTTACTTGCATTTCATATATTCTCTGCTCTAACATTGTCCTGACTCTTTCTGTATATTCTTTACTTATGTTTTGGTTTTCCTTAATCAAAGTGTGTCTTTTAAATCTTTTCAAAGAAAATTCTTTGGTCTTACTAAATCACCTGAATTTTATACGTTTTCTGTTGTATTAAGTTCTGCTCATATCTTTATTTATCTTTTCTCTATGTTCTCAGGGTTTATTGTTTTCATCTTCTGATGTCAATTAAAACACTTGGTTATTCATTTTAATAAATCTTTTTACTTATAAAGATTTGAACTTTTGAAGATTCCAGCTTACTTGTACGTGTCTAAGGGTCAGGTCCTCTCCATTGTTGCTGGCCTAAGGCTTAGTTCACCATACAGCAATGTATATATTGACCTATTTTCCCCTCGACTTTCTGTGATTCCCTACATCTCACCTTTCTTTGCAGACAAGCCATTTGAAATACCCTTAACTTATTTCACAGCCAATAAGTCTTTGAAATAATGTGTATTTTTTAGAGAAATCTTCTTATATAATTAGGCAGAAAATCTGACCTGCCATAGTTTTCAAAACAGCATAATTTCACTCTTCTCAATGATTAATCTGTTGTATTACACAACCTTGGAGTAATTAGCTTTATCAATGACATGTCCTTGAAAAATGTTTTAGAGATCCTACCAGTCTTTGAAAACATCCTTGTGCCTTCTTTCAGTTCCAGTTTTATGTATATTTTCTGCCTTACACCCGATTATTCCTACATCTGATGGATGGCCTTGGGAATCTAATTCTGGTATTGATGGTTTTGGCTGATTGTCTCCCCTTGTAGCTGCTTTCTTCATTATTGTGTAAATTTAGATCATGAGCTCATGTTTAGCTAAACAGCTGACCTTGTAAGAGGCTTAGGTGTGAAGGCTCGTAAGTTTCAGCAGAAAGTCGGCAAAGATTTATTTGTGTCCCTCCAATGAGTGGCCCGCAAGGACGCCGTTTTCTACAAGTGTTGGTCCAAAACTCCCTCTAGAGGCAGGGGATTAAGACAGGGCTGATTTGCGGCCCCCGATCTGGGGCAGGGGCAGTGGGTGGGCTGTGACCTGGGCAGGAGCTTCTCCGCGTGTGTCCCAGGGACCCATCTGCCTGCGAACTTCGGTCACCTGGCAGGAAGCTACGATGCCCAGACCTATGCTTAGCTGTGCAGCGCGGTATACTGCACGGACACGTTCCACACACACTTCAAGTAAGAGGGCGGCCTGAGTGGAAAGGTGAGAGTTTGGGCAGCTGTGCAGACAAAGAAGGCGCCCTTTGGCCTGGGCCTAAAAGCTTGTGACACTCCACTGGGCCTGCCGGGCTCTGAGGGCCCTGCCCTGGGCCCCCTGCTCCCCTGCCCTTTGTTCAGTCACAGCAGAGATGGCCACACCCACTCCCTCAGTGAGGGCAGTGTTCCAACCTCCCTCAGCCCCGCCCCCTCTCCGCACGTTACCATGGACTACAGAGGCTGCATTCTGAGGCCAGGGCGTTCCGAGAATGCCAAGGGCAGACATGATGACCTTAAATGATTTCCTCTTGTGTCAGTGTTGGTAAACTTTAGGAGCTAGGAAATGGTCCACTTGACAGAAATGTTCAAATTTACTGGCATTTCATATATTCTCTGCTCTAACATTGTCCTGACTCTTTCTGTATATTCTTTACTTATGTTTTGGTTTTCCTTAATCAAAGTGTGTCTTTTAAATCTTTTCAAAGAAAATTCTTTGGACTTACTAAATCACCTGAATTTTATACGTTTTCTGTTGTATTAAGTTCTGCTCATATCTTTATTTATCTTTTCTCTATGTTCTCAGGGTTTATTGTTTTCATCTTCTGATGTCAATTAAAACACTTGGTTATTCATTTTAATAAATCTTTTTACTTATAAAGATTTGAACTTTTGAAGATTCCAGCTTACTTGTACGTGTCTAAGGGTCAGGTCCTCTCCATTGTTGCTGGCCTAAGGCTTAGTTCACCATACAGCAATGTATATATTGACCTATTTTCCCCTCGACTTTCTGTGATTCCCTACATCTCACCTTTCTTTGCAGACAAGCCATTTGAAATACCCTTAACTTATTTCACAGCCAATAAGTCTTTGAAATAATGTGTATTTTTTAGAGAAATCTTCTTATATAATTAGGCAGAAAATCTGACCTGCCATAGTTTTCAAAACAGCATAATTTCACTCTTCTCAATGATTAATCTGTTGTATTACACAACCTTGGAGTAATTAGCTTTATCAATGACATGTCCTTGAAAAATGTTTTAGAGATCCTACCAGTCTTTGAAAACATCCTTGTGCCTTGTTTCAGTTCCAGTTTTATGTATATTTTCTGCCTTACACCCGATTATTCCTTCATCTGATGGATGGCCTTGGGAATCTAATTCTGGTGTTGATGGTTTTGGCTGATTGTCTCCCCTTGTAGCTGCTTTCTTCATTATTGTGTAAATTTAGATCATGAGCTCATGTTTAGCTAAACAGCTGACCTTGTAAGAGGCTTAGGTGTGAACGCTCCTAAGTTTCAGCAGAAAGTCGGCAAAGATTTATTTGTGTCCCTCCAATGAGTGGCCCGCAAGGACCCCGTTTTCTACAAGTGTTGGTCCAATACTCCCTCTAGAGGCAGGGGACTCAGACAGGGCTGCTTTGCGGCCCCCAATCTGGGGCAGGGGCAGTCGGTGGCCTGTGACCCGGGCAGGAGCCCCTCCGCGTGTGTCCCAGGGACCCATCTGCCTGCGAACTTCGATCACCTGGCAGGAAGCTACGATGCCCAGAACTATGCTTAGCTGTGCAGCGCGGTGTACTGCGCGGCCACGTTCCACACACACTTCAAGTAAGAGGGCGGCCTGAGTGGAAAGGTGAGAATTTGGGCAGCTGTGCAGACAAAGAAGGCACCCTTTGGCCTGGGCCTAAAAGCTTGTGACACTCCACTGGGCCTGCCGGGCTCTGAGGGCCCTGCCCTGGGCCCCCTGCTCCCCTGCCCTTTGTTCAGTCACAGCAGAGATGGCCACACCCACTCCCTCAGTGAGAGCAGTGTTCCAACCTCCCTCAGCCCCGCCCCCTCTCCGCAGGTTACCATGGACTACAGAGGCTGCATTCTGAGGCCAGGGCGTTCCGAGAATGCCAAGGGCAGACATGATGACCTTAAATGACTTCCTCTTGTGTCAGTGTTGGTAAACTTTAGGAGCTAGGAAATGGTCCACTTGACAGAAATGTTCAAATTTACTGGCATTTCATATATTCTCTGCTCTAACATTGTCCTGACTCTTTCTGTATATTCTTTACTTATGTTTTTGTTTTCCTTAATCAAAGTGTATCTTTTAAATCTTTTCAAAGAAGATTCTTTGGACTTACTAAATCACCTGAATTTTATACGTTTTCTGTTGTATTAAGTTGTGCTCATAACTTTATTTATCTTTTTTCTATGTTCTCAGGGTTTATTGTTTTCATCTTCTGATGTCAATTAAAACACTTGGTTATTCATTTTAATAAATCTTTTTACTTATAAAGATTTGAACTTTTGAAGATTCCAGCTTACTTTACGTGTCTAAGGGTCAGGTCCTCTCCATTGTTGCTGGCCTAAGGCTTAGTTCACCATACAGCAATGTATATATTGACCTATTTTCCCCTCGACTTTCTGTGATTCCCTACATCTCACCTTTCTTTGCAGACAAGCCATTTGAAATACCCTTAACTTATTTCACAGCCAATAAGTCTTTGAAATAATGTGTATTTTTTAGAGAAATCTTCTTATATAATTAGGCAGAAAATCTGACCTGGCATAGTTTTCAAAACAGCATAATTTCACTCTTCTCAATGATTAATCTGTTGTATTACACAACCTTGGAGTATTTAGCTTTATCAATGGCATGTCCTTGAAAAATGTTTTAGAGATCCTACCAGTCTTTGAAAACATCCTTGTGCCTTGTTTCAGTTCCAGTTTTATGTATATTTTCTGCCTTGCACCCGATTATTCCTACATCTGATGGATGGCCTTGGGAATCTAATTCTGGTATTGATGGTTTTGGCTGATTGTCTCCCCTTGTAGCTGCTTTCTTCATTATTGTGTAAATTTAGATCATGAGCTCATGTTTAGCTAAACAGCTGACCTTGTAAGAGGCTTAAGTGTGAACGCTCGTAAGTTTCAGCAGAAAGTCGGCAAAGATTTATTTGTGTCCCTCCAATGAGTGGCCCGCAAGGACGCCGTTTTCTACAAGTGTTGGTCCAATACTCCCTCTAGAGGCAGGGGATTAAGACAGGGCTGATTTGCGGCCCCCGATCTGGGGCAGGGGCAGTGGGTGGGCTGTGACCCAGGCAGGAGCCTCTCCGCGTGTGTCCCAGGGACCCATCTGCCTGCAAACTTCGGTCACCTGGCAGGAAGCTACGATGCCCAGACCTATGCTTTGCTGTGCAGCGCGGTATACTGCACGGACACGTTCCACACACACTTCAAGTAAGAGGGCGGCCTGAGTGGAAAGGTGAGAGTTTGGGCATCTGTGCAGACAAAGAAGGCGCCCTTTGGCCTGGGCCTAAAAGCTTGTTACACTCCACTGGGCCTGCCGGGCTCTGAGGGCCCTGCCCTGGGCCCCCTGCTCCCCTGCCCTTTGTTCAGTCACAGCAGAGATGGCCACACCCACTCCCTCAGTGAGGGCAGTGTTCCAACCTCCCTCAGCCCCGCCCCATCTCCGCAGGTTACCATGGACTACAGAGGCTGCATTCTGAGGCCAGGGCGTTCCGAGAATGCCAAGGGCAGACATGATGACCTTAAATGATTTCCTCTTGTGTCAGTGTTGGTAAACTTTAGGAGCTAGGAAATGGTCCACTTGACAGAAATGTTCAAATTTACTGGCATTTCATATATTCTCTGCTCTAACATTGTCCTGACTCTTTCTGTATATTCTTTACTTATGTTTTGGTTTTCCTTAATCAAAGTGTGTCTTTTAAATCTTTTCAAAGAAAATTCTTTGGACTTACTAAATCAGCTGAATTTTATACGTTTTCTGTTGTATTAAGTTCTGCTCATATCTTTATTTATCTTTTCTCTATGTTCTCAGGGTTTATTGTTTTCATCTTCTGATGTCAATTAAAACACTTGGTTATTCATTTTAATAAATCTTTTTACTTATAAAGATTTGAACTTTTGAAGATTCCAGCTTACTTGTACGTGTCTAAGGGTCAGGTCCTCTCCATTGTTGCTGGCCTAAGGCTTAGTTCACCATACAGCAATGTATATATTGACCTATTTTCCCCTCGACTTTCTGTGATTCCCTACATCTCACCTTTCTTTGCAGACAAGCCATTTGAAATACCCTTAACTTATTTCACAGCCAATAAGTCTTTGAAATAATGTGTATTTTTTAGAGAAATCTTCTTATATAATTAGGCAGAAAATCTGACCTGCCATAGTTTTCAAAACACCATAATTTCACTCTTCTCAATGATTAATCTGTTGTATTACACAACCTTGGAGTATTTAGCTTTATCAATGGCATGTCCTTGAAAAATGTTTTAGAGATCCTACCAGTCTTTGAAAACATCCTTGTGCCTTGTTTCAGTTCCAGTTTTATGTATATTTTCTGCCTTGCACCCGATTATTCCTTCATCTGATGTATGGCCTTGGGAATCTAATTCTGGTATTGATGGTTTTGGCTGATTGTCTCCCCTTGTAGCTGCTTTCTTCATTATTGTGTAAATTTAGATCATGAGCTCATGTTTAGCTAAACAGCTGACCTTGTAAGAGGCTTAGGTGTGAAGGCTCGTAAGTTTCAGCAGAAAGTCGGCAAAGATTTATTTGTGTCCCTCCAATGAGTGGCCAGCAAGGACGCCGTTTTCTACAAGTGTTGGTCCAAAACTCCCTCTAGAGGCAGGGGATTAAGACAGGGCTGATTTGCGGCCCCCGATCTGGGGCAGGGGCAGTGGGTGGGCTGTGACCCGGGCAGGAGCTTCTCCGCGTGTGTCCCAGGGACCCATCTGCCTGCGAACTTCGGTCACCTGGCAGGAAGCTACGATGCCCAGACCTATGCTTAGCTGTGCAGCGCGGTATACTGCACGGACACGTTCCACACACACTTCAAGTAAGAGGGCGGCCTGAGTGGAAAGGTGAGAGTTTGGGCAGCTGTGCAGACAAAGAAGGCGCCCTTTGGCCTGGGCCTAAAAGCTTGTGACACTCCACTGGGCCTGCCGGGCTCTGAGGGCCCTGCCCTGGGCCCCCTGCTCCCCTGCCCTTTGTTCAGTCACAGCAGAGATGGCCACACCCACTCCCTCAGTGAGGGCAGTGTTCCAACCTCCCTCAGCCCCGCCCCCTCTCCGCAGGTTACCATGGACTACAGAGGCTGCATTCTGAGGCCAGGGCGTTCCGAGAATGCCAAGGGCAGACATGATGACCTTAAATGATTTCCTCTTGTGTCAGTGTTGGTAAACTTTAGGAGCTAGGAAATGGTCCACTTGACAGAAATGTTCAAATTTACTGGCATTTCATATATTCTCTGCTCTAACATTGTCCTGACTCTTTCTGTATATTCTTTACTTATGTTTTGGTTTTCCTTAATCAAAGTGTGTCTTTTAAATCTTTTCAAAGAAAATTCTTTGGACTTACTAAATCACCTGAATTTTATACGTTTTCTGTTGTATTAAGTTCTGCTCATATCTTTATTTATCTTTTCTCTATGTTCTCAGGGTTTATTGTTTTCATCTTCTGATGTCAATTAAAACACTTGGTTATTCATTTTAATAAATCTTTTTACTTATAAAGATTTGAACTTTTCAAGATTCCAGCTTACTTGTACGTGTCTAAGGGTCAGGTCCTCTCCATTGTTGCTGGCCTAAGGCTTAGTTCACCATACAGCAATGTATATATTGACCTATTTTCCCCTCGACTTTCTGTGATTCCCTACATCTCACCTTTCTTTGCAGACAAGCCATTTGAAATACCCTTAACTTATTTCACAGCCAATAAGTCTTTGAAATAATGTGTATTTTTTAGAGAAATCTTCTTATATAATTAGGCAGAAAATCTGACCTGCCATAGTTTTCAAAACACCATAATTTCACTCTTCTCAATGATTAATCTGTTGTATTACACAACCTTGGAGTATTTAGCTTTATCAATGGCATGTCCTTGAAAAATGTTTTAGAGATCCTACCAGTCTTTGAAAACATCCTTGTGCCTTGTTTCAGTTCCAGTTTTATGTATATTTTCTGCCTTGCACCCGATTATTCCTTCATCTGATGTATGGCCTTGGGAATCTAATTCTGGTATTGATGGTTTTGGCTGATTGTCTCCCCTTGTAGCTGCTTTCTTCATTATTGTGTAAATTTAGATCATGAGCTCATGTTTAGCTAAACAGCTGACCTTGTAAGAGGCTTAGGTGTGAAGGCTCGTAAGTTTCAGCAGAAAGTCGGCAAAGATTTATTTGTGTCCCTCCAATGAGTGGCCCGCAAGGACGCCGTTTTCTACAAGTGTTGGTCCAAAACTCCCTCTAGAGGCAGGGGATTAAGACAGGGCTGATTTGCGGCCCCCGATCTGGGGCAGGGGCAGTGGGTGGGCTGTGACCCGGGCAGGAGCTTCTCCGCGTGTGTCCCAGGGACCCATCTGCCTGCGAACTTCGGTCACCTGGCAGGAAGCTACGATGCCCAGACCTATGCTTAGCTGTGCAGCGCGGTATACTGCACGGACACGTTCCACACACACTTCAAGTAAGAGGGCGGCCTGAGTGGAAAGGTGAGAGTTTGGGCAGCTGTGCAGACAAAGAAGGCGCCCTTTGGCCTGGGCCTAAAAGCTTGTGACACTCCACTGGGCCTGCCGGGCTCTGAGGGCCCTGCCCTGGGCCCCCTGCTCCCCTGCCCTTTGTTCAGTCACAGCAGAGATGGCCACACCCACTCCCTCAGTGAGGGCAGTGTTCCAACCTCCCTCAGCCCCGCCCCCTCTCCGCAGGTTACCATGGACTACAGAGGCTGCATTCTGAGGCCAGGGCGTTCCGAGAATGCCAAGGGCAGACATGATGACCTTAAATGATTTCCTCTTGTGTCAGTGTTGGTAAACTTTAGGAGCTAGGAAATGGTCCACTTGACAGAAATGTTCAAATTTACTGGCATTTCATATATTCTCTGCTCTAACATTGTCCTGACTCTTTCTGTATATTCTTTACTTATGTTTTGGTTTTCCTTAATCAAAGTGTGTCTTTTAAATCTTTTCAAAGAAAATTCTTTGGACTTACTAAATCACCTGAATTTTATACGTTTTCTGTTGTATTAAGTTCTGCTCATATCTTTATTTATCTTTTCTCTATGTTCTCAGGGTTTATTGTTTTCATCTTCTGATGTCAATTAAAACACTTGGTTATTCATTTTAATAAATCTTTTTACTTATAAAGATTTGAACTTTTCAAGATTCCAGCTTACTTGTACGTGTCTAAGGGTCAGGTCCTCTCCATTGTTGCTGGCCTAAGGCTTAGTTCACCATACAGCAATGTATATATTGACCTATTTTCCCCTCGACTTTCTGTGATTCCCTACATCTCACCTTTCTTTGCAGACAAGCCATTTGAAATACCCTTAACTTATTTCACAGCCAATAAGTCTTTGAAATAATGTGTATTTTTTAGAGAAATCTTCTTATATAATTAGGCAGAAAATCTGACCTGCCATAGTTTTCAAAACAGCATAATTTCACTCTTCTCAATGATTAATCTGTTGTATTACACAACCTTGGAGTAATTAGCTTTATCAATGACATGTCCTTGAAAAATGTTTTAGAGATCCTACCAGTCTTTGAAAACATCCTTGTGCCTTGTTTCAGTTCCAGTTTTATGTATATTTTCTGCCTTACACCCGATTATTCCTTCATCTGATGGATGGCCTTGGGAATCTAATTCTGGTGTTGATGGTTTTGGCTGATTGTCTCCCCTTGTAGCTGCTTTCTTCATTATTGTGTAAATTTAGATCATGAGCTCATGTTTAGCTAAACAGCTGACCTTGTAAGAGGCTTAGGTGTGAAGGCTCGTAAGTTTCAGCAGAAAGTCGGCAAAGATTTATTTGTGTCCCTCCAATGAGTGGCCCGCAAGGACGCCGTTTTCTACAAGTGTTGGTCCAAAACTCCCTCTAGAGGCAGGGGATTAAGACAGGGCTGATTTGCGGCCCCCGATCTGGGGCAGGGGCAGTGGGTGGGCTGTGACCCGGGCAGGAGCTTCTCCGCGTGTGTCCCAGGGACCCATCTGCCTGCGAACTTCGGTCACCTGGCAGGAAGCTACGATGCCCAGACCTATGCTTAGCTGTGCAGCGCGGTATACTGCACGGACACGTTCCACACACACTTCAAGTAAGAGGGCGGCCTGAGTGGAAAGGTGAGAGTTTGGGCAGCTGTGCAGACAAAGAAGGCGCCCTTTGGCCTGGGCCTAAAAGCTTGTGACACTCCACTGGGCCTGCCGGGCTCTGAGGGCCCTGCCCTGGGCCCCCTGCTCCCCTGCCCTTTGTTCAGTCACAGCAGAGATGGCCACACCCACTCCCTCAGTGAGGGCAGTGTTCCAACCTCCCTCAGCCCCGCCCCCTCTCCGCAGGTTACCATGGACTACAGAGGCTGCATTCTGAGGCCAGGGCGTTCCGAGAATGCCAAGGGCAGACATGATGACCTTAAATGATTTCCTCTTGTGTCAGTGTTGGTAAACTTTAGGAGCTAGGAAATGGTCCACTTGACAGAAATGTTCAAATTTACTGGCATTTCATATATTCTCTGCTCTAACATTGTCCTGACTCTTTCTGTATATTCTTTACTTATGTTTTGGTTTTCCTTAATCAAAGTGTGTCTTTTAAATCTTTTCAAAGAAAATTCTTTGGACTTACTAAATCACCTGAATTTTATACGTTTTCTGTTGTATTAAGTTCTGCTCATATCTTTATTTATCTTTTCTCTATGTTCTCAGGGTTTATTGATTTCATCTTCTGATGTCAATTAAAACACTTGGTTATTCATTTTAATAAATCTTTTTACTTATAAAGATTTGAACTTTTGAAGATTCCAGCTTACTTGTACGTGTCTAAGGGTCAGGTCCTCTCCATTGTTGCTGGCCTAAGGCTTAGTTCACCATACAGCAATGTATCTATTGACCTATTTTCCCCTCGACTTTCTGTGATTCCCTACATCTCACCTTTCTTTGCAGACAAGCCATTTGAAATACCCTTAACTTATTTCACAGCCAATAAGTCTTTGAAATAATGTGTATTTTTTAGAGAAATCTTCTTATATAATTAGGCAGAAAATCTGACCTGCCATAGTTTTCAAAACAGCATAATTTCACTCTTCTCAATGATTAATCTGTTGTATTACACAACCTTGGAGTATTTAGCTTTATCAATGACATGTCCTTGAAAAATGTTTTAGAGATCCTACCAGTCTTTGAAAACATCCTTGTGCCTTGTTTCAGTTCCAGTTTTATGTATATTTTCTGCCTTGCACCCGATTATTCCTTCATCTGATGGATGGCCTTGGGAATCTAATTCTGGTATTGATGGTTTTGGCTGATTGTCTCCCCTTGTAGCTGCTTTCTTCATTATTGTGTAAATTTAGATCATGAGCTCATGTTTAGCTAAACAGCTGACCTTGTAAGAGGCTTAGGTGTGAAGGCTCGTAAGTTTCAGCAGAAAGTCGGCAAAGATTTATTTGTGTCCCTCCAATGAGTGGCCCGCAAGGACGCCGTTTTCTACAAGTGTTGGTCCAAAACTCCCTCTAGAGGCAGGGGATTAAGACAGGGCTGATTTGCGGCCCCCGATCTGGGGCAGGGGCAGTGGGTGGGCTGTGACCCGGGCAGGAGCTTCTCCGCGTGTGTCCCAGGGACCCATCTGCCTGCGAACTTCGGTCACCTGGCAGGAAGCTACGATGCCCAGACCTATGCTTAGCTGTGCAGCGCGGTATACTGCACGGACACGTTCCACACACACTTCAAGTAAGAGGGCGGCCTGAGTGGAAAGGTGAGAGTTTGGGCAGCTGTGCAGACAAAGAAGGCGCCCTTTGGCCTGGGCCTAAAAGCTTGTGACACTCCACTGGGCCTGCCGGGCTCTGAGGGCCCTGCCCTGGGCCCCCTGCTCCCCTGCCCTTTGTTCAGTCACAGCAGAGATGGCCACACCCACTCCCTCAGTGAGGGCAGTGTTCCAACCTCCCTCAGCCCCGCCCCCTCTCCGCAGGTTACCATGGACTACAGAGGCTGCATTCTGAGGCCAGTGCGTTCCGAGAATGCCAAGGGCAGACATGATGACCTTAAATGATTTCCTCTTGTGTCAGTGTTGGTAAACTTTAGGTCCACTTGACAGAAATGTTCAAATTTAGTGGCATTTCATATATTCTCTGCTCTAACATTGTCCGGACTCTTTCTGTATATTCTTTACTTATGTTTTGGTTTTCCTTAATCAAAGTGTGTCTTTTAAATCTTTTCAAAGAAAATTCTTTGGACTTACTAAATCACCTGAATTTTATACGTTTTCTGTTGTATTAAGTTCTGCTCATATCTTTATTTATCTTTTCTCTATGTTCTCAGGGTTTATAGTTTTCATCTTCTGATGTCAATTAAAACACTTGGTTATTCATTTTAATAAATCTTTTTACTTATAAAGATTTGAACTTTTGAAGATTCCAGCTTACTTGTACGTGTCTAAGGGTCAGGTCCTCTCCATTGTTGCTGGCCTAAGGCTTAGTTCACCATACAGCAATGTATATATTGACCTATTTTCCCCTCGACTTTCTGTGATTCCCTACATCTCAACTTTCTTTGCAGACAAGCCATTTGAAATACCCTTAACTTATTTCACAGCCAATAAGTCTTTGAAATAATGTGTATTTTTTAGAGAAATCTTCTTATATAATTAGGCAGAAAATCTGACCTGCCATAGTTTTCAAAACAGCATAATTTCACTCTTCTCAATGATTAATCTGTTGTATTACACAACCTTGGAGTAATTAGCTTTATCAAAGACATGTCCTTGAAAAATGTTTTAGAGATCCTACCAGTCTTTGAAAACATCCTTGTGCCTTCTTTCAGTTCCAGTTTTATGTATATTTTCTGCCTTACACCCGATTATTCCTACATCTGATGGATGGCCTTGGGAATCTAATTCTGGTATTGATGGTTTTGGCTGATTGTCTCCCCTTGTAGCTGCTTTCTTCATTATTGTGTAAATTTAGATCATGAGCTCATGTTTAGCTAAACAGCTGACCTTGTAAGAGGCTTAGGTGTGAAGGCTCGTAAGTTTCAGCAGAAAGTCGGCAAAGATTTATTTGTGTCCCTCCAATGAGTGGCCCGCAAGGACGCCGTTTTCTACAAGTGTTGGTCCAAAACTCCCTCTAGAGGCAGGGGATTAAGACAGGGCTGATTTGCGGCCCCCGATCTGGGGCAGGGGCAGTGGGTGGGCTGTGACCCAGGCAGGAGCTTCTCCGCGTGTGTCCCAGGGACCCATCTGCCTGCGAACTTCGGTCACCTGGCAGGAAGCTACGATGCCCAGACCTATGCTTAGCTGTGCAGCGCGGTATACTGCACGGACACGTTCCACACACACTTCAAGTAAGAGGGCGGCCTGAGTGGAAAGGTGAGAGTTTGGGCAGCTGTGCAGACAAAGAAGGCGCCCTTTGGCCTGGGCCTAAAAGCTTGTGACACTCCACTGGGCCTGCCGGGCTCTGAGGGCCCTGCCCTGGGCCCCCTGCTCCCCTGCCCTTTGTTCAGTCACAGCAGAGATGGCCACACCCACTCCCTCAGTGAGGGCAGTGTTCCAACCTCCCTCAGCCCCGCCCCCTCTCCGCAGGTTACCATGGACTACAGAGGCTGCATTCTGAGGCCAGGGCGTTCCGAGAATGCCAAGGGCAGACATGATGACCTTAAATGATTTCCTCTTGTGTCAGTGTTGGTAAACTTTAGGAGCTAGGAAATGGTCCACTTGACAGAAATGTTCAAATTTACTGGCATTTCATATATTCTCTGCTCTAACATTGTCCTGACTCTTTCTGTATATTCTTTACTTATGTTTTGGTTTTCCTTAATCAAAGTGTGTCTTTTAAATCTTTTCAAAGAAAATTCTTTGGGCTTACTAAATCACCTGAATTTTATACGTTTTCTGTTGTATTAAGTTCTGCTCATATCTTTATTTATCTTTTCTCTATGTTCTCAGGGTTTATTGTTTTCATCTTCTGATGTCAATTAAAACACTTGGTTATTCATTTTAATAAATCTTTTTACTTATAAAGATTTGAACTTTTGAAGATTCCAGCTTACTTGTACGTGTCTAAGGGTCAGGTCCTCTCCATTGTTGCTGGCCTAAGGCTTAGTTCACCATACAGCAATGTATATATTGACCTATTTTCCCCTCGACTTTCTGTGATTCCCTACATCTCACCTTTCTTTGCAGACAAGCCATTTGAAATACCCTTAACTTATTTCACAGCCAATAAGTCTTTGAAATAATGTGTATTTTTTAGAGAAATCTTCTTATATAATTAGGCAGAAAATCTGACCTGCCATAGTTTTCAAGACAGCATAATTTCACTCTTCTCAATGATTAATCTGTTGTATTACACAACCTTGGAGTAATTAGCTTTATCAATGACATGTCCTTGAAAAATGTTTTAGAGATCCTACCAGTCTTTGAAAACATCCTTGTGCCTTCTTTCAGTTCCAGTTTTATGTATATTTTCTGCCTTACACCCGATTATTCCTACATCTGATGGATGGCCTTGGGAATCTAATTCTGGTATTGATGGTTTTGGCTGATTGTCTCCCCTTGTAGCTGCTTCCTTCATTATTGTGTAAATTTAGATCATGAGCTCATGTTTAGCTAAACAGCTGACCTTGTAAGAGGCTTAGGTGTGAAGGCTCGTAAGTTTCAGCAGAAAGTCGGCAAAGATTTATTTGTGTCCCTCCAATGAGTGGCCCGCAAGGACGCCGTTTTCTACAAGTGTTGGTCCAAAACTCCCTCTAGAGGCAGGGGATTAAGACAGGGCTGATTTGCGGCCCCCGATCTGGGGCAGGGGCAGTGGGTGGGCTGTGACCCGGGCAGGAGCTTCTCCGCGTGTGTCCCAGGGACCCATCTGCCTGCGAACTTCGGTCACCTGGCAGGAAGCTACGATGCCCAGACCTATGCTTAGCTGTGCAGCGCGGTATACTGCACGGACACGTTCCACACACACTTCAAGTAAGAGGGCGGCCTGAGTGGAAAGGTGAGAGTTTGGGCAGCTGTGCAGACAAAGAAGGCGCCCTTTGGCCTGGGCCTAAAAGCTTGTGACACTCCACTGGGCCTGCCGGGCTCTGAGGGCCCTACCCTGGGCCCCCTGCTCCCCTGCCCTTTGTTCAGTCACAGCAGAGATGGCCACACCCACTCCCTCAGTGAGGGCAGTTTTCCAACCTCCCTCAGCCCCGCCCCCTCTCCGCACGTTACCATGGACTACAGAGGCTGCATTCTGAGGCCAGGGCGTTCCGAGAATGCCAAGGGCAGACATGATGACCTTAAATGATTTCCTCTTGTGTCAGTGTTGGTAAACTTTAGGAGCTAGGAAATGGTCCACTTTACAGAAATGTTCAAATTTACTGGCATTTCATATATTCTCTGCTCTAACATTGTCCTGACTCTTTCTGTATATTCTTTACTTATGTTTTGGTTTTCCTTAATCAAAGTGTGTCTTTTAAATCTTTTCAAAGAAAATTCTTTGGACTTACTAAATCACCTGAATTTTATACGTTTTCTGTTGTATTAAGTTCTGCTCATATCTTTATTTATCTTTTCTCTATGTTCTCAGGGTTTATTGTTTTCATCTTCTGATGTCAATTAAAACACTTGGTTATTCATTTTAATAAATCATTTTACTTATAAAGATTTGAACTTTTGAAGATTCCAGCTTACTTGTACGTGTCTAAGGGTCAGGTCCTCTCCATTGTTGCTGGCCTAAGGCTTAGTTCACCATACAGCAATGTATATATTGACCTATTTTCCCCTCGACTTTCTGTGATTCCCTACATCTCACCTTTCTTTGCAGACAAGCCATTTGAAATACCCTTAACTTATTTCACAGCCAATAAGTCTTTGAAATAATGTGTATTTTTTAGAGAAATCTTCTTATATAATTAGGCAGAAAATCTGACCTGCCATAGTTTTCAAAACAGCATAATTTCACTCTTCTCAATGATTAATCTGTTGTATTACACAACCTTGGAGTAATTAGCTTTATCAATGACATGTCCTTGAAAAATGTTTTAGAGATCCTACCAGTCTTTGAAAACATCCTTGTGCCTTGTTTCAGTTCCAGTTTTATGTATATTTTCTGCCTTACACCCGATTATTCCTT
The DNA here is from genome assembly GCF_964341445.2 of Mesoplodon mirus. Taxonomy (NCBI): domain Eukaryota; kingdom Metazoa; phylum Chordata; class Mammalia; order Artiodactyla; family Ziphiidae; genus Mesoplodon; species Mesoplodon mirus. Next base: position 126,377 of record NW_028295330.1, read on the forward strand.
CATCTGATGGATGGCCTTGGGAATCTAATTCTGGTGTTGATGGTTTTGGCTGATTGTCTCCCCTTGTAGCTGCTTTCTTCATTATTGTGTAAATTTAGATCATGAGCTCATGTTTAGCTAAACAGCTGACCTTGTAAGAGGCTTAGGTGTGAACGCTCCTAAGTTTCAGCAGAAAGTCGGCAAAGATTTATTTGTGTCCCTCCAATGAGTGGCCCGCAAGGACCCCGTTTTCTACAAGTGTTGGTCCAATACTCCCTCTAGAGGCAGGGGACTCAGACAGGGCTGCTTTGCGGCCCCCGATCTGGGGCAGGGGCAGTGGGTGGCCTGTGACCCGGGCAGGAGCCCCTCCGCGTGTGTCCCAGGGACCCATCTGCCTGCGAACTTCGATCACCTGGCAGGAAGCTACGATGCCCAGAACTATGCTTAGCTGTGCAGCGCGGTGTACTGCGCGGCCACGTTCCACACACACTTCAAGTAAGAGGGCGGCCTGAGTGGAAAGGTGAGAGTTTGGGCAGCTGTGCAGACAAAGAAGGCACCCTTTGGCCTGGGCCTAAAAGCTTGTGACACTCCACTGGGCCTGCCGGGCTCTGAGGGCCCTGCCCTGGGCCCCCTGCTCCCCTGCCCTTTGTTCAGTCACAGCAGAGATGGCCACACCCACTCCCTCAGTGAGAGCAGTGTTCCAAACTCCCTCAGCCCCGCCCCCTCTCCGCAGGTTACCATGGACTACAGAGGCTGCATTCTGAGGCCAGGGCGTTCCGAGAATGCCAAGGGCAGACATGATGTCCTTAAATGACTTCCTCTTGTGTCAGTGTTGGTAAACTTTAGGAGCTAGGAAATGGTCCACTTGACAGAAATGTTCAAATTTACTGGCATTTCATATATTCTCTGCTCTAACATTGTCCTGACTCTTTCTGTATATTCTTTACTTATGTTTTGGTTTTCCTTAATCAAAGTGTATCTTTTAAATCTTTTCAAAGAAGATTCTTTGGACTTACTAAATCACCTGAATTTTATACGTTTTCTGTTGTATTAAGTTCTGCTCATAACTTTATTTATCTTTTTTCTATGTTCTCAGGGTTTATTGTTTTCATCTTCTGATGTCAATTAAAACACTTGGTTATTCATTTTAATAAATCTTTTTACTTATAAAGATTTGAACTTTTGAAGATTCCAGCTTACTTGTACGTGTCTTAGGGTCAGGTCCTCTCCATTGTTGCTGGCCTAAGGCTTAGTTCACCATACAGCAATGTATATATTGACCTATTTTCCCCTCGACTTTCTGTGATTCCCTACATCTCACCTTTCTTTGCAGACAAGCCATTTGAAATACCCTTAACTTATTTCACAGCCAATAAGTCTTTGAAATAATGTGTATTTTTTAGAGAAATCTTCTTATATAATTAGGCAGAAAATCTGACCTGGCATAGTTTTCAAAACAGCATAATTTCACTCTTCTCAATGATTAATCTGTTGTATTACACAACCTTGGAGTATTTAGCTTTATCAATGGCATGTCCTTGAAAAATGTTTTAGAGATCCTACCAGTCTTTGAAAACATCCTTGTGCCTTGTTTCAGTTCCAGTTTTATGTATATTTTCTGCCTTGCACCCGATTATTCCTACATCTGATGGATGGCCTTGGGAATCTAATTCTGGTATTGATGGTTTTGGCTGATTGTCTCCCCTTGTAGCTGCTTTCTTCATTATTGTGTAAATTTAGATCATGAGCTCATATTTAGCTAAACAGCTGACCTTGTAAGAGGCTTAGGTGTGAACGCTCGTAAGTTTCAGCAGAAAGTCGGCAAAGATTTATTTGTGTCCCTCCAATGAGTGGCCCGCAAGGACGCCGTTTTCTACAAGTGTTGGTCCAAAACTCCCTCTAGAGGCAGGGGATTAAGACAGGGCTGATTTGCGGCCCCCGATCTGGGGCAGGGGCAGTGGGTGGGATGTGACCCGGGCAGGAGCCTCTCCGCGTGTGTCCCAGGGACCCATCTGCCTGCAAACTTCGGTCACCTGGCAGGAAGCTACGATGCCCAGACCTATGCTTTGCTGTGCAGCGCGGTATACTGCACGGACACGTTCCACACACACTTCAAGTAAGAGGGCGGCCTGAGTGGAAAGGTGAGAGTTTGGGCATCTGTGCAGACAAAGAAGGCGCCCTTTGGCCTGGGCCTAAAAGCTTGTTACACTCCACTGGGCCTGCCGGGCTCTGAGGGCCCTGCCCTGGGCCCCCTGCTCCCCTGCCCTTTGTTCAGTCACAGCAGAGATGGCCACACCCACTCCCTCAGTGACGGCAGTGTTCCAACCTCCCTCAGCCCCGCCCCATCTCCGCAGGTTACCATGGACTACAGAGGCTGCATTCTGAGGCCAGGGCGTTCCGAGAATGCCAAGGGCAGACATGATGACCTTAAATGATTTCCTCTTGTGTCAGTGTTGGTAAACTTTAGGAGCTAGGAAATGGTCCACTTGACAGAAATGTTCAAATTTACTGGCATTTCATATATTCTCTGCTCTAACATTGTCCTGACTCTTTCTGTATATTCTTTACTTATGTTTTGGTTTTCCTTAATCAAAGTGTGTCTTTTAAATCTTTTCAAAGAAAATTCTTTGGACTTACTAAATCAGCTGAATTTTATACGTTTTCTGTTGTATTAAGTTCTGCTCATATCTTTATTTATCTTTTCTCTATGTTCTCAGGGTTTATTGTTTTCATCTTCTGATGTCAATTAAAACACTTGGTTATTCATTTTAATAAATCTTTTTACTTATAAAGATTTGAACTTTGGAAGATTCCAGCTTACTTGTACGTGTCTAAGGGTCAGGTCATCTCCATTGTTGCTGGCCTAAGGCTTAGTTCACCATACAGCAATGTATCTATTGACCTATTTTCCCCTCGACTTTCTGTGATTCCCTACATCTCACCTTTCTTTGCAGACAAGCCATTTGAAATACCCTTAACTTATTTCACAGCCAATAAGTCTTTGAAATAATGTGTATTTTTTAGAGAAATCTTCTTATATAATTAGGCAGAAAATCTGACCTGCCATAGTTTTCAAAACAGCATAATTTCACTCTTCTCAATGATTAATCTGTTGTATTACACAACCTTGGAGTAATTAGCTTTATCAATGACATGTCCTTGAAAAATGTTTTAGAGATCCTACCAGTCTTTGAAAACATCCTTGTGCCTTCTTTCAGTTCCAGTTTTATGTATATTTTCTGCCTTGCACCCGATTATTCCTACATCTGATGGATGGCCTTGGGAATCTAATTCTGGTATTGATGGTTTTGGCTGATTGTCTCCCCTTGTAGCTGCTTTCTTCATTATTGTGTAAATTTAGATCATGAGCTCATGTTTAGCTAAACAGCTGACCTTGTAAGAGGCTTAGGTGTGAACGCTCGTAAGTTTCAGCAGAAAGTCGGCAAAGATTTATTTGTGTCCCTCCAATGAGTGGCCCGCAAGGACGCCGTTTTCTACAAGTGTTGGTCCAAAACTCCCTCTAGAGGCAGGGGATTAAGACAGGGCTGATTTGCGGCCCCCGATCTGGGACAGGGGCAGTGGGTGGGCTGTGACCCGGGCAGGAGCTTCTCCGCGTGTGTCCCAGGGACCCATCTGCCTGCGAACTTCGGTCACCTGGCAGGAAGCTACGATGCCCAGATATATGCTTAGCTGTGCAGCGCGGTATACTGCACGGACACGTTCCACACACACTTCAAGTAAGAGAGCGGCCTGAGTGGAAAGGTGAGAGTTTGGGCAGCTGTGCAGACAAAGAAGGCGCCCTTTGGCCTGGGCCTAAAAGCTTGTGACACTCCACTGGGCCTGCCAGGCTCTGAGGGCCCTGCCCTGGGCCCCCTGCTCCCCTGCCCTTTGTTCAGTCACAGCAGAGATGGCCACACCCACTCCCTCAGTGAGGGCAGTGTTCCAACCTCCCTCAGCCCCGCCCCCTCTCCGCAGGTTACCATGGACTACAGAGGCTGCATTCTGAGGCCAGGGCGTTCCGAGAATGCCAAGGGCAGACATGATGACCTTAAATGATTTCCTCTTGTGTCAGTGTTGGTAAACTTTAGGAGCTAGGAAATGGTCCACTTGACAGAAATGTTCAAATTTACTGGCATTTCATATATTCTCTGCTCTAACATTGTCCTGACTCTTTCTGTATATTCTTTACTTATGTTTTGGTTTTCCTTAATCAAAGTGTGTCTTTTAAATCTTTTCAAAGAAAATTCTTTGGACTTACTAAATCACCTGAATTTTATACGTTTTCTGTTGTATTAAGTTCTGCTCATATCTTTATTTATCTTTTCTCTATGTTCTCAGGGTTTATTGTTTTCATCTTCTGATGTCAATTAAAACACTTGGTTATTCATTTTAATAAATCTTTTTACTTATAAAGATTTGAACTTTTGAAGATTCCAGCTTACTTGTACGTGTCTAAGGGTCAGGTCCTCTCCATTGTTGCTGGCCTAAGGCTTAGTTCACCATACAGCAATGTATCTATTGACCTATTTTCCCCTCGACTTTCTGTGATTCCCTACATCTCACCTTTCTTTGCAGACAAGCCATTTGAAATACCCTTAACTTATTTCACAGCCAATAATTCTTTGAAATAATGTGTATTTTTTAGAGAAATCTTCTTATATAATTAGGCAGAAAATCTGACCTGCCATAGTTTTCAAAACAGCATAATTTCACTCTTCTCAATGATTAATCTGTTGTATTACACAACCTTGGAGTATTTAGCTTTATCAATGACATGTCCTTGAAAAATGTTTTAGAGATCCTACCAGTCTTTGAAAACATCCTTGTGCCTTGTTTCAGTTCCAGTTTTATGTATATTTTCTGCCTTGCACCCGATTATTCCTACATCTGATGGATGGCCTTGGGAATCTAATTCTGCTAATGATGGTTTTGGCTGATTGTCTCCCCTTGTAGCTGCTTTCTTCATTATTGTGTAAATTTAGATCATGAGCTCATGTTTAGCTAAACAGCTGACCTTGTAAGAGGCTTAGGTGTGAACGCTCGTATGTTTCAGCAGAAAGTCGGCAAAGATTTATTTGTGTCCCTCCAATGAGTGGCCCACAAGGACCCCGTTTTCTACAAGTGTTGGTCCAATACTCCCTCTAGAGGCAGGGGACTCAGACAGGGCTGCTTTGCGGCCCCCGATCTGGGGCAGGGGCAGTGGGCGGCCTGTGACCCGGGCAGGAGCCCCTCCGCGTGTGTCCCAGGGACCCATCTGCCTGCAAACTTCGGTCACCTGGCAGGAAGCTACGATGCCCAGACCTATGCTTAGCTGTGCAGCGCGGTATACTGCACGGACACGTTCCACACACACTTCAAGTAAGAGGGCGCCCTGAGTGGAAAGGTGAGAGTATGGGCATCTGTGCAGACAAAGAAGGCGCCCTTTGGCCTGGGCCTAAAAACTTGTTACACTCCACTGGGCCTGCCGGGCTCTGAGGGCCCTGCCCTGGGCCCCCTGCTCCCCTGCCCTTTGTTCAGTCACAGCAGAGATGGCCACACCCACTCCCTCAGTGAGGGCAGTGTTCCAACCTCCCTCAGCCCCGCCCCCTCTCCGCAGGTTACCATGGACTACAGAGGCTGCATTCTGAGGCCATGGCGTTCCGAGAATGCCAAGGGCAGACATGATGACCTTAAATGATTTCCTCTTGTGTCAGTGTTGGTAAACTTTAGGAGCTAGGAAATGGTCCACTTTACAGAAATGTTCAAATTTACTGGCATTTCATATATTCTCTGCTCTAACATTGTCCTGACTCTTTCTGTATATTCTTTACTTATGTTTTGGTTTTCCTTAATCAAAGTGTGTCTTTTAAATCTTTTCAAAGAAAATTCTTTGGACTTACTAAATCAGCTGAATTTTATACGTTTTCTGTTGTATTAAGTTCTGCTCATATCTTTATTTATCTTTTCTCTATGTTCTCAGGGTTTATTGTTTTCATCTTCTGATGTCAATTAAAACACTTGGTTATTCATTTTAATAAATCTTTTTACTTATAAAGATTTGAACTTTTGAAGATTCCAGCTTACTTGTACGTGTCTAAGGGTCAGGTCCTCTCCATTGTTGCTGGCCTAAGGCTTAGTTCACCATACAGCAATGTATCTATTGACCTATTTTCCCCTCGACTTTCTGTGATTCCCTACATCTCACCTTTCTTTGCAGACAAGCCATTTGAAATACCCTTAACTTATTTCACAGCCAATAAGTCTTTGAAATAATGTGTATTTTTTAGAGAAATCTTCTTCTATAATTAGGCAGAAAATCTGACCTGCCATAGTTTTCAAAACAGCATAATTTCACTCTTCTCAATGATTAATCTGTTGTATTACACAACCTTGGAGTATTTAGCTTTATCAATGACATGTCCTTGAAAAATGTTTTAGAGATCCTACCAGTCTTTGAAAACATCCTTGTGCCTTGTTTCAGTTCCAGTTTTATGTATATTTTCTGCCTTGCACCCGATTATTCCTACATCTGATGGATGGCCTTGGGAATCTAATTCTGGTATTGATGGTTTTGGCTGATTGTCTCCCCTTGTAGCTGCTTTCTTCATTATTGTGTAAATTTAGATCATGAGCTCATGTTTAGCTAAACAGCTGACCTTGTAAGAGGCTTAGGTGTGAACGCTCGTAAGTTTCAGCAGAAAGTCGGCAAAGATTTATTTGTGTCCCTCCAATGAGTGGCCCGCAAGGACGCCGTTTTCTACAAGTGTTGGTCCAAAACTCCCTCTAGAGGCAGGGGATTAAGACAGGGCTGATTTGCGGCCCCCGATCTGGGGCAGGGGCAGTGGGTGGGCTGTGACCCGGGCAGGAGCTTCTCCGCGTGTGTCCCAGGGACCCATCTGCCTGCGAACTTCGGTCACCTGGCAGGAAGCTATGATGCCCAGACCTATGCTTAGCTGTGCAGCGCGGTATACTGCACGGACACGTTCCACACACACTTCAAGTAAGAGGGCGGCCTGAGTGGAAAGGTGAGAGTTTGGGCAGCTGTGCAGACAAAGAAGGCGCCCTTTGGCCTGGGCCTAAAAGCTTGTGACACGCAACTGGGCCTGCCGGGCTCTGAGGGCCCTGCCCTGGGCCCCCTGCTCCCCTGCCCTTTGTTCAGTCACAGCAGAGATGGCCACACCCACTCCCTCAGTGAGGGCAGTGTTCCAACCTCCCTCAGCCCCGCCCCCTCTCCGCAGGTTACCATGGACTACAGAGGCTGCATTCTGAGGCCAGGGCGTTCCGAGAATGCCAAGGGCAGACATGATGACCTTAAATGATTTCCTCTTGTGTCAGTGTTGGTAAACTTTAGGAGCTAGGAAATGGTCCACTTGACAGAAATGTTCAAATTTACTGGCATTTCATATATTCTCTGCTCTAACATTGTCCTGACTCTTTCTGTATATTCTTTACTTATGTTTTGGTTTTCCTTAATCAAAGTGTGTCTTTTAAATCTTTTCAAAGAAAATTCTTTGGACTTACTAAATCACCTGAATTTTATACGTTTTCTGTTGTATTAAGTTCTGCTCATATCTTTATTTATCTTTTCTCTATGTTCTCAGGGTTTATTGTTTTCATCTTCTGATGTCAATTAAAACACTTGGTTATTCATTTTAATAAATCTTTGTACTTATAAAGATTTGAACTTTGGAAGATTCCAGCTTACTTGTACGTGTCTAAGGGTCAGGTCCTCTCCATTGTTGCTGGCCTAAGGCTTAGTTCACCATACAGCAATGTATCTATTGACCTATTTTCCCCTCGACTTTCTGTGATTCCCTACATCTCACCTTTCTTTGCAGACAAGCCATTTGAAATACCCTTAACTTATTTCACAGCCAATAAGTCTTTGAAATAATGTGTATTTTTTAGAGAAATCTTCTTATATAATTAGGCAGAAAATCTGACCTGCCATAGTTTTCAAAACAGCATAATTTCACTCTTCTCAATGATTAATCTGTTGTATTACACAACCTTGGAGTAATTAGCTTTATCAATGACATGTCCTTGAAAAATGTTTTAGAGATCCTACCAGTCTTTGAAAACATCCTTGTGCCTTGTTTCAGTTCCAGTTTTATGTATATTTTCTGCCTTGCACCCGATTATTCCTACATCTGATGGATGGCCTTGGGAATCTAATTCTGCTAATGATGGTTTTGGCTGATTGTCTCCTCTTGTAGCTGCTTTCTTCAATATTGTGTAAATTTAGATCATGAGCTCATGTTTAGCTAAACAGCTGACCTTGTAAGAGGCTTAGGTGTGAACGATCGTATGTTTCAGCAGAAAGTCGGCAAAGATTTATTTGTGTCCCTCCAATGAGTGGCCCGCAAGGACCCCGTTTTCTACAAGTGTTGGTCCAATACTCCCTCTAGAGACAGGGGACTCAGACAGGGCTGCTTTGCGGCCCCCGATCTGGGGCAGGGGCAGTGGGCGGCCTGTGACCCGGGCAGGAGCCCCTCTGCGTGTGTCCCAGGGACCCATCTGCCTGCAAACTTCGGTCACCTGGCAGGAAGCTACGATGCCCAGAACTATGCTTAGCTGTGTAGTGCGGTGTACTGCGCGGACACGTTCCACACACACTTCAAGTAAGAGGGCGGCCTGAGTGGAAAGGTGAGAGTTTGGGCAGCTGTGCAGACAAAGAAGGCGCCCTTTGGCCTGGGCCTAAAAACTTGTGACACTCCACTGGGCCTGCCGGGCTCTGAGGGCCCTGCCCTGGGCCCCCTGCTCCCCTGCCCTTTGTTCAGTCACAGCAGAGATGGCCACACCCACTCCCTCAGTGAGGGCAGTGTTCCAACCTCCCTCAGCCCCGCCCCCTCTCCGCAGGTTACCATGGACTACAGAGGCTGCATTTTGAGGCCAGGGCGTTCCGAGAATGCCAAGGGCAGACATGATGACCTTAAATGATTTCCTCTTGTGTCAGTGTTGGTAAACTTTAGGAGCTAGGAAATGGTCCACTTGACAGAAATGTTCAAATTTACTGGCATTTCATATATTCTCTGCTCTAACATTGTCCTGACTCTTTCTGTATATTCTTTACTTATGTTTTGGTTTTCCTTAATCAAAGTGTGTGTTTTAAATCTTTTCAAAGAAAATTCTTTGGACTTACTAAATCAGCTGAATTTTATACGTTTTCTGATGTATTAAGTTCTGCTCATATCTTTATTTATCTTTTCTCTATGTTCTCAGGGTTTATTGTTTTGATCTTCTGATGTCAATTAAAACACTTGGTTATTCATTTTAATAAATCTTTTTACTTATAAAGATTTGAACTTTTGAAGATTCCAGCTTACTTGTACGTGTCTAAGGGTCAGGTCCTCTCCATTGTTGCTGGCCTAAGGCTTAGTTCACCATACAGCAATGTATATATTGACCTATTTTCCCCTCGACTTTCTGTGATTCCCTACATCTCACCTTTCTTTGCAGACAAGCCATTTGAAATACCCTTAACTTATTTCACAGCCAATAAGTCTTTGAAATAATGTGTATTTTTTAGAGAAATCTTCTTATATAATTAGGCAGAAAATCTGACCTGCCATAGTTTTCAAAACAGCATAATTTCACTCTTCTCAATGATTAATCTGTTGTATTACACAACCTTGGAGTAATTAGCTTTATCAATGACATGTCCTTGAAAAATGTTTTAGAGATCCTACCAGTCTTTGAAAACATCCTTGTGCCTTCTTTCAGTTCCAGTTTTATGTATATTTTCTGCCTTACACCCGATTATTCCTACATCTGATGGATGGCCTTGGGAATCTAATTCAGGTATTGATGGTTTTGGCTGATTGTCTCCCCTTGTAGCTGCTTTCTTCATTATTGTGTAAATTTAGATCATGAGCTCATGTTTAGCTAAACAGCTGACCTTGTAAGAGGCTTAGGTGTGAACGCTCGTAAGTTTCAGCAGAAAGTCGGCAAAGATTTATTTGTGTCCCTCCAATGAGTGGCCCGCAAGGACGCCGTTTTCTACAAGTGTTGGTCCAAAACTCCCTCTAGAGGCAGGGGATTAAGACAGGGCTGATTTGCGGCTCCCGATCTGGGGCAGGGGCAGTGGGTGGGCTGTGACCCGGGCAGGAGCTTCTCCGCGTGTGTCCCAGGGACCCATCTGCCTGCGAACTTCGGTCACCTGGCAGGAAGCTACGATGCCCAGACCTATGCTTAGCTGTGCAGCGCGGTATACTGCACGGACACGTTCCACACACACTTCAAGTAAGAGGGCGGCCTGAGTGGAAAGGTGAGAGTTTGGGCAGCTCTGCAGAGAAAGAAGGCGCCCTTTGGCCTGGGCCTAAAAGCTTGTGACACTCCACTGGGCCTGCCGGGCTCTGAGGGCCCTGCCCTGGGCCCCCTGCTCCCCTGCCCTTTGTTCAGTCACAGCAGAGATGGCCACACCCACTCCCTCAGTGAGGGCAGTGTTCCAACCTCCCTCAGCCCCGCCCCATCTCCGCAGGTTACCATGGACTACAGAGGCTGCATTCTGAGGCCAGGGCGTTCCGAGAATGCCAAGGGCAGACATGATGACCTTAAATGATTTCCTCTTGTGTCAGTGTTGGTAAACTTTAGGAGCTAGGAAATGGTCCACTTGACAGAAATGTTCAAATTTACTGGCATTTCATATATTCTCTGCTCTAACATTGTCCTGACTCTTTCTGTATATTCTTTACTTATGTTTTGGTTTTCCTTAATCAAAGTGTGTCTTTTAAATCTTTTCAAAGAAAATTCTTTGGACTTACTAAATCACCTGAATTTTATACGTTTTCTGTTGTATTAAGTTCTGCTCATATCTTTATTTATCTTTTCTCTATGTTCTCAGGGTTTATTGTTTTCATCTTCTGATGTCAATTAAAACACTTGGTTATTCATTTTAATAAATCTTTTTACTTATAAAGATTTGAACTTTGGAAGATTCCAGCTTACTTGTACGTGTCTAAGGGTCAGGTCCTCTCCATTGTTGCTGGCCTAAGGCTTAGTTCACCATACAGCAATGTATATATTGACCTATTTTCCCCTCGACTTTCTGTGATTCCCTACATCTCACCTTTCTTTGCAGACAAGCCATTTGAAATACCCTTAACTTATTTCACAGCCAATAAGTCTTTGAAATAATGTGTATTTTTTAGAGAAATCTTCTTATATAATTAGGCAGAAAATCTGACCTGCCATAGTTTTCAAAACAGCATAATTTCACTCTTCTCAATGATTAATCTGTTGTATTACACAACCTTGGAGTAATTAGCTTTATCAATGACATGTCCTTGAAAAATGTTTTAGAGATCCTACCAGTCTTTGAAAACATCCTTGTGCCTTCTTTCAGTTCCAGTTTTATGTATATTTTCTGCCTTACACCCGATTATTCCTACATCTGATGGATGGCCTTGGGAATCTAATTCTGGTATTGATGGTTTTGGCTGATTGTCTCCCCTTGTAGCTGCTTTCTTCATTATTGTGTAAATTTAGATCATGAAATCATGTTTAGCTAAACAGCTGACCTTGTAAGAGGCTTAGGTGTGAACGCTCGTAAGTTTCAGCAGAAAGTCGGCAAAGATTTATTTGTGTCCCTCCAATGAGTGGCCCGCAAGGACGCCGTTTTCTACAAGTGTTGGTCCAAAACTCCCTCTAGAGGCAGGGGATTAAGACAGGGCTGATTTGCGGCCCCCGATCTGGGGCAGGGGCAGTGGGTGGGCTGTGACCCGGGCAGGAGCTTCTCCGCGTGTGTCCCAGGGACCCATCTGCCTGCGAACTTCGGTCACCTGGCAGGAAGCTACGATGCCCAGACCTATGCTTAGCTGTGCAGCGCGGTATACTGCACGGACACGTTCCACACACACTTCAAGTAAGAGGGCGGCCTGCGTGGAAAGGTGAGAGTTTGGGCAGCTGTGCAGACAAAGAAGGCGCCCTTTGGCCTGGGCCTAAAAGCTTGTGACACTCCACTGGGCCTGCCGGGCTCTGAGGGCCCTGCCCTGGGCCCCCTGCTCCCCTGCCCTTTGTTCAGTCACAGCAGAGATGGCCACACCCACTCCCTCAGTGAGGGCAGTGTTCCAACCTCCCTCAGCCCCGCCCCCTCTCCGCAGGTTACCATGGACTACAGAGGCTGCATTCTGAGGCCAGGGCGTTCCGAGAATGCCAAGGGCAGACATGATGACCTTAAATGATTTCCTCTTGTGTCAGTGTTGGTAAACTTTAGGAGCTAGGAAATGGTCCACTTGACAGAAATGTTCAAATTTACTGGCATTTCATATATTCTCTGCTCTAACATTGTCCTGACTCTTTCTGTATATTCTTTACTTATGTTTTGGTTTTCCTTAATCAAAGTGTGTCTTTTAAATCTTTTCAAAGAAAATTCTTTGGACTTACTAAATCACCTGAATTTTATACGTTTTCTGTTGTATTAAGTTCTGCTCATATCTTTATTTATCTTTTCTCTATGTTCTCAGGGTTTATTGTTTTCATCTTCTGATGTCAATTAAAACACTTGGTTATTCATTTTAATAAATCTTTTTACTTATAAAGATTTGAACTTTTGAAGATTCCAGCTTACTTGTACGTGTCTAAGGGTCAGGTCCTCTCCATTGTTGCTGGCCTAAGGCTTAGTTCACCATACAGCAATGTATATACTGACCTATTTTCCCCTCGACTTTCTGTGATTCCCTACATCTCACCTTTCTTTGCAGACAAGCCATTTGAAATACCCTTAACTTATTTCACAGCCAATAAGTCTTTGAAATAATGTGTATTTTTTAGAGAAATCTTCTTATATAATTAGGCAGAAAATCTGACCTGCCATAGTTTTCAAAACAGCATAATTTCACTCTTCTCAATGATTAATCTGTTGTATTACACAACCTTGGAGTAATTAGCTTTATCAATGACATGTCCTTGAAAAATGTTTTAGAGATCCTACCAGTCTTTGAAAACATCCTTGTGCCTTGTTTCAGTTCCAGTTTTATGTATATTTTCTGCCTTACACCCGATTATTCCTACATCTGATGGATGGCCTTGGGAATCTAATTCTGGTATTGATGGTTTTGGCTGATTGTCTCCCCTTGTAGCTGCTTTCTTCAATATTGTGTAAATTTAGATCATGAGCTCATGTTTAGCTAAACAGCTGACCTTGTAAGAGGCTTAGGTGTGAACGCTCGTAAGTTTCAGCAGAAAGTCGGCAAAGATTTATTTGTGTCCCTCCAATGAGTGGCCCGCAAGGACCCCGTTTTCTACAAGTGTTGGTCCAATACTCCCTCTAGAGGCAGGGGACTCAGACAGGGCTGCTTTGCGGCCCCCGATCTGGGGCAGGGGCAGTGGGTGGCCTGTGACCCGGGCAGGAGCCCCTCCGCGTGTGTCCCAGGGACCCATCTGCCTGCGAACTTCGATCACCTGGCAGGAAGCTACGATGCCCAGAACTATGCTTAGCTGTGCAGCGCGGTGTACTGCGCGGCCACGTTCCACACACACTTCAAGTAAGAGGGCGGCCTGAGTGGAAAGGTGAGAGTTTGGGCAGCTGTGCAGACAAAGAAGGCGCCCTTTGGCCTGGGCCTAAAAGCTTGTGACACTCCACTGGGCCTGCCGGGCTCTGAGGGCCCTGCCCTGGGCCCCCTGCTCCCCTGCCCTTTGTTCAGTCACAGCAGAGATGGCCAGACCCACTCCCTCAGTGAGGGCAGTGTTCCAACCTCCCTCAGCCCCGCCCCCTCTCCGCAGGTTACCATGGACTACAGAGGCTGCATTCTGAGGCCAGGGCGTTCCGAGAATGCCAAGGGCAGACATGATGACCTTAAATGATTTCCTCTTGTGTCAGTGTTGGTAAACTTTAGGAGCTAGGAAATGGTCCACTTGACAGAAATGTTCAAATTTACTGGCATTTCATATATTCTCTGCTCTAACATTGTCCTGACTCTTTCTGTATATTCTTTACTTATGTTTTGGTTTTCCTTAATCAAAGTGTGTCTTTTAAATCTTTTCAAAGAAAATTCTTTGGACTTACTAAATCACCTGAATTTTATACGTTTTCTGTTGTATTAAGTTCTGCTCATATCTTTATTTATCTTTTCTCTATGTTCTCAGGGTTTATTGTTTTCATCTTCTGATGTCAATTAAAACACTTGGTTATTCATTTTAATAAATCTTTTTACTTATAAAGATTTGAACTTTTGAAGATTCCAGCTTACTTGTACGTGTCTAAGGGTCAGGTCCTCTCCATTGTTGCTGGCCTAAGGCTTAGTTCACCATACAGCAATGTATATATTGACCTATTTTCCCCTCGACTTTCTGTGATTCCCTACATCTCACCTTTCTTTGCAGACAAGCCATTTGAAATACCCTTAACTTATTTCACAGCCAATAAGTCTTTGAAATAATGTGTATTTTTTAGAGAAATCTTCTTATATAATTAGGCAGAAAATCTGACCTGCCATAGTTTTCAAAACAGCATAATTTCACTCTTCTCAATGATTAATCTGTTGTATTACACAACCTTGGAGTATTTAGCTTTATCAATGACATGTCCTTGAAAAATGTTTTAGAGATCCTACCAGTCTTTGAAAACATCCTTGTGCCTTGTTTCAGTTCCAGTTTTATGTATATTTTCTGCCTTGCACCCGATTATTCCTACATCTGATGGATGGCCTTGGGAATCTAATTCTGCTAATGATGGTTTTGGCTGATTGTCTCCCCTTGTAGCTGCTTTCTTCAATATTGTGTAAATTTAGATCATGAGCTCATGTTTAGCTAAACAGCTGACCTTGTAAGAGGCTTAGGTGTGAACGCTCGTATGTTTCAGCAGAAAGTCGGCAAAGATTTATTTGTGTCCCTCCAATGAGTGGCCCGCAAGGACCCCGTTTTCTACAAGTGTTGGTCCAATACTCCCTCTAGAGGCAGGGGACTCAGACAGGGCTGCTTTGCGGCCCCCGATCTGGGACAGGGGCAGTGGGCGGCCTGTGACCCGGGCAGGAGCCCCTCCGCGTGTGTCCCAGGGACCCATCTGCCTGCAAACTTCGGTCACCTGGCAGGAAGCTACGATGCCCAGAACTATGCTTAGCTGTGTAGTGCGGTGTATTGCGCGGACACGTTCCACACACACTTCAAGTAAGAGGGCGGCCTGAGTGGAAAGGTGAGAGTTTGGGCAGCTGTGCAGACAAAGAAGGCGCCCTTTGGCCTGGGCCTAAAAACTTGTGACACTCCACTGGGCCTGCCGGGCTCTGAGGGCCCTGCCCTGGGCCCCCTGCTCCCCTGCCCTTTGTTCAGTCACAGCAGAGATGGCCACACCCACTCCCTCAGTGAGGGCAGTGTTCCAACCTCCCTTAGCCCCGCCCCCTCTCCGCAGGTTACCATGGACTACAGAGGCTGCATTCTAAGGCCAGGGCTTTCCGAGAATGCCAAGGGCAGACGTGATGACCTTAAATGATTTCCTCTTGTGTCAGTGTTGGTAAACTTTAGGAGCTAGGAAATGGTCCTCTTTACAGAAATGTTCAAATTTACTGGCATTTCATATATTCTCTGCTCTAACATTGTCCTGACTCTTTCTGTATATTCTTTACTTATGTTTTGGTTTTCCTTAATCAAAGTGTGTGTTTTAAATCTTTTCAAAGAAAATTCTTTGGACTTACTAAATCAGCTGAATTTTATACGTTTTCTGTTGTATTAAGTTCTGCTCATATCTTTATTTATCTTTTCTCTATGTTCTCAGGGTTTATTGTTTTCATCTTCTGATGTCAATTAAAACACTTGGTTATTCATTTTAATAAATCTTTTTACTTATAAAGATTTGAACTTTTGAAGATTCCAGCTTACTTGTACGTGTCTAAGGGTCAGGTCCTCTCCATTGTTGCTGGCCTAAGTCTTAGTTCACCATACAGCAATGTATATATTGACCTATTTTCCCCTCGACTTTCTGTGATTCCCTACATCTCACCTTTCTTTGCAGACAAGCCATTTGAAATACCCTTAACTTATTTCACAGCCAATAAGTCTTTGAAATAATGTGTATTTTTTAGAGAAATCTTCTTATATAATTAGGCAGAAAATCTGACCTGCCATAGTTTTCAAAACAGCATAATTTCACTCTTCTCAATGATTAATCTGTTGTATTACACAACCTTGGAGTAATTAGCTTTATCAATGACATGTCCTTGAAAAATGTTTTAGAGATCCTACCAGTCTTTGAAAACATCCTTGTGCCTTCTTTCAGTTCCAGTTTTATGTATATTTTCTGCCTTACACCCGATTATTCCTACATCTGATGGATGGCCTTGGGAATCTAATTCTGGTATTGATGGTTTTGGCTGATTGTCTCCCCTTGTAGCTGCTTTCTTCATTATTGTGTAAATTTAGATCATGAGCTCATGTTTAGCTAAACAGCTGACCTTGTAAGAGGCTTAGGTGTGAACGCTCGTAAGTTTCAGCAGAAAGTCGGCAAAGATTTATTTGTGTCCCTCCAATGAGTGGCCCACAAGGACGCCGTTTTCTACAAGTGTTGGTCCAAAACTCCCTCTAGAGGCAGGGGATTAAGACAGGGCTGATTTGCGGCCCCCGATCTGGGGCAGGGGCAGTGGGTGGGCTGTGACCCGGGCAGGAGCTTCTCCGCGTGTGTCCCAGGGACCCATCTGCCTGCGAACTTCGGTCACCTGGCAGGAAGCTACGATGCCCAGACCTATGCTTAGCTGTGCAGCACGGTATACTGCACGGACACGTTCCACACACACTTCAAGTAAGAGGGCGGCCTGAGTGGAAAGGTGAGAGTTTGGGCAGCTGTGCAGACAAAGAAGGCGCCCTTTGGCCTGGGCCTAAAAGCTTGTGACACTCCACTGGGCCTGCCGGGCTCTGAGGGCCCTGCCCTGGGCCCCCTGCTCCCCTGCCCTTTGTTCAGTCACAGCAGAGATGGCCACACCCACTCCCTCAGTGAGGGCAGTGTTCCAACCTCCCTCAGCCCCGCCCCCTCTCCGCAGGTTACCATGGACTACAGAGGCTGCATTCTGAGGCCAGGGCGTTCCGAGAATGCCAAGGGCAGACATGATGACCTTAAATGATTTCCTCTTGTGTCAGTGTTGGTAAACTTTAGGAGCTAGGAAATGGTCCACTTGACAGAAATGTTCAAATTTACTGGCATTTCATATATTCTCTGCTCTAACATTGTCCTGACTCTTTCTGTATATTCTTTACTTATGTTTTGGTTTTCCTTAATCAAAGTGTGTCTTTTAAATCTTTTCAAAGAAAATTCTTTGGACTTACTAAATCACCTGAATTTTATACGTTTTCTGTTGTATTAAGTTCTGCTCATATCTTTATTTATCTTTTCTCTATGTTCTCAGGGTTTATTGTTTTCATCTTCTGATGTCAATTAAAACACTTGGTTATTCATTTTAATAAATCTTTTTACTTATAAAGATTTGAACTTTTGAAGATTCCAGCTTACTTGTACGTGTCTAAGGGTCAGGTCCTCTCCATTGTTGCTGGCCTAAGGCTTAGTTCACCATACAGCAATGTATCTATTGACCTATTTTCCCCTCGACTTTCTGTGATTCCCTACATCTCACCTTTCTTTGCAGACAAGCCATTTGAAATACCCTTAACTTATTTCACAGCCAATAAGTCTTTGAAATAATGTGTATTTTTTAGAGAAATCTTCTTATATAATTAGGCAGAAAATCTGACCTGCCATAGTTTTCAAAACAGCATAATTTCACTCTTCTCAATGATTAATCTGTTGTATTACACAACCTTGGAGTATTTAGCTTTATCAATGACATGTCCTTGAAAAATGTTTGAGAGATCCTACCAGTCTTTGAAAACATCCTTGTGCCTTGTTTCAGTTCCAGTTTTATGTATATTTTCTGCCTTGCACCCGATTATTCCTACATCTGATGGATGGCCTTGGGAATCTAATTCTGGTATTGATGGTTTTGGCTGATTGTCTCCCCTTGTAGCTGCTTTCTTCATTATTGTGTAAATTTAGATCATGAGCTCATGTTTAGCTAAACAGCTGACCTTGTAAGAGGCTTAGGTGTGAAGGCTCGTAAGTTTCAGCAGAAAGTCGGCAAAGATTTATTTGTGTCCCTCCAATGAGTGGCCCGCAAGGACGCCGTTTTCTACAAGTGTTGGTCCAAAACTCCATCTAGAGGCAGGGGATTAAGACAGGGCTGATTTGCGGCCCCCGATCTGGGGCAGGGGCAGTGGGTGGGCTGTGACCCGGGCAGGAGCTTCTCCGCGTGTGTCCCAGGGACCCATCTGCCTGCGAACTTCGGTCACCTGGCAGGAAGCTACGATGCCCAGACCTATGCTTAGCTGTGCAGCGCGGTATACTGCACGGACACGTTCCACACACACTTCAAGTAAGAGGGCGGCCTGAGTGGAAAGGTGAGAGTTTGGGCAGCTGTGCAGACAAAGAAGGCGCCCTTTGGCCTGGGCCTAAAAGCTTGTGACACTCCACTGGGCCTGCCGGGCTCTGAGGGCCCTGCCCTGGGCCCCCTGATCCCCTGCCCTTTGTTCAGTCACAGCAGAGATGGCCACACCCACTCCCTCAGTGAGGGCAGTGTTCCAACCTCCCTCAGCCCCGCCCCCTCTCCGCAGGTTACCATGGACTACAGAGGCTGCATTCTGAGGCCAGGGCCTTCGGAGAATGCCAAGGGCAGACATGATGACCTTAAATGATTTCCTCTTGTGTCAGTGTTGGTAAACTTTAGGAGCTAGGAAATGGTCCACTTGACAGAAATGTTCAAATTTACTGGCATTTCATATATTCTCTGCTCTAACATTTTCCTGACTCTTTCTGTATATTCTTTACTTATGTTTTGGTTTTCCTTAATCAAAGTGTGTCTTTTAAATCTTTTCAAAGAAAATTCTTTGGACTTACTAAATCACCTGAATTTTATACGTTTTCTGTTGTATTAAGTTCTGCTCATATCTTTATTTATCTTTTTTCTATGTTCTCAGGGTTTATTGTTTTCATCTTCTGATGTCAATTAAAACACTTGGTTATTCATTTTAATAAATCTTTTTACTTATAAAGATTTGAACTTTTGAAGATTCCAGCTTACTTGTACGTGTCTAAGGGTCAGGTCCTCTCCATTGTTGCTGGCCTAAGGCTTAGTTCACCATACAGCAATGTATATATTGACCTATTTTCCCCTCGACTTTCTGTGATTCCCTACATCTCACCTTTCTTTGCAGACAAGCCATTTGAAATACCCTTAACTTATTTCACAGCCAATAAGTCTTTGAAATAATGTGTATTTTTTAGAGAAATCTTCTTATATAATTAGGCAGAAAATCTGACCTGCCATAGTTTTCAAAACAGCATAATTTCACTCTTCTCAATGATTAATCTGTTGTATTACACAACCTTGGAGTATTTAGCTTTATCAATGACATGTCCTTGAAAAATGTTTGAGAGATCCTACCAGTCTTTGAAAACATCCTTGTGCCTTGTTTCAGTTCCAGTTTTATGTATATTTTCTGCCTTGCACCCGATTATTCCTACATCTGATGGATGGCCTTGGGAATCTAATTCTGCTAATGATGGTTTTGGCTGATTGTCTCCCCTTGTAGCTGCTTTCTTCAATATTGTGTAAATTTAGATCATGAGCTCATGTTTAGCTAAACAGCTGACCTTGTAAGAGGCTTAGGTGTGAACGCTCGTATGTTTCAGCAGAAAGTCGGCAAAGATTTATTTGTGTCCCTCCAATGAGTGGCCCGCAAGGACCCCGTTTTCTACAAGTGTTGGTCCAATACTCCCTCTAGAGGCAGGGGTCTCAGACAGGGCTGCTTTGCGGCCCCCGATCTGGGGCAGGGGCAGTGGGCGGCCTGTGACACGGGCAGGAGCCCCTCCGCGTGTGTCCCAGGGACCCATCTGCCTGCAAACTTCGGTCACCTGGCAGGAAGCTACGATGCCCAGAACTATGCTTAGCTGTGTAGCGCGGTGTACTGCGCGGACACGTTCCACACACACTTCAAGTAAGAGGGCGGCCTGAGTGGAAAGGTGAGAGTTTGGGCAGCTGTGCAGACAAAGAAGGCGCCCTTTGGCCTGGGCCTAAAAGCTTGTGACACTCCACTGGGCCTGCCGGGCTCTGAGGGCCCTGCCCTGGGCCCCCTGCTCCCCTGCCCTTTGTTCAGTCACAGCAGAGATGGCCACACCCACTCCCTCAGTGAGGGCAGTGTTCCAACCTCCCTCAGCCCCGCCCCCTCTCCGCAGGTTACCATGGACTACAGAGGCTGCATTCTGAGGCCAGGGCCTTCCGAGAATGCCAAGGGCAGACATGATGACCTTAAATGATTTCCTCTTGTGTCAGTGTTGGTAAACTTTAGGAGCTAGGAAATGGTCCACTTGACAGAAATGTTCAAATTTACTGGCATTTCATATATTGTCTGCTCTAACATTGTCCTGACTCTTTCTGTATATTCTTTACTTATGTTTTGGTTTTCCTTAATCAAAGTGTGTCTTTTAAATCTTTTCAAAGAAGATTCTTTGGACTTAATAAATCACCTGAATTTTATACGTTTTCTGTTGTATTAAGTTCTGCTCATATCTTTATTTTTCTTTTCTCTATGTTCTCAGGGTTTATTGTTTTCATCCTCTGATGTCAATTAAAACACTTGGTTATTCATTTTAATAAATCTTTTTACTTATAAAGATTTGAACTTTTGAAGATTCCAGCTTACTTGTACGTGTCTAAGGGTCAGGTCCTCTCCATTGTTGCTGGCCTAAGGCTTAGTTCACCATACAGCAATGTATATATTGACCTATTTTCCCCTCGACTTTCTGTGATTCCCTACATCTCACCTTTCTTTGCAGACAAGCCATTTGAAATACCCTTAACTTATTTCACAGCCAATAAGTCTTTGAAATAATGTGTATTTTTTAGAGAAATCTTCTTATATAATTAGGCAGAAAATCTGACCTGCCATAGTTTTCAAAACAGCATAATTTCACTCTTCTCAATGATTAATCTGTTGTATTACACAACCTTTGATTATTTAGCTTTATCAATGACATGTCCTTGCAAAATGTTTTAGAGATCCTACCAGTCTTTGAAAACATCCTTGTGCCTTGTTTCAGTTCCAGTTTGATGTATATTTTCTGCCTTGCACCCGATTATTCCTACATCTGATGGATGGCCTTGGGAATCTAATTCTGGTATTGATTGTTTTTGCTGATTGTCTCCCCTTGTAGCTGCTTTCTTCATTATTGTGTAAATTTAGA
This sequence comes from Mesoplodon mirus, assembly GCF_964341445.2. NCBI lineage: Eukaryota > Metazoa > Chordata > Mammalia > Artiodactyla > Ziphiidae > Mesoplodon > Mesoplodon mirus. The sequence goes on from NW_028295330.1 coordinate 147,549, forward strand.
TCATGAGCTCATGTTTAGCTAAACACCTGACCTTGTAAGAGGCTTAGGTGTGAACGCTCGTAAGTTTCAGCAGAAAGTCGGCAAAGATTTATTTGTGTCCCTCCAATGAGTGGCCCGCAAGTACCCCGTTTCTACAAGTGTTGCTCCAATACTCCCTCTAGAGGCAGGGGACTCAGACAGGGCTGCTTTGCGGCCCCCGATCTGGGGCAGGGGCAGTGGGCGGCCTGTGACCCGGGCAGGAGCCCCTCCGCGTGTGTCCCAGGGACCCATCTGCCTGCGAACTTCAGTCACCTGGCAGGAAGCTACGATGCCCAGAACTATGCTTAGCTGTGTAGCGCGGTGTACTGCGCGGACACGTTCCACACACACTTCAAGTAAGAGGGCGGCCTGAGTGGAAAGGTGAGAGTTTGGGCAGCTGTGCAGACAAAGAAGGCGCCCTTTGGCCTGGGCCTAAAAGCTTGTGACACTCCACTGGGCCTGCCGGGCTCTGAGGGCCCTGCCCTGGGCCCCCTGATCCCCTGCCCTTTGTTCAGTCACAGCAGAGATGGCCACACCCACTCCCTCAGTGAGGGCAGTGTTCCAACCTCCCTTAGCCCCGCCCCCTCTCCGCAGGTTACCATGGACTACAGAGGCTGCATTCTGAGGCCGGGGCCTTCCGAGAATGCCAAGGGCAGACATGATGACCTTAAATGATTTCCTCTTGTGTCAGTGTTGGTAAACTTTAGGAGCTAGGAAATGGTCCACTTGACAGAAATGTTCAAATTTACTGGCATTTCATATATTCTCTGCTCTAACATTGTCCTGACTCTTTCTGTATATTCTTTACTTATGTTTTGGTTTTCCTTAATCAAAGTGTGTCTTTTAATTCTTTTCAAAGAAGATTCTTTGGACTTACTAAATCACCTGAATTTTATACGTTTTCTGTTGTATTAAGTTCTGCTCATATCTTTATTTATCTTTTCTCTATGTTCTCAGGGTTTATTGTTTTCATCTTCTGATGTCAATTAAAACACTTGGTTATTCATTTTAATAAATCTTTGTACTTATAAAGATTTGAACTTTTGAAGACTCCAGCTTACTTGTACGTGTCTAAGGGTCAGGTCCTCTCCATTGTTGCTGGCCTAAGGCTTAGTTCACCATACAGCAATGTATATATTGACCTATTTTCCCCTCGACTTTCTGTGATTCCCTACATCTCACCTTTCTTTGCAGACAAGCCATTTGAAATACCCTTAACTTATTTCACAGCCAATAAGTCTTTGAAATAATGTGTATTTTTTAGAGAAATCTTCTTATATAATTAGGCAGAAAATCTGACCTGCCATAGTTTTCAAAACAGCATAATTTCACTCTTCTCAATGATTAATCTGTTGTATTACACAACCTTGGAGTATTTAGCTTTATCAATGACATGTCCTTGAAAAATATTTTAGAGATCCTACCAGTCTTTGAAAACATCCTTGTGCCTTGTTTCAGTTCCAGTTTGATGTATATTTTCTGCCTTGTACCCGATTATTCCTACGTCTGATGGATGGCCTTGGGAATCTAATTCTGGTATTGATGGTTTTGGCTGATTGTCTCCCCTTGTAGCTGCTTTCTTCAATATTGTGTAAATTTAGATCATGAGCTCATGTTTAGCTAAACAGCTGACCTTGTAAGAGGCTTAGGTGTGAACGCTCGTAAGTTTCAGCAGAAAGTCGGCAAAGATTTATTTGTGTCCCTCCAATGAGTGGCCCGCAAGGACCCCGTTTTCTACAAGTGTTGGTCCAATACTCCCTCTAGAGGCAGGGGACTCAGACAGGGCTGCTTTGCGGCCCCCGATCTTGGTCAGGGGCATTGGGCGGCCTGTGACATGGGCAGGAGCCTCTCCGCGTGTGTCCCAGGGACCCATCTGCCTGCGAACTTCGGTCATCTGGCAGGAAGCTACGATGCCCAGACCTATGCTTAGCTGTGCAGCACGGTATACTGCACGGACACGTTCCACACACACTTCAAGTAAGAGGGCGGCCTGAGTGGAAAGGTGAGAGTTTGGGCAGCTGTGCAGACAAAGAAGGCGCCCTTTGGCCTGGGCCTAAAAGCTTGTGACACTCCACTGGGCCTGCCGGGCTCTGAGGGCCCTGCCCTGGGCCCCCTGCTCCCCTGCCCTTTGTTCAGTCACAGCAGAGATGGCCACACCCACTCCCTCAGTGAGGGCAGTGTTCCAACCTCCCTCAGCCCCGCCCCCTCTCCGCAGGTTACCATGCACTACAGAGGCTGCATTCTGAGGCCAGGGCGTTCCGAGAATGCCAAGGGCAGACATGATGACCTTAAATGATTTCCTCTTGTGTCAGTGTTGGTAAACTTTAGGAGCTAGGAAATGGTCCACTTTACAGAAATGTTCAAATTTACTGGCATTTCATATATTCTCTGCTCTAACATTGTCCTGACTCTTTCTGTATATTCTTTACTTATGTTTTGGTTTTCCTTAATCAAAGTGTGTCTTTTAATTCTTTTCAAAGAAGATTCTTTGGACTTACTAAATCACCTGAATTTTATACGTTTTCTGTTGTATTAAGTTCTGCTCATATCTTTATTTATCTTTTTTCTATGTTCTCAGGGTTTATTGTTTTCATCTTCTGATGTCAATTAAAACACTTGGTTATTCATTTTAATAAATCTTTTTACTTATAAAGATTTGAACTTTTGAAGATTCCAGCTTACTTGTTCGTGTCTAAGGGTCAGGTCCTCTCCATTGTTGCTGGCCTAAGGCTTAGTTCACCATACAGCAATGTATATATTGACCTATTTTCCCCTCGACTTTCTGTGATTCCCTACATCTCACCTTTCTTTGCAGACAAGCCATTTGAAATACCCTTAACTTATTTCACAGCCAATAAGTCTTTGAAATAATGTGTATTTTTTAGAGAAATCTTCTTATATAATTAGGCAGAAAATCTGACCTGCCATAGTTTTCAAAACAGCATAATTTCACTCTTCTCAATGATTAATCTGTTGTATTACACAACCTTTGATTATTTAGCTTTATCAATGACATGTCCTTTAAAAATGTTTTAGAGATCCTACCAGTCTTTGAAAACATCCTTGTGCCTTGTTTCAGTTCCAGTTTGATGTATATTTTCTGCCTTGCACCCGATTATTCCTACATCTGATGGATGGCCTTGGGAATCTAATTCTGGTATTGATTGTTTTTGCTGATTGTCTCCCCTTGTAGCTGCTTTCTTCAATATTGTGTAAATTTAGATCATGAGCTCATGTTTAGCTAAACAGCTGACCTTGTAAGAGGCTTAGGTGTGAACGCTCGTAAGTTTCAGCAGAAAGTCGGCAAATATTTATTTGTGTCCCTCCAATGAGTGGCCCGCAAGGACCCCGTTTTCTACAAGTGTTGCTCCAATACTCCCTCTATTGGCAGGGGACTCAGACAGGGCTGTTTGCGGCCCCCGATCTGGGGCAGGGGCAGTGGGCGGCGTGTGACCCGGGCAGGAGCCCCTCCGCGTGTGTCCCAGGGACCCATCTGCCTGCGAAATTCAGTCACCTGGCAGGAAGCTACGATGCCCAGAACTATACTTAGCTGTGTAGCGCGGTGTACTGCGCGGACACGTTCCACACACACTTCAAGTAAGAGGGCGGCCTGAGTGGAAAGGTGAGAGTTTGGGCAGCTGTGCAGACAAAGAAGGCGCCCTTTGGCCTGGGCCTAAAAGCTTGTGACACTCCACTGGGCCTGCCGGGCTCTGAGGGCCCTGCCCTGGGCCCCCTGCTCCCCTGCCCTTTGTTCAGTCACAGCAGAGATGGCCACACCCACTCCCTCAGTGAGGGCAGTGTTCCAACCTCCCTCAGCCCCGCCCACTCTCCGCAGGTTACCATGGACTACAGAGGCTGCATTCTGAGGCCAGGGCGTTCCGAGAATGCCAAGGGCAGACATGACAACGTTAAATGATTTCCTGTTGTGTCAGTGTTGGTAAACTTTAGGAGCTAGGAAATGGTCCACTTTACAGAAATGTTCAAATTTACTGGCATTTCATATATTGTCTGCTCTAACATTGTCCTGACTCTTTCTGTATATTCTTTACTTATGTTTTGGTTTTCCTTAATCAAAGTGTGTCTTTTAATTCTTTTCAAAGAAGATTCTTTGGACTTACTAAATCACCCGAATTTTATACGTTTTCTGTTGTATTAAGTTCTGCTCATATCTTTATTTATCTTTTCTCTATGTTCTCAGGGTTTATTGTTTTCATCTTCTGATGTCAATTAAAACACTTGGTTATTCATTTTAATAAATCTTTGTACTTATAAAGATTTGAACTTTTGAAGACTCCAGCTTACTTGTACGTGTCTAAGGGTCAGGTCCTCTCCATTGTTGCTGGCCTAAGGCTTAGTTCACCATACAACAATGTATATATTGACCTATTTTCCCCTCGACTTTCTGTGATTCCCTACATCTCACCTTTCTTTGCAGACAAGCCATTTGAAATACCCTTAACTTATTTCACAGCCAATAAGTCTTTGAAATAATGTGTATTTTTTAGAGAAATCTTCTTCTATAATTAGGCAGAAAATCTGACCTGCCATAGTTTTCAAAACAGCATAATTTCACTCTTCTCAATGATTAATCTGTTGTATTACACAACCTTGGAGTATTTAGCTTTATCAATGACATGTCCTTGAAAAATATTTTAGAGATCCTACCAGTCTTTGAAAACATCCTTGTGCCTTGTTTCAGTTCCAGTTTGATGTATATTTTCTGCCTTGTACCCGATTATTCCTACATCTGATGGATGGCCTTGGGAATCTAATTCTGGTATTGATGGTTTTGGCTGATTGTCTCCCCTTGTAGCTGCTTTCTTCAATATTGTGTAAATTTAGATCATGAGCTCATGTTTAGCTAAACAGCTGACCTTGTAAGAGGCTTAGGTGTGAACGCTCGTAAGTTTCAGCAGAAAGTCGGCAAAGATTTATTTGTGTCCCTCCAATGAGTGGCCCGCAAGGACCCCGTTTTCTACAAGTGTTGGTCCAATACTCCCTCTAGAGGCAGGGGACTCAGACAGGGCTGCTTTGCGGCCCCCGATCTGGGGCAGGGGCATTGGGCGGCCTGTGACATGGGCAGGAGCCTCTCCGCGTGTGTCCCAGGGACCCATCTGCCTGCGAACTTCGGTCACCTGGCAGGAAGCTACGATGCCCAGACCTATCCTTAGCTGTGCAGCACGGTATACTGCACGGACACGTTCCACACACACTTCAAGTAAGAGGGCGGCCTGAGTGGAAAGGTGAGAGTTTGGGCAGCTGTGCAGACAAAGAAGGCGCCCTTTGGCCTGGGCCTAAAAGCTTGTGACACTCCACTGGGCCTGCCGGGCTCTGAGGGCCCTGCCCTGGGCCCCCTGCTCCCCTGCCCTTTATTCAGTCACAGCAGAGATGGCCACACCCACTCCCTCAGTGAGGGCAGTGTTCCAACCTCCCTCAGCCCCGCCCCCTCTCCGCAGGTTACCATGCACTACAGAGGCTGCATTCTGAGGCCAGGGCGTTCCGAGAATGCCAAGGGCAGACATGATGACCTTAAATGATTTCCTCTTGTGTCAGTGTTGGTAAACTTTAGGAGCTAGGAAATGGTCCACTTTACAGAAATGTTCAAATTTACTGGCATTTCATATATTCTCTGCTCTAACATTGTCCTGACTCTTTCTGTATATTCTTTACTTATGTTTTGGTTTTCCTTAATCAAAGTGTGTCTTTTAATTCTTTTCAAAGAAGATTCTTTGGACTTACTAAATCACCTGAATTTTATACGTTTTCTGTTGTATTAAGTTCTGCTCATATCTTTATTTATCTTTTTTCTATGTTCTCAGGGTTTATTGTTTTCATCTTCTGATGTCAATTAAAACACTTGGTTATTCATTTTAATAAATCTTTTTACTTATAAAGATTTGAACTTTTGAAGATTCCAGCTTACTTGTTCGTGTCTAAGGGTCAGGTCCTCTCCATTGTTGCTGGCCTAAGGCTTAGTTCACCATACAGCAATGTATATATTGACCTATTTTCCCCTCGACTTTCTGTGATTCCCTACATCTCACCTTTCTTTGCAGACAAGCCATTTGAAATACCCTTAACTTATTTCACAGCCAATAAGTCTTTGAAATAATGTGTATTTTTTAGAGAAATCTTCTTATATAATTAGGCAGAAAATCTGACCTGCCATAGTTTTCAAAACAGCATAATTTCACTCTTCTCAATGATTAATCTGTTGTATTACACAACCTTTGATTATTTAGCTTTATCAATGACATGTCCTTTAAAAATGTTTTAGAGATCCTACCAGTCTTTGAAAACATCCTTGTGCCTTGTTTCAGTTCCAGTTTGATGTATATTTTCTGCCTTGCACCCGATTATTCCTACATCTGATGGATGGCCTTGGGAATCTAATTCTGGTATTGATTGTTTTTGCTGATTGTCTCCCCTTGTAGCTGCTTTCTTCAATATTGTGTAAATTTAGATCATGAGCTCATGTTTAGCTAAACAGCTGACCTTGTAAGAGGCTTAGGTGTGAACGCTCGTAAGTTTCAGCAGAAAGTCGGCAAATATTTATTTGTGTCCCTCCAATGAGTGGCCCGCAAGGACCCCGTTTTCTACAAGTGTTGCTCCAATACTCCCTCTATTGGCAGGGGACTCAGACAGGGCTGCTTTGCGGCCCCCGATCTGGGGCAGGGGCAGTGGGCGGCCTGTGACACGGGCAGGAGCCCCTCCGCGTGTGTCCCAGGGACCCATCTGCCTGCGAAATTCAGTCACCTGGCAGGAAGCTACGATGCCCAAAACTATACTTAGCTGTGTAGCGCGGTGTACTGCGCGGACACGTTCCACACACACTTCAAGTAAGAGGGCGGCCTGAGTGGAAAGGTGAGAGTTTGGGCAGCTGTGCAGACAAAGAAGGCGCCCTTTGGCCTGGGCCTAAAATCTTGTGACACTCCACTGGGCCTGCCGGGCTCTGAGGGCCCTGCCCTGGGCCCCCTGCTCCCCTGCCCTTTGTTCAGTCACAGCAGAGATGGCCACACCCACTCCCTCAGTGAGGGCAGTGTTCCAACCTCCCTCAGCCCCGCCCCCTCTCCGCAGGTTATCATGGACTACCGAGGCTGCATTCTGAGGCCAGGGCGTTCCGAGAATACCAAGGGCAGACATGACGACCTTAAATGATTTCCTGTTGTGTCAGTGTTGGTAAACTTTAGGAGCTAGGAAATGGTCCACTTGACAGAAATGTTCAAATTTACTGGCATTTCATATATTGTCTGCTCTAACATTGTCCTGACTCTTTCTGTATATTCTTTACTTATGTTTTGGTTTTCCTTAATCAAAGTGTGTCTTTTAATTCTTTTCAAAGAAGATTCTTTGGACTTACTAAATCACCTGAATTTTATACGTTTTCTGTTGTATTAAGTTCTGCTCATATCTTTATTTATCTTTTCTCTATGTTCTCAGGGTTTATTGTTTTGATCTTCTGATGTCAATTAAAACACTTGGTTATTCATTTTAATAAATCTTTTTACTTATAAAGATTTGAACTTTTGAAGACTCCAGCTTACTTGTACGTGTCTAAGGGTCAGGTCCTCTCCATTGTTGCTGGCCTAAGGCTTAGTTCACCATACAGCAATGTATATATTGACCTATTTTCCCCTCGACTTTCTGTGATTCCCTACATCTCACCTTTCTTTGCAGACAAGCCATTTGAAATACCCTTAACTTATTTCACAGCCAATAAGTCTTTGAAATAATGTGTATTTTTTAGAGAAATCTTCTTATATAATTAGGCAGAAAATCTGACCTGCCATAGTTTTCAAAACAGCATAATTTCACTCTTCTCAATGATTAATCTGTTGTATTACACAACCTTGGAGTATTTAGCTTTATCAATGACAAGTCCTTGAAAAATATTTTAGAGATCCTACCAGTCTTTGAAAACATCCTTGTGCCTTGTTTCAGTTCCAGTTTGATGTATATTTTCTGCCTTGTACCCGATTATTCCTACATCTGATGGATGGCCTTGGGAATCTAATTCTGGTATTGATGGTTTTGGCTGATTGTCTCCCCTTGTAGCTGCTTTCTTCAATATTGTGTAAATTTAGATCATGAGCTCATGTTTAGCTAAACAGCTGACCTTGTAAGAGGCTTAGGTGTGAACGCTCGTAAGTTTCAGCAGAAAGTCGGCAAAGATTTATTTGTGTCCCTCCAATGAGTGGCCCTCAAGGACCCCGTTTTCTACAAGTGTTGGTCCAATACTCCCTCTAGAGGCAGGGGACTCAGACAGGGCTGCTTTGCGGCCCCCGATCTGGGTCAGGGGCATTGGGCGGCCTGTGACATGGGCAGGAGCCTCTCCGCGTGTGTCCCAGGGACCCATCTGCCTGCGAACTTCGGTCACCTGGCAGGAAGCTACGATACCCAGACCTATGCTTAGCTGTGCAGCACGGTATACTGCACGGACACGTTCCACACACACTTCAAGTAAGAGGGCGGCCTGAGTGGAAAGGTGAGAGTTTGGGCAGCTGTGCAGACAAAGAAGGCGCCCTTTGGCCTGGGCCTAAAAGCTTGTGACACTCCACTGGGCCTGCCGGGCTCTGAGGGCCCTGCCCTGGGCCCCCTGCTCCCCTGCCCTTTATTCAGTCACAGCAGAGATGGCCACACCCACTCCCTCAGTGAGGGCAGTGTTCCAACCTCCCTCAGCCCCGCCCCCTCTCCGCAGGTTACCATGCACTACAGAGGCTGCATTCTGAGGCCAGGGCGTTCCGAGAATGCCAAGGGCAGACATGATGACCTTAAATGATTTCCTCTTGTGTCAGTGTTGGTAAACTTTAGGAGCTAGGAAATGGTCCACTTGACAGAAATGTTCAAATTTACTGGCATTTCATATATTCTCTGCTCTAACATTGTCCTGACTCTTTCTGTATATTCTTTACTTATGTTTTGGTTTTCCTTAATCAAAGTGTGTCTTTTAATTCTTTTCAAAGAAGATTCTTTGGACTTACTAAATCACCTGAATTTTATACGTTTTCTGTTGTATTAAGTTCTGCTCATATCTTTATTTATCTTTTTTCTATGTTCTCAGGGTTTATTGTTTTCATCTTCTGATGTCAATTAAAACACTTGGTTATTCATTTTAATAAATCTTTTTACTTATAAAGATTTGAACTTTTGAAGATTCCAGCTTACTTGTTCGTGTCTAAGGGTCAGGTCCTCTCCATTGTTGCTGGCCTAAGGCTTAGTTCACCATACAGCAATGTATATATTGACCTATTTTCCCCTCGACTTTCTGTGATTCCCTACATCTCACCTTTCTTTGCAGACAAGCCATTTGAAATACCCTTAACTTATTTCACAGCCAATAAGTCTTTGAAATAATGTGTATTTTTTAGAGAAATCTTCTTATATAATTAGGCAGAAAATCTGACCTGCCATAGTTTTCAAAACAGCATAATTTCACTCTTCTCAATGATTAATCTGTTGTATTACACAACCTTGGAGTATTTATCTTTATCAATGACATGTCCTTGAAAAATGTTTTAGAGATCCTACCAGTCTTTGAAAACATCCTTGTGCCTTGTTTCAGTTCCAGTTTGATGTATATTTTCTGCCTTGCACCCGATTATTCCTACATCTGATGGATGGCCTTGGGAATCTAATTCTGGTATTGATTGTTTTTGCTGATTGTCTCCCCTTGTAGCTGCTTTCTTCAATATTGTGTAAATTTAGATCATGAGCTCATGTTTAGCTAAACAGCTGACCTTGTAAGAGGCTTAGGTGTGAACGCTCGTAAGTTTCAGCAGAAAGTCGGCAAAGATTTATTTGTGTCCCTCCATTGAGTGGCCCGCAAGGACCCCGTTTTCTACAAGTGTTGGTCCAATACTCCCTCTAGAGGCAGGGGACTCAGACAGGGCTGCTTTGCGGCCCCCGATCTGGGGCCGGGGCAGTGGGCGGCCTGTGGCCTGGGCAGGAGCCTCTCCGCATGTGTCCCAGGGACCCATCTGCCGGTGAAATTCGGTCACCTGGCAGGAAGCTACGATGCCCAGACATATGCTTAGCTGTGCAGCGCGATGTACTGCGCGGACACGTTCCACACACACTTCAAGTAAGAGGGCGGCCTGAGTGGAAAGGTGAGAGTTTGTGCAGCTGTGCAGACAAAGAAGGCGCCCTTTGGCCTGGGCCTAAAAGCTTGTGACACTCCACTGGGCCTGCCGGGCTCTGAGGGCCCTGCCCTGGGCCCCATGCTCCCCTGCCCTTTGTTCAGTCACAGCAGAGATGGCCACACCCACTCCCTCAGTGAGGGCAGTGTTCCAACCACCCTCAGCCCCGCCCCCTCTCCGCAAGTTACCATGGACTACAGAGGCTGCATTCTGAGGCCAGGGCGTTCCGAGAATGCGAAGGGCAGACATGACGACCTTAAATGATTTCCTCTTGTGTCAGTGTTGGTAAACTTTAGGAGCTAGGAAATGGTCCACTTGACAGTAATGTTCAAATATACTGGCATTTCATATATTCTCTGCTCTAACATTGTCCTGACTCTTTCTGTATATTCTTTACTTATGTTTTGGTTTTCCTTAATCAAAGTGTGTCTTTTAAATCTTTTCAAAGAAGATTCTTTGGACTTACTAAATCACCTGAATTTTATACGTTTTCTGTTTTATTAAGTTCTGCTCATATCTTTATTTATCTTTTCTCTATGTTCTCAGGGTTTATTGTTTTCATCTTCTGATGTCAATTAAAACACTTGGTTATTCATTTTAATAAATCTTTGTACTTATAAAGATTTGAACTTTTGAAGACTCCAGCTTCCTTGTACGTGTCTAAGGGTCAGGTCCTCTCCATTGTTGCTGGCCTAAGGCTTAGTTCACCATACAGCAATGTATATATTGACCTATTTTCCCCTCGACTTTCTGTGATTCCCTACATCTCACCTTTCTTTGCAGACAAGCCATTTGAAATACCCTTAACTTATTTCACAGCCAATAAGTCTTTGAAATAATGTGTATTTTTTAGAGAAATCTTCTTATATAATTAGGCAGAAAATCTGACCTGCCATAGTTTTCTAAACAGCATAATTTCACTCTTCTCAATGATTAATCTGTTGTATTACACAACCTTGGAGTATTTAGCTTTATCAATGACATGTCCTTGAAAAATGTTTTAGAGATCCTACCAGTCTTTGAAAACACCCTTGTGCCTTGTTTCAGTTCCAGTTTGATGTATATTTTCTGCCTTGCACCCGATTATTCCTACATCTGATGGATGGCCTTGGGAATCTAATTCTGGTATTGATGGTTTTGGCTGATTGTCTCCCCTTGTAGCTGCTTTCTTCAATATTGTGTAAATTTAGATCATGAGCTCATGTTTAGCTAAACAGCTGACCTTGTAAGAGGCTTAGGTGTGAACGCTCGTAAGTTTCAGCAGAAAGTCGGCAAAGATTTATTTGTGTCCCTCCAATGAGTGGCCCGCAATGACCCCGTTTTCTACAAGTGTTGGTCCAATACTCCCTCTAGAGGCAGGTGACTCAGACAGGGCTGCTTTGTGGCCCCCGATATGGGGCAGGGGCATTGGGCGGCCTGTGACATGGGCAGGAGCCTCTCCGCGTGTGTCCCAGGGACCCATCTGCCTGCGAACTTCGGTCACCTGGCAGGAAGCTACGATGCCCAGACCTATGCTTAGCTGTGCAGCACGGTATACTGCACGGACACGTTCCACACACACTTCAAGTAAGAGGGCGGCCTGAGTGGAAAGGTGAGAGTTTGGGCAGCTGTGCAGACAAAGAAGGCGCCCTTTGGCCTGGGCCTAAAAGCTTGTGACACTCCACTGGGCCTGCCGTGCTCTGAGGGCCCTGCCCTGGGCCCCCTGCTCCCCTGCCCTTTGTTCAGGCACAGCAGAGATGGCCACACCCACTCCCTCAGTGAGGGCAGTGTTCCAAACTCCCTCAGCCCCGCCCCGTCTCCGCAGGTTACCATGGACTACAGAGGCTGCATTCTGAGGCCAGGGCGTTCCGAGAATGCCAAGGGCAGACATGATGACCTTAAATGATTTCCTCTTGTGTCAGTCTTGGTAAACTTTAGGAGCTAGGAAATGGTCCACTTGACAGAAATGTTCAAATTTACTGGCATTTCATATATTGTCTGCTCTAACATTGTCCTGACTCTTTCTGTATATTCTTTACTTATGTTTTGGTTTTCCTTAATCAAAGTGTGTCTTTTAAATCTTTTCAAAGAAGATTCTTCGGACTTACTAAATCACCTGAATTTTATACGTTTTCTGTTGTATTAAGTTCTGCTCATATCTTTATTTATCTTTTTTCTATGTTCTCAGGGTTTATTGTTTTCATCTTCTGATGTCAATTAAAACACTTGGTTTTTCATTTTAATAAATCTTTTTACTTATAAAGATTTGAACTTTTGAAGATTCCAGCTTACTTGTACGTGTCTAAGGGTCAGGTCCTGTCCATTGTTGCTGGCCTAAGGCTTAGTTCACCATACAGCAATGTATATATTGACCTATTTTCCCCTCGACTTTCTGTGATTCCCTACATCTCACCTTTCTTTGCAGACAAGCCATTTGAAATACCCTTAACTTATTTCACAGCCAATAAGTCTTTGAAATAATGTGTATTTTTTAGAGAAATCTTCTTATATAATTAGGCAGAAAATCTGACCTGGCATAGTTTTCAAAACAGCATAATTTCACTCTTCTCAATGATTAATCTGTTGTATTACACAACCTTGGAGTATTTAGCTTTATCAATGACATGTCCTTGAAAAATGTTTTAGAGATCCTACCAGTCTTTGAAAACATCCTTGTGCCTTGTTTCAGTTCCAGTTTTATGTATATTTTCTGCCTTGCACCCGATTATTCCTTCATCTGATGGATGGCCTTGGGAATCTAATTCTGGTATTGATGGTTTTGGCTGATTGTCTCCCCTTGTAGCTGCTTTCTTCATTATTGTGTAAATTTAGATCATGAGCTCATGTTTAGCTAAACAGCTGACCTTGTAAGAGGCTTAGGTGTGAACGCTCGTAAGTTTCAGCAGAAACTCGGCAAAGATTTATTAGTGTCCCTCCAATGAGTGGCCCGCAAGGACGCCGTTTTCTACAAGTGTTGGTCCAATACTCCCTCTAGAGGCAGGGAACTAAGACAGGGCTGATTTGCTGCCCCCGATCTGGGGCAGGGGCAGTGGGTGTCCTGTGACCCGGGCAGGAGCCTCTCCGCGTGTGTCCCAGGGACCCATCTGCCTGCGAACTTCGGTCACCTGGCAGGAAGCTACGATGCCCAGACCTATGCTTAGCTGTGCAGCGCGGTATTCTGCACGCACACGTTCCACACACACTTCAAGTAAGAGGGCGGCCCTAGTGGAAAGGTGAGAGTTTGGGCAGCTGTGCAGACAAAGAACGCGCCCTTTGGCCTTGGCCTAAAAACTTGTGACACTCCACTGGGCCTGCCGGGCTCTGAGGGCCCTGCCCTGGGCCCCCTGCTCCCCTGCCCTTTGTTCAGTCACAGCAGAGATGGCCACGCCCACTCCCTCAGTGAGAGCAGTGTTCCAACCTCCCTCAGCCCCGCCCCCTCTCCACAGGTTACCATGGACTACAGAGGCTGCATTCTGAGGCCAGGGCGTTCCGAGAATGCCAAGGGCAGACATGATGACCTTAAATGATTTCCTCTTGTGTCAGTGTTGGTAAACTTTAGGAGCTAGGAAATGGTCCACTTGACAGAAATGTTCAAATTTACTGGCATTTCATATATTCTCTGCTCAAATATTGTCCTGACTCTTTCTGTATATTCTTTACTTATGTTTTTGTTTTCCTTAATCAAAGTGTATCTTTTAAATCTTTTCAAAGAAGATTCTTTGGACTTACTAAATCACCTGAATTTTATACGTTTTCTGTTGTATTAAGTTCTGCTCATATCTTTATTTATCTTTTCTCTATGTTCTTAGGGTTTATTGTTTTCATCTTCTGATGTCAATTAAAACACTTGGTTATTCATTTTAATAAATCTTTTTACTTATAAAGATTTGAACTTTTGAAGATTCCAGCTTACTTGTACGTGTCTATGGGTCAGGTCCTCTCCATTGTTGCTGGCCTAAGGCTTAGTTCACCATACAGCAATGTATATATTGACTTATTTTCCCCTCGACTTTCTATGATTCCCTACATCTCACCTTTCTTTGCAGACAAGCCATTTGAAATACCCTTAACTTATTTCACAGCCAATAAGGCTTTGAAATAAAGTGTATTTTTTAGAGAAATCTTCTTATATAATTAGGCAGAAAATCTGACCTGCCATAGTTTTCAAAACAGCATAATTTCACTCTTCTCAATGATTAATCTGTTGTATTACACAACCTTGGAGTATTTAGCTTTATCAATGACATGTCCTTGAAAAATGTTTTAGAGATCCTACCAGTCTTTGAAAACATCCTTGTGCCTTGTTTCAGTTCCAGTTTTATGTATATTTTCTGCCTTGCACCCGATTATTCCTTCATCTGATGGATGGCCTTGGGAATCTAATTCTGGTATTGATGGTTTTGGCTGATTGTCTCCCCTTGTAGCTGCTTTCTTCATTATTGTGTAAATTTAGATCATGAGCTCATGTTTAGCTAAACAGCTGACCTTGTAAGAGGCTTAGGTGTGAACGCTCGTAAGTTTCAGCAGAAAGTCGGCAAAGATTTATTTGTGTCCCTCCAATGAGTGGCCCGCAAAGACCCCGTTTTCTCCAAGTGTTGGTCCAATACTCCCTCTAGAGGCAGGGGACTCAGACAGGGCTGCTTTGCGGCCCCCGATCTGGGGCAGGGGCTGTGGGGGGCCTGTGGCCCGGGCAGGAGCCTGTCCACGTGTGTCCCAGGGACCCATCTGCCTGCGAACTTCGGCCACCTGGCAGGAAGCTACGATGCCCAAACCTATGCTTAGCTGTGCAGCGCGGTATACTGCACGGACACGTTCCACACACACTTCAAGTAACAGGGCGGCCTGATTGGAAAGATGAGAGTTTGGGCAGCTGTGCAGACAAAGAAGGCGCCCTTTGGCCTGGGCCTAAAAGCTTGTGACACTCCACTGGGCCTGCCGGGCTCTGAGGGCCCTGCACTGGGCCCCCTGCTCCCCTGCCCTTTGTTCAGTCACAGCAGAGATGGCCACACCCACTCCCTCAGTGAGGGCAGTGTTCCAACCTCCCTCAGCCCCACCCCCTCTCCGCAGGTTACCATGGACTACAGAGGCTGCATTCTGAGGCCAGGGCGTTCCGAGAATGCCAAGGGCAGACATGATGACCTTAAATGATTTCCTCTTGTGTCAGTGTTGGTAAACTTTAGGAGCTAGGAAATGGTCCACTTGACAGAAATGTTCAAATTTACTGGCATTTCATATATTCTCTGGTCTAACATTGTCCGGACTCTTTCTGTATATTCTTTACTTATGTTTTGGTTTTCCTTAATCAAAGTGTGTCTTTTAAATCTTTTCAAAGAAAATTATTTGGATTTACTAAATCACCTGAATTTTATACGTTTTCTGTTGTATTAAGTTCTGCTCATATCTTTATTTATCTTTTCTCTATGTTCTCAGGGTTTATTGTTTTCATCTTCTGATGTCAATTAAAACACTTGGTTATTCATTTTAATAAATCTTTTTACTTATAAAGATTTGAACTTTTGAAGATTCCAGCTTACTTGTTCGTGTCTAAGGGTCAGGTCCTCTCCATTGTTGCTGGCCTAAGCTTAGTTCACCAGACAGCAATGTATATATTGACCTATTTTCCCCTCGACTTTCTGTGATTCCCTACATGTCACCTTTCTTTGCAGACAAGCCATTTGAAATACCCTTAACTTATTTCACAGCCAATAAGTCTTTGAAATTATGTGTATTTTTTAGAGAAATCTTCTTATATAATTAGGCAGAAAATCTGACCTGCCATAGTTTTCAAAACAGCATAATTTCACGCTTCTCAATGATTAATCTGTTGTATTACACAACCTTGGAGTATTTAGCTTTATCAATGACATGTCCTTGAAAAATGTTTTAGAGATCCTACCAGTCTTTGAAAACATCCTTGTGCCTTGTTTCAGTTTCAGTTTTATGTATATTTTCTGCCTTGCACCCGATTATTCCTTCATCTAATGGATGGCCTTGGGAATCTAATACTGGTATTGATGGTTTTGGCTGATTGTCTCCCCTTGTAGCTGCTTTCTTCATTATTGTGTAAATTTAGATCATGAGCTCATGTTTAGCTAAACAGCTGACCTTGTAAGAGGCTTAGGTGTGAACGCTCGTAAGTTTCAGCAGAAAGTCGGCAAAGATTTATTTGTGTCCCTCCAATGAGTGGCCCGCAAGGACCCCGTTTTCTACAAGTGTTGGTCCAATACTCCCTCTAGAGGCAGCGGACTCAGACAGGGCTGCTTTGCGGCCCCCGATCTTGGGCAGGGGCAGTGGGCGGCCTGTGGCCCGGGCAGGAGCCTCTCCGCGTGTGTCCCAGGGACCCATCTGCCTGCGAACTTCGGTCACCTGGCAGGAAGCTACGATGCCCAGACCTATGCTTAGCTCTGCAGCACGGTATACTGCACGGACACGTTCCACACACACTTCAAGTAAGAGGGCGGCCTGAGTGGAAAGGTGAGACTTTGGGCAGCTGTGCAGACAAAGAAGGCGCCCTTTGGCCTGGGCCTAAAAGCTTGTGACACTCCACTGGGCCTGCCGGGCTCTGAGGGCCCTGCCCTGGGCCCCGTGCTCCCCTGCCCTTTGTTCAGTCACAGCAGAGATGGCCACACCCACTCCCTCAGTGAGGGCAGTGTTCCAACCACCCTCAGCCCCGCCCCCTCTCCGCAGGTTACCATGGACTACAGAGGCTGCATTCTGAGGCCAGGGCGTTCCGAGAATACCAAGGGCAGACATGATGACCTTAAATGATTTCCTCTTGTGTCAGTGTTGGTAAACTTTAGGAGCTAGGAAATGGTCCACTTGACAGAAATGTTCAAATTTACTGGCATTTCATATATTCTCTGCTCTAACATTGTCCTGACTCTTTCTGTATATTCTTTACTTATGTTTTGGTTTTCCTTAATCAAAGTGTGTCTTTTAAATCTTTTCAAAGAAGATTCTTTGGACTTACTAAATCACCTGAATTTTATACGTTTTCTGTTGTATTAAGTTCTGCTCATATCTTTATTTATCTTTTCTCTATGTTCTCAGGGTTTATTGTTTTCATCTTCTGATGTCAATTAAAACACTTGGTTATTCACTTTAATAAATCTTTTTACTTATAAAGATTTGAACTTTTGAAGATTCCAGCTTACTTGTACGTGTCTAAGGGTCAGGTCCTCTCCATTGTTGCTGGCCTAAGGCTTAGTTCACCATACAGCAATGTATATATTGACCTATTTTCCACTCGACTTTCTGTGATTCCCTACATCTCACCTTTCTTTGCAGAGAAGCCATTTGAAATACCCTTAACTTATTTCACAGCCAATAAGTCTTTGAAATAATGTGTATTTTTTAGAGAAATCTTCTTATATAATTAGGCAGAAAATCTGACCTGGCATAGTTTTCAAAAGAGCATAATTTCACTCTTCTCAGTGATTAATCTGTTGTATTACACAACCTTGGAGTATTTAGCTTTATCAATGACATGTCCTTGAAAAATGTTTTAGAGATCCTACCAGTCTTTGAAAACATCCTTGTGCCTTGTTTCAGTTCCAGTTTTATGTATATTTTCTGCCTTGCACCCGATTTTTCCTACATCTGATGGATGGCCTTGGGAATCTAATTCTGGTATTGATGGTTTTGGCTGATTGTCTCCCCTTGTAGCTGCTTTCTTCATTATTGTGTAAATTTAGATCATGAGCTCATGTTTAGCTAAACAGCTGACCTTGTAAGAGGCTTAGGTGTGAAGGCTCGTAAGTTTCAGCAGAAGGTCGGCAAAGATTTATTTGTGTCCCTCCAATGAGTGGCCCGCAAGGACCCCGTTTTTTACAAGTGTTGGTCCAATACTCCCTCTAGAGGCAGGGGACTCAGACAGGGCTGCTTTGCGGCACCCGATCTGGGGCAGGGGCAATGTGCGGCCTGTGACCGGGGCAGGAGCCTCTCCGCGTGTGTCCCAGGGACCCATCTGCCTGCGAACTTCCGTCACCTGGCAGGAAGCTACGATGCCCAGACGCACGCTTAGCTGTGCAGCGCGGTATACTGCACGGACACGTTCCACACACACTTCAAGTAAGAGGGCGGCCTGAGTGGAAAGGTGAGAGTTTGGGCATCTGTGCAGACAAAGAAGGCGCCCTTTGGCCTGGGCCTAAAAGCTTGTGACACTCCACTGGGCCTGCCGGGCTCTGAGGGCCCTGCCCTGGGCCCCCTGCTCCCCTGCCCTTTGTTCAGTCACAGCAGAGATGGCCACACCCACTCCCTCAGTGAGGGCAGTGTTCCAACCTCCCTCAGCCCCGCCACCTCTCCGCAGGTTACCATGGACTACAGAGGCTGCATTCTGAGGCCAGGGCGTTCCGAGAACGCCAAGGGCAGACATGATGACCTTAAATGATTTCCTCTTGTGTCAGTGTTGGTAAACTTTAGGAGCTAGGAAATGGTCCACTTGACAGAAATGTTCAAATTTACTGGCATTTCATATATTCTCTGCTCTAACATTGTCCTGACTCTTTCTGTATATTCTTTACTTATGTTTTGGTTTTCCTTAATCAAAGTGTGTCTTTTAAATCTTTTCAAAGAAAATTCTTTGGACTTACTAAATCAGCTGAATTTTATACGTTTTCTGTTGTATTAAGTTCTGCTCATATCTTTATTTATCTTTTCTCTATGTTCTCAGGGTTTATTGTTTTCATCTTCTGATGTCAATTAAAACACTTAGTTATTCATTTTAATAAATCTTTTTACTTATAAAGATTTGAACTTTTGAAGATTCCAGCTTACTTGTACGTGTCTAAGGGTCAGGTCCTCTCCATTGTTGCTGGCCTAAGGCTTAGTTCACCATACAGCAAAGTTTATATTGACCTATTTTCCCCTCGACTTTCTGTTATTCCCTACATCTCACTTTTCTTTGCAGACAAGCCGTTTGAAATACCCTCAACTTATTTCACAGCCAATAAGTCTTTGAAATAATGTGTATTTTTTAGAGAAATCTTCTTATATAATTAGGCAGAAAATCTGACCTGCCATAGTATTCAAAACAGCATAATTTCACTCTTCTCAATGATTAATCTGTTGTATTACACAACCTTGGAGTATTTAGCTTTATCAATGACATGTCCTTGAAAAATGTTTTAGAGATCCTACCAGTCTTTGAAAACATCCTTGTGCCTTGTTTCAGTTCCAGTTTTATGTATATTTTCTGCCTTGCACCCGATTATTCCTACATCTGATGGATGGCCTTGGGAATCTAATTCTGGTATTGATGGTTTTGGCTGATTGTCTCCCCTTGTAGCTGCTTTCTTCAATATTGTGTAAATTTAGATCATGAGCTCATGTTTAGCTAAACAGCTGACCTTGTAAGAGGCTTAGGTGTGAACGCTCGTAAGTTTCAGCAGAAAGTCGGCAAAGATTTATTTGTGTCCCTCCAATGAGTGGCCCGCAAGGACCCCGTTTTCTACAAGTGTTGGTCCAATACTCCCTCTAGAGGCAGGGGACTCAGACAGGGCTGCTTTGCGGCCCCCGATCTGGGGCAGGGGCAGTGGGCGGCCTGTGACCCGGGCAGGAGCCCCTCCGTGTGTGTTCCCGGGACCCATTTACCTGCAAACTTCGGTCACCTGGCAGGAAGCTACGATGCCCAGAACTATGCTTAGCTGTGCAGCGCGGTGTACTGCGCGGACACGTTCCACACACACTTCAAGTAAGAGGGCGGCCTGAGGGGAAAGGTGAGAGTTTGGGCAGCTGTGCAGACAAAGAAGGCGCCCTTTGGCCTGGGCCTAAAAACTTGTGACACTCCACTGGGCCTGCCGGGCTCTGAGGGCCCTGCCCTGGGCCCCCTGCTCCCCTGCCCTTTGTTCAGTCACAGCAGAGATGGCCACACCCACTCCCTCAGTGAGGGCAGTGTTCCAACCTCCCTCAGCCCCGCCCCCTCTCCGCAGGTTACCATGCACTACAGAGGCTGCATTCTGAGGCCAGGGCGTTCCGAGAATGCCAAGGGCAGACATGATGACCTTAAATGATTTCCTCTTGTGTCAGTGTTGATAAACTTTAGGAGCTAGGAAATGGTCCACTTGACAGAAATGTTCAAATTTACTGGCATTTCATATATTGTCTGCTCTAACATTGTCCTGACTCTTTCTGTATATTCTTTACTTATGTTTTGGTTTTCCTTAATCAAAGTGTGTCTTTTAAATCTTTTCAAAGAAAATTCTTTGGACTTACTAAATCACCTGAATTTTATACGTTTTCTGTTGTATTAAGTTCTGCTCATATCTTTATTTATCTTTTCTCTATGTTCTCAGGGTTTATTGTTTTCATCTTCTGATGTCAATTAAAACACTTGGTTATTCATTTTAATAAATCTTTTTACTTATAAAGATTTGAACTTTTGAAGATTCCAGCTTACTTGTACGTGTCTAAGGGTCAGGTCCTCTCCATTGTTGCTGGCCTAAGGCTTAGTTCACCATACAGCAATGTATATATTGACCTATTATCCCCTCGACTTTC
Source organism: Mesoplodon mirus (assembly GCF_964341445.2). Classification (NCBI taxonomy): domain Eukaryota; kingdom Metazoa; phylum Chordata; class Mammalia; order Artiodactyla; family Ziphiidae; genus Mesoplodon; species Mesoplodon mirus. The sequence goes on from NW_028295330.1 coordinate 168,179, forward strand.
TGTGATTCCCTACATCTCACCTTTCTTTGCAGACAAGCCATTTGAAATACCCTTAACTTATTTCACAGCCAATAAGTCTTTGAAATAATGTGTATTTTTTAGAGAAATCTTCTTATATAATTAGGCAGAAAATCTGACCTGCCATAGTTTTCAAAACAGCATAATTTCACTCTTCTCAATGATTAATCTGTTGTATTACACAACCTTGGAGTATTTAGCTTTATCAATGACATGTCCTTGAAAAATGTTTTAGAGATCCTACCAGTCTTTGAAAACATCCTTGTGCCTTGTTTCAGTTCCAGTTTTATGTATATTTTCTGGCTTACACCCGATTATTCCTACATCTGATGGATGGCCTTGGGAATCTAATTCTGGTATTGATGGTTTTGGCTGATTGTCTCCCCTAGTAGCTCCTTTCTTCATTATTGTGTAAATTTAGATCATGAGCTCATGTTTAGCTAAACAGCTGACCTTGTAAGAGGCTTAGGTGTGAACGCTCGTAAGTTTCAGCAGAAAGTCGGCAAAGATTTATTTGTGTCCCTCCAATGAGTGGCCCACAAGGACCCCGTTTTCTACAAGTGTTGGTCCAATACTCCCTCTAGAGGCAGGGGACTAAGACAGGGCTGCTTTGCGGCCCCCGATCTGGGGCAGGGGCAGTGGGTGGCCTGTGACCCGGGCAGGAGCCTCTCCGCGTGTGTCCCAGGGACCGATCTGCCTGCGACCTTCGGTCACCTGGCAGGAAGCTACGATGCCCAGAACTATGCTTAGCTGTGCAGCACGGTATACTGCACGGACACGTTCCACACACACTTCAAGTAAGAGGGCGGCCTGAATGGAAAGGTGAGAGTTTGGGCAGCTGTGCAGACAAAGAAGGCGCCCTTTGTCCTGGGCCTAAAAGCTTGTGACACTCCACTGGGCCTGCCGGGCTCTGAGGGCCCTGCCCTGGGCCCCCTGCTCCCCTGCCCTTTGTTCAGTCACAGCAGAAATGGCCACACCCACTCCCTCAGTGAGGGCAGTGTTCCAACCTCCCTCAGCCCCGCCCCCTCTCCGCACGTTACCATGGACTACAGAGGCTGCATTCTGAGGCCAGGGCGTTCCGAGAATGCCAAGGGCAGACATGATGACCTTAAATGATTTCCTCTTGTGTCAGTGTTGGTAAACTTTAGGAGCTAGGAAATGGTCCACTTTACAGAAATGTTCAAATTTACTGGCATTTCATATATTCTCTGCTCTAACATTGTCCTGACTCTTTCTGTATATTCTTTACTTATGTTTTGGTTTTCCTTAATCAAAGTGTTTCTTTTAAATCTTTTCAAAGAAAATTCTTTGGACTTACTAAATCACCTGAATTTTATACGTTTTCTGTTGTATTAAGTTCTGCTCATATCTTTATTTATCTTTTCTCTATGTTCTCAGGGTTTATTGTTTTCATCTTCTGATGTCAATTAAAACACTTGGTTATTCATTTTAATAAATCTTTTTACTTATAAAGATTTGAACTTTTGAAGATTCCAGCTTACTTGTACGTGTCTAAGGGTCAGGTCCTCTCCATTGTTGCTGGCCTAAAGCTTAGTTCACCATACAGAAATGTATATATTGACCTATTTTCCCCTCGACTTTCTGTGATTCCCTACATCTCACCTTTCTTTGCAGACAAGCCATTTGAAATACCCTTAACTTATTTCACAGCCAATAAGTCTTTGAAATAATGTGTATTTTTTAGAGAAATCTTCTTATATAATTAGGCAGAAAATCTGACCTGCCATAGTTTTCAAAACAGCATAATTTCACTCTTCTCAATGATTAATCTGTTGTATTACACAACCTTGGAGTATTTAGCTTTATCAATGACATGTCCTTGAAAAATGTTTTAGAGATCCTACCAGTCTTTGAAAACATCCTTGTGCCTTGTTTCAGTTCCAGTTTTATGTATATTTTCTGCCTTGCACCCGATTATTCCTACAGCTGATGGATGGCCTTGGGAATCTAATTCTGGTATTGATGGTTTTGGCTGATTGTCTCCCCTTGTAGCTGCTTTCTTCATTATTGTGTAAATTTAGATCATGAGCTCATGTTTAGCTAAACAGCTGACCTTGTAAGAGGCTTAGGTGTGAACGCTCGTAAGTTTCAGCAGAAAGTCGGCAAAGATTTATTTGTGTCCCTCCAATGAGTGACCCGCAAGGACCCCGTTTTCTACAAGTGTTGGTCCAATACTCCCTCTAGAGGCAGGGGACTCAGACAGGGCTGCTTTGCGGCCCCCGATCTGGGGCAGGGGCAGTGGGCGGCCTGTGACCCGGGCAGGAGCCCCTCCGTGTGTGTCCCAGGGACCCATCTGCCTGCAAACTTCGGTCACCTGGCAGGAAGCTACAATGCCCAGATTTATGCTTAGCTGTGCAGCGCTGTGTACTGCGCGGACACGTTCCACACACACTTCAAGTAAGAGGGCGGCCTGAGTGGAAAGGTGAGAGTTTGGGCAGCTGTGCAAACAAAGAAGGCGCCCTTTGGCCTGGGCCTAAAAACTTGTGACACTCCACTGGGCCTGCCGGGCTCTGAGGGCCCTGCCCTGGGCCCCCTGCTCCCCTGCCCTTTGTTCAGTCACAGCAGAGATGGCGACACCCACTCCCTCAGTGAGGGCAGTGTTCCAACCTCCCTCAGCCCCGCCCACTCTCCGCAGGTTACCATGGACTACAGAGGCTGCATTCTGAGGCCAGGGCGTTCCGAGAATGCCAAGGGCAGACATGATGACCTTAAATGATTTCCTCTTGTGTCAGTGTTGGTAAACTTTAGGAGCTAGGAAATGGTCCACTTGACAGAAATGTTCAAATTTACTGGCATTTCATATATTCTCTGCTCTAACATTGTCCTGACTCTTTCTGTATATTCTTTACTTATGTTTTGGTTTTCCTTAATCAAAGTGTGTCTTTTAAAACTTTTCAAAGAAAATTCTTTGGACTTACTAAATCACCTGAATTTTATACGTTTTCTGTTGTATTAAGTTCAGCTCATATCTTTATTTATCTTTTCTCTATGTTCTCAGGGTTTATTGTTTTCATCTTCTGATGTCAATTAAAACACTTGGTTATTCATTTTAATAAATCTTTTTACTTATAAAGATTTGAACTTTTGAAGATTCCAGCTTACTTGTACGTGTCTAAGGGTCAGGTCCTCTCCATTGTTGCTGGCCTAAGGCTTAGTTCACCATACAGCAAAGTTTATATTGACCTATTTTCCCCTCGACTTTCTGTTATTCCCTACATCTCACTTTTCTTTGCAGACAAGCCGTTTGAAATACCCTCAACTTATTTCACAGCCAATAAGTCTTTGAAATAATGTGTATTTTTTAGAGAAATCTTCTTATATAATTAGGCAGAAAATCTGACCTGGCATAGTTTTCAAAAAAGCATAATTTCACTCTTCTCAATGATTAATCTGTTGTATTACACAACCTTGGAGTATTTAGCTTTATCAATGACATGTCCTTGCAAAATGTTTTAGAGATCCTACCAGTCTTTGAAAACATCCTTGTGCCTTGTTTCAGTTCCAGTTTTATGTATATTTTCTGCCTTGCACCCGATTATTCCTACATCTGATGGATGGCCTTGGGAATCTAATTCTGGTATTGATGGTTTTGGCTGATTGTCTCCCCTTGTAGCTGCTTTCTTCAATATTGTGTAAATTTAGATCATGAGCTCATGTTTAGCTAAACAGCTGACCTTGTAAGAGGCTTAGGTGTGAACGCTCGTAAGTTTCAGCAGAAAGTCGGCAAAGATTTATTTGTGTCCCTCCAATGAGTGGCCCGCAAGGACCCCGTTTTCTACAAGTGTTGGTCCAATACTCCCTCTAGAGGCAGGGGACTCAGACAGGGCTGCTTTGCGGCCCCCGATCTGGGGCAGGGGCAGTGGGCGGCATGTGACCCGGGCAGGAGCCCCTCCGTGTGTGTCCCAGGGACCCATCTGCCTGCAAACTTCGGTCACCTGGCAGGAAGCTACGATGCCCAGAACTATGCTTAGCTGTGCAGCGCGGTGTACTGCGCGGACACGTTCCACACACACTTCAAGTAAGAGGGCGGCCTGAGGGGAAAGGTGAGAGTTTGGGCAGCTGTGCAGACAAAGAAGGCGCCCTTTGGCCTGGGCCTAAAAACTTGTGACACTCCACTGGGCCTGCCGGGCTCTGAGGGCCCTGCCCTGGGCCCCCTGCTCCCCTGCCCTTTGTTCAGTCACAGCAGAGATGGCCACACCCACTCCCTCAGTGAGGGCAGTGTTCCAACCTCCCTCAGCCCCGCCCCCTCTCCGCAGGTTACCATGCACTACAGAGGCTGCATTCTGAGGCCAGGGCGTTCCGAGAATGCCAAGGGCAGACATGATGACCTTAAATGATTTCCTCTTGTGTCAGTGTTGGTAAACTTTAGGAGCTAGGAAATGGTCCACTTGACAGAAATGTTCAAATTTACTGGCATTTCATATATTCTCTGCTCTAACATTGTCCTGACTCTTTCTGTATATTCTTTACTTATGTTTTGGTTTTCCTTAATCAAAGTGTGTCTTTTAAATCTTTTCAAAGAAAATTCTTTGGACTTACTAAATCACCTGAATTTTATACGTTTTCTGTTGTATTAAGTTCTGCTCATATCTTTATTTATCTTTTCTCTATGTTCTCAGGGTTTATTGTTTTCATCTTCTGATGTCAATTAAAACACTTGGTTATTCATTTTAATAAATCTTTTTACTTATAAAAATTTGAACTTTTGAAGATTCCAGCTTACTTGTACGTGTCTAAGGGTCAGGTCCTCTCCATTGTTGCTGGCCTAAGGCTTAGTTCACCATACAGCAATGTATATATTGACCTATTTTCCCCTCGACTTTCTGTGATTCCCTACATCTCACCTTTCTTTGCAGACAAGCCATTTGAAATACCCTTAACTTATTTCACAGCCAATAAGTCTTTGAAATAATGTGTATTTTTTAGAGAAATCTTCTTATATAATTAGGCAGAAAATCTGACCTGCCATAGTTTTCAAAACAGCATAATTTCACTCTTCTCAATGATTAATCTGTTGTATTACACAACCTTGGAGTATTTAGCTTTATCAATGACATGTCCTTGAAAAATGTTTTAGAGATCCTACCAGTCTTTGAAAACATCCTTGTGCCTTGTTTCAGTTCCAGTTTTATGTATATTTTCTGCCTTACACCCGATTATTCCTACATCTGATGGATGGCCTTGGGAATCTAATTCTGGTATTGATGGTTTTGGCTGATTGTCTCCCCTAGTAGCTGCTTTCTTCATTATTGTGTAAATTTAGATCATGAGCTCATGTTTAGCTAAACAGCTGACCTTGTAAGAGGCTTAGGTGTGAACGCTCGTAAGTTTCAGCAGAAAGTCGGCAAAGATTTATTTGTGTCCCTCCAATGAGTGGCCCACAAGGACCCCGTTTTCTACAAGTGTTGGTCCAATACTCCCTCTAGAGGCAGGGGACTAAGACAGGGCTGCTTTGCGGCCCCCGATCTGGGGCAGGGGCAGTGGGTGGCCTGTGACCCGGGCAGGAGCCTCTCCGCGTGTGTCCCAGGGACCGATCTGCCTGCGACCTTCGGTCACCTGGCAGGAAGCTACGATGCCCAGAACTATGCTTAGCTGTGCAGCACGGTATACTGCACGGACACGTTCCACACACACTTCAAGTAAGAGGGCGGCCTGAGTGGAAAGGTGAGAGTTTGGGCAGCTGTGCAGACAAAGAAGGCGCCCTTTGGCCTGGGCCTAAAAACTTGTGACACTCCACTGGGCCTGCCGGGCTCTGAGGGCCCTGCCCTGGGCCCCCTGCTCCCCTGCCCTTTGTTCAGTCACAGCAGAGATGGCCACACCCACTCCCTCAGTGAGGGCAGTGTTCCAACCTCCCTCAGCCCCGCCCACTCTCCGCAGGTTACCATGGACTACAGAGGCTGCATTCTGAGGCCAGGGCGTTCCGAGAATGCCAAGGGCAGACATGATGACCTTAAATGATTTCCTCTTGTGTCAGTGTTGGTAAACTTTAGGAGCTAGGAAATGGTCCACTTGACAGAAATGTTCAAATTTACTGGCATTTCATATATTCTCTGCTCTAACATTGTCCTGACTCTTTCTGTATATTCTTTACTTAAGTTTTGGTTTTCCTTAATCAAAGTGTGTCTTTTAAAACTTTTCAAAGAAAATTCTTTGGACTTACTAAATCACCTGAATTTTATACGTTTTCTGTTGTATTAAGTTCAGCTCATATCTTTATTTATCTTTTCTCTATGTTCTCAGGGTTTATTGTTTTCATCTTCTGATGTCAATTAAAACACTTGGTTATTCATTTTAATAAATCTTTTTACTTATAAAGATTTGAACTTTTGAAGATTCCAGCTTACTTGTACGTGTCTAAGGGTCAGGTCCTCTCCATTGTTGCTGGCCTAAGGCTTAGTTCACCATACAGCAAAGTTTATATTGACCTATTTTCCCCTCGACTTTCTGTTATTCCCTACATCTCACTTTTCTTTGCAGACAAGCCGTTTGAAATACCCTCAACTTATTTCACAGCCAATAAGTCTTTGAAATAATGTGTATTTTTTAGAGAAATCTTCTTATATAATTAGGCAGAAAATCTGACCTGGCATAGTTTTCAAAAAAGCATAATTTCACTCTTCTCAATGATTAATCTGTTGTATTACACAACCTTGGAGTATTTAGCTTTATCAATGACATGTCCTTGCAAAATGTTTTAGAGATCCTACCAGTCTTTGAAAACATCCTTGTGCCTTGTTTCAGTTCCAGTTTTATGTATATTTTCTGCCTTGCACCCGATTATTCCTACATCTGATGGATGGCCTTGGGAATCTAATTCTGGTATTGATGGTTTTGGCTGATTGTCTCCCCTTGTAGCTGCTTTCTTCAATATTGTGTAAATTTAGATCATGAGCTCATGTTTAGCTAAACAGCTGACCTTGTAAGAGGCTTAGGTGTGAACGCTCGTAAGTTTCAGCAGAAAGTCGGCAAAGATTTATTTGTGTCCCTCCAATGAGTGGCCCGCAAGGACCCCGTTTTCTACAAGTGTTGGTCCAATACTCCCTCTAGAGGCAGGGGACTCAGACAGGGCTGCTTTGCGGCCCCCGATCTGGGGCAGGGGCAGTGGGCGGCCTGTGACCCGGGCAGGAGCCCCTCCGTGTGTGTCCCAGGGACCCATCTGCCTGCAAACTTCGGTCACCTGGCAGGAAGCTACGATGCCCAGAACTATGCTTAGCTGTGCAGCGCGGTGTACTGCGCGGACACGTTCCACACACACTTCAAGTAAGAGGGCGGCCTGAGGGGAAAGGTGAGAGTTTGGGCAGCTGTGCAGACAAAGAAGGCGCCCTTTGGCCTGGGCCTAAAAACTTGTGACACTCCACTGGGCCTGCCGGGCTCTGAGGGCCCTGACCTGGGCCCCCTGCTCCCCTGCCCTTTGTTCAGTCACAGCAGAGATGGCCACACCCACTCCCTCAGTGAGGGCAGTGTTCCAACCTCCCTCAGCCCCGCCCCCTCTCCGCAGGTTACCATGCACTACAGAGGCTGCATTCTGAGGCCAGGGCGTTCCGAGAATGCCAAGGGCAGACATGATGACCTTAAATGATTTCCTCTTGTGTCAGTGTTGGTAAACTTTAGGAGCTAGGAAATGGTCCACTTGACAGAAATGTTCAAATTTACTGGCATTTCATATATTCTCTGCTCTAACATTGTCCTGACTCTTTCTGTATATTCTTTACTTATGTTTTGGTTTTCCTTAATCAAAGTGTGTCTTTTAAATCTTTTCAAAGAAAATTCTTTGGACTTACTAAATCACCTGAATTTTATACGTTTTCTGTTGTATTAAGTTCTGCTCATATCTTTATTTATCTTTTCTCTATGTTCTCAGGGTTTATTGTTTTCATCTTCTGATGTCAATTAAAACACTTGGTTATTCATTTTAATAAATCTTTTTACTTATAAAAATTTGAACTTTTGAAGATTCCAGCTTACTTGTACGTGTCTAAGGGTCAGGTCCTCTCCATTGTTGCTGGCCTAAGGCTTAGTTCACCATACAGCAATGTATATATTGACCTATTTTCCCCTCGACTTTCTGTGATTCCCTACATCTCACCTTTCTTTGCAGACAAGCCATTTGAAATACCCTTAACTTATTTCACAGCCAATAAGTCTTTGAAATAATGTGTATTTTTTAGAGAAATCTTCTTATATAATTAGGCAGAAAATCTGACCTGCCATAGTTTTCAAAACAGCATAATTTCACTCTTCTCAATGATTAATCTGTTGTATTACACAACCTTGGAGTATTTAGCTTTATCAATGACATGTCCTTGAAAAATGTTTTAGAGATCCTACCAGTCTTTGAAAACATCCTTGTGCCTTGTTTCAGTTCCAGTTTTATGTATATTTTCTGCCTTACACCCGATTATTCCTACATCTGATGGATGGCCTTGGGAATCTAATTCTGGTATTGATGGTTTTGGCTGATTGTCTCCCCTAGTAGCTGCTTTCTTCATTATTGTGTAAATTTAGATCATGAGCTCATGTTTAGCTAAACAGCTGACCTTGTAAGAGGCTTAGGTGTGAACGCTCGTAAGTTTCAGCAGAAAGTCGGCAAAGATTTATTTGTGTCCCTCCAATGAGTGGCCCACAAGGACCCCGTTTTCTACAAGTGTTGGTCCAATACTCCCTCTAGAGGCAGGGGACTAAGACAGGGCTGCTTTGCGGCCCCCGATCTGGGGCAGGGGCAGTGGGTGGCCTGTGACCCGGGCAGGAGCCTCTCCGCGTGTGTCCCAGGGACCGATCTGCCTGCGACCTTCGGTCACCTGGCAGGAAGCTACGATGCCCAGAACTATGCTTAGCTGTGCAGCACGGTATACTGCACGGACACGTTCCACACACACTTCAAGTAAGAGGGCGGCCTGAGTGGAAAGGTGAGAGTTTGGGCAGCTGTGCAGACAAAGAAGGCGCCCTTTGGCCTGGGCCTAAAAACTTGTGACACTCCACTGGGCCTGCCGGGCTCTGAGGGCCCTGCCCTGGGCCCCCTGCTCCCCTGCCCTTTGTTCAGTCACAGCAGAGATGGCCACACCCACTCCCTCAGTGAGGGCAGTGTTCCAACCTCCCTCAGCCCCGCCCACTCTCCGCAGGTTACCATGGACTACAGAGGCTGCATTCTGAGGCCAGGGCGTTCCGAGAATGCCAAGGGCAGACATGATGACCTTAAATGATTTCCTCTTGTGTCAGTGTTGGTAAACTTTAGGAGCTAGGAAATGGTCCACTTGACAGAAATGTTCAAATTTACTGGCATTTCATATATTCTCTGCTCTAACATTGTCCTGACTCTTTCTGTATATTCTTTACTTATGTTTTGGTTTTCCTTAATCAAAGTGTGTCTTTTAAAACTTTTCAAAGAAAATTCTTTGGACTTACTAAATCACCTGAATTTTATACGTTTTCTGTTGTATTAAGTTCAGCTCATATCTTTATTTATCTTTTCTCTATGTTCTCAGGGTTTATTGTTTTCATCTTCTGATGTCAATTAAAACACTTGGTTATTCATTTTAATAAATCTTTTTACTTATAAAGATTTGAACTTTTGAAGATTCCAGCTTACTTGTACGTGTCTAAGGGTCAGGTCCTCTCCATTGTTGCTGGCCTAAGGCTTAGTTCACCATACAGCAATGTATATATTGACCTATTATCCCCTCGACTTTCTGTGATTCCCTACATCTCACCTTTCTTTGCAGACAAGCCATTTGAAATACCCTTATCTTATTTCACAGCCAATAAGTCTTTGAAATAATGTGTATTTTTTAGAGAAATCTTCTTATATAATTAGGCAGAAAATCTGACCTGCCATAGTTTTCAAAACAGCATAATTTCACTCTTCTCAATGATTAATCTGTTGTATTACACAACCTTGGAGTATTTAGCTTTATCAATGACATGTCCTTGCAAAATGTTTTAGAGATCCTACCAGTCTTTGAAAACATCCTTGTGCCTTGTTTCAGTTCCAGTTTTATGTATATTTTCTGCCTTGCACCCGATTATTCCTACATCTGATGGATGGCCTTGGGAATCTAATTCTGGTATTGATGGTTTTGGCTGATTGTCTCCCCTTGTAGCTTCTTTCTTCAATATTGTGTAAATTTAGATCATGAGCTCATGTTTAGCTAAACAGCTGACCTTGTAAGAGGCTTAGGTGTGAACGCTCGTAAGTTTCAGCAGAAAGTCGGCAAAGATTTATTTGTGTCCCTCCAATGAGTGGCCCGCAAGGACCCCGTTTTCTGCAAGTGTTGGTCCAATACTCCCTCTAGAGGCAGGGGACTCAGACAGGGCTGCTTTGCGGCCCCCGATCTGGGGCAGGGGCAGTGGGCGGCATGTGACCCGGGCAGGAGCCCCTCCGTGTGTGTCCCAGGGACCCATCTGCCTGCAAACTTCGGTCACCTGGCAGGAAGCTACGATGCCCAGAACTATGCTTAGCTGTGCAGCGCGGTGTACTGCGCGGACACGTTCCACACACACTTCAAGTAAGAGGGCGGCCTGAGGGGAAAGGTGAGAGTTTGGGCAGCTGTGCAGACAAAGAAGGCGCCCTTTGGCCTGGGCCTAAAAACTTGTGACACTCCACTGGGCCTGCCGGGCTCTGAGGGCCCTGCCCTGGGCCCCCTGCTCCCCTGCCCTTTGTTCAGTCACAGCAGAGATGGCCACACCCACTCCCTCAGTGAGGGCAGTGTTCCAACCTCCCTCAGCCCCGCCCCCTCTCCGCAGGTTACCATGCACTACAGAGGCTGCATTCTGAGGCCAGGGCGTTCCGAGAATGCCAAGGGCAGACATGATGACCTTAAATGATTTCCTCTTGTGTCAGTGTTGGTAAACTTTAGGAGCTAGGAAATGGTCCACTTGACAGAAATGTTCAAATTTACTGGCATTTCATATATTCTCTGCTCTAACATTGTCCTGACTCTTTCTGTATATTCTTTACTTATGTTTTGGTTTTCCTTAATCAAAGTGTGTCTTTCAAATCTTTTCAAAGAAAATTCTTTGGACTTACTAAATCACCTGAATTTTATACGTTTTCTGTTGTATTAAGTTCAGCTCATATCTTTATTTATCTTTTCTCTATGTTCTCAGGGTTTATTGTTTTCATCTTCTGATGTCAATTAAAACACTTGGTTATTCATTTTAATAAATCTTTTTACTTATAAAAATTTGAACTTTTGAAGATTCCAGCTTACTTGTACGTGTCTAAGGGTCAGGTCCTCTCCATTGTTGCTGGCCTAAGGCTTAGTTCACCATACAGCAATGTATATATTGACCTATTTTCCCCTCGACTTTCTGTGATTCCCTACATCTCACCTTTCTTTGCAGACAAGCCATTTGAAATACCCTTAACTTATTTCACAGCCAATAAGTCTTTGAAATAATGTGTATTTTTTAGAGAAATCTTCTTATATAATTAGGCAGAAAATCTGACCTGCCATAGTTTTCAAAACAGCATAATTTCACTCTTCTCAATGATTAATCTGTTGTATTACACAACCTTGGAGTATTTAGCTTTATCAATGACATGTCCTTGAAAAATGTTTTAGAGATCCTACCAGTCTTTGAAAACATCCTTGTGCCTTGTTTCAGTTCCAGTTTTATGTATATTTTCTGCCTTACACCCGATTATTCCTACATCTGATGGATGGCCTTGGGAATCTAATTCTGGTATTGATGGTTTTGGCTGATTGTCTCCCCTAGTAGCTGCTTTCTTCATTATTGTGTAAATTTAGATCATGAGCTCATGTTTAGCTAAACAGCTGACCTTGTAAGAGGCTTAGGTGTGAACGCTCGTAAGTTTCAGCAGAAAGTCGGCAAAGATTTATTTGTGTCCCTCCAATGAGTGGCCCACAAGGACCCCGTTTTCTACAAGTGTTGGTCCAATACTCCCTCTAGAGGCAGGGGACTAAGACAGGGCTGCTTTGCGGCCCCCGATCTGGGGCAGGGGCAGTGGGTGGCCTGTGACCCGGGCAGGAGCCTCTCCGCGTGTGTCCCAGGGACCGATCTGCCTGCGACCTTCGGTCACCTGGCAGGAAGCTACGATGCCCAGAACTATGCTTAGCTGTGCAGCACGGTATACTGCACGGACACGTTCCACACACACTTCAAGTAAGAGGGCGGCCTGAGTGGAAAGGTGAGAGTTTGGGCAGCTGTGCAGACAAAGAAGGCGCCCTTTGGCCTGGGCCTAAAAACTTGTGACACTCCACTGGGCCTGCCGGGCTCTGAGGGCCCTGCCCTGGGCCCCCTGCTCCCCTGCCCTTTGTTCAGTCACAGCAGAGATGGCCACACCCACTCCCTCAGTGAGGGCAGTGTTCCAACCTCCCTCAGCCCCGCCCACTCTCCGCAGGTTACCATGGACTACAGAGGCTGCATTCTGAGGCCAGGGCGTTCCGAGAATGCCAAGGGCAGACATGATGACCTTAAATGATTTCCTCTTGTGTCAGTGTTGGTAAACTTTAGGAGCTAGGAAATGGTCCACTTGACAGAAATGTTCAAATTTACTGGCATTTCATATATTCTCTGCTCTAACATTGTCCTGACTCTTTCTGTATATTCTTTACTTATGTTTTGGTTTTCCTTAATCAAAGTGTGTCTTTTAAAACTTTTCAAAGAAAATTCTTTGGACTTACTAAATCACCTGAATTTTATACGTTTTCTGTTGTATTAAGTTCAGCTCATATCTTTATTTATCTTTTCTCTATGTTCTCAGGGTTTATTGTTTTCATCTTCTGATGTCAATTAAAACACTTGGTTATTCATTTTAATAAATCTTTTTACTTATAAAGATTTGAACTTTTGAAGATTCCAGCTTACTTGTACGTGTCTAAGGGTCAGGTCCTCTCCATTGTTGCTGGCCTAAGGCTTAGTTCACCATACAGCAATGTATATATTGACCTATTATCCCCTCGACTTTCTGTGATTCCCTACATCTCACCTTTCTTTGCAGACAAGCCATTTGAAATACCCTTATCTTATTTCACAGCCAATAAGTCTTTGAAATAATGTGTATTTTTTAGAGAAATCTTCTTATATAATTAGGCAGAAAATCTGACCTGCCATAGTTTTCAAAACAGCATAATTTCACTCTTCTCAATGATTAATCTGTTGTATTACACAACCTTGGAGTATTTAGCTTTATCAATGACATGTCCTTGCAAAATGTTTTAGAGATCCTACCAGTCTTTGAAAACATCCTTGTGCCTTGTTTCAGTTCCAGTTTTATGTATATTTTCTGCCTTGCACCCGATTATTCCTACATCTGATGGATGGCCTTGGGAATCTAATTCTGGTATTGATGGTTTTGGCTGATTGTCTCCCCTTGTAGCTTCTTTCTTCAATATTGTGTAAATTTAGATCATGAGCTCATGTTTAGCTAAACAGCTGACCTTGTAAGAGGCTTAGGTGTGAACGCTCGTAAGTTTCAGCAGAAAGTCGGCAAAGATTTATTTGTGTCCCTCCAATGAGTGGCCCGCAAGGACCCCGTTTTCTACAAGTGTTGGTCCAATACTCCCTCTAGAGGCAGGGGACTCAGACAGGGCTGCTTTGCGGCCCCCGATCTGGGGCAGGGGCAGTGGGCGGCATGTGACCCGGGCAGGAGCCCCTCCGTGTGTGTCCCAGGGACCCATCTGCCTGCAAACTTCGGTCACCTGGCAGGAAGCTACGATGCCCAGAACTATGCTTAGCTGTGCAGCGCGGTGTACTGCGCGGACACGTTCCACACACACTTCAAGTAAGAGGGCGGCCTGAGGGGAAAGGTGAGAGTTTGGGCAGCTGTGCAGACAAAGAAGGCGCCCTTTGGCCTGGGCCTAAAAACTTGTGACACTCCACTGGGCCTGCCGGGCTCTGAGGGCCCTGCCCTGGGCCCCCTGCTCCCCTGCCCTTTGTTCAGTCACAGCAGAGATGGCCACACCCACTCCCTCAGTGAGGGCAGTGTTCCAACCTCCCTCAGCCCCGCCCCCTCTCCGCAGGTTACCATGCACTACAGAGGCTGCATTCTGAGGCCAGGGCGTTCCGAGAATGCCAAGGGCAGACATGATGACCTTAAATGATTTCCTCTTGTGTCAGTGTTGGTAAACTTTAGGAGCTAGGAAATGGTCCACTTGACAGAAATGTTCAAATTTACTGGCATTTCATATATTCTCTGCTCTAACATTGTCCTGACTCTTTCTGTATATTCTTTACTTATGTTTTGGTTTTCCTTAATCAAAGTGTGTCTTTCAAATCTTTTCAAAGAAAATTCTTTGGACTTACTAAATCACCTGAATTTTATACGTTTTCTGTTGTATTAAGTTCTGCTCATATCTTTATTTATCTTTTCTCTATGTTCTCAGGGTTTATTGTTTTCATCTTCTGATGTCAATTAAAACACTTGGTTATTCATTTTAATAAATCTTTTTACTTATAAAAATTTGAACTTTTGAAGATTCCAGCTTACTTGTACGTGTCTAAGGGTCAGGTCCTCTCCATTGTTGCTGGCCTAAGGCTTAGTTCACCATACAGCAATGTATATATTGACCTATTTTCCCCTCGACTTTCTGTGATTCCCTACATCTCACCTTTCTTTGCAGACAAGCCATTTGAAATACCCTTAACTTATTTCACAGCCAATAAGTCTTTGAAATAATGTGTATTTTTTAGAGAAATCTTCTTATATAATTAGGCAGAAAATCTGACCTGCCATAGTTTTCAAAACAGCATAATTTCACTCTTCTCAATGATTAATCTGTTGTATTACACAACCTTGGAGTATTTAGCTTTATCAATGACATGTCCTTGAAAAATGTTTTAGAGATCCTACCAGTCTTTGAAAACATCCTTGTGCCTTGTTTCAGTTCCAGTTTTATGTATATTTTCTGCCTTGCACCCGATTATTCCTACATCTGATGGATGGGCTTGGGAATCTAATTCTGGTATTGATGGTTTTGGCTGATTGTCTCCCCTAGTAGCTGCTTTCTTCATTATTGTGTAAATTTAGATCATGAGCTCATGTTTAGCTAAACAGCTGACCTTGTAAGAGGCTTAGGTGTGAACGCTCGTAAGTTTCAGCAGAAAGTCGGCAAAGATTTATTTGTGTCCCTCCAATGAGTGGCCCACAAGGACCCCGTTTTCTACAAGTGTTGGTCCAATACTCCCTCTAGAGGCAGGGGACTAAGACAGGGCTGCTTTGCGGCCCCCGATCTGGGGCAGGGGCAGTGGGTGTCCTGTGACCCGGGCAGGAGCCTCTCCGCGTGTGTCCCAGGGACCGATCTGCCTGCGACCTTCGGTCACCTGGCAGGAAGCTACGATGCCCAGAACTATGCTTAGCTGTGCAGCACGGTATACTGCACGGACACGTTCCACACACACTTCAAGTAAGAGGGCGGCCTGAGTGGAAAGGTGAGAGTTTGGGCAGCTGTGCAGACAAAGAAGGCGCCCTTTGGCCTGGGCCTAAAAACTTGTGACACTCCACTGGGCCTGCCGGGCTCTGAGGGCCCTGCCCTGGGCCCCCTGCTCCCCTGCCCTTTGTTCAGTCACAGCAGAGATGGCCACACCCACTCCCTCAGTGAGGGCAGTGTTCCAACCTCCCTCAGCCCCGCCCACTCTCCGCAGGTTACCATGGACTACAGAGGCTGCATTCTGAGGCCAGGGCGTTCCGAGAATGCCAAGGGCAGACATGATGACCTTAAATGATTTCCTCTTGTGTCAGTGTTGGTAAACTTTAGGAGCTAGGAAATGGTCCACTTGACAGAAATGTTCAAATTTACTGGCATTTCATATATTCTCTGCTCTAACATTGTCCTGACTCTTTCTGTATATTCTTTACTTATGTTTTGGTTTTCCTTAATCAAAGTGTGTCTTTTAAAACTTTTCAAAGAAAATTCTTTGGACTTACTAAATCACCTGAATTTTATACGTTTTCTGTTGTATTAAGTTCAGCTCATATCTTTATTTATCTTTTCTCTATGTTCTCAGGGTTTATTGTTTTCATCTTCTGATGTCAATTAAAACACTTGGTTATTCATTTTAATAAATCTTTTTACTTATAAAGATTTGAAGTTTTGAAGATTCCAGCTTACTTGTACGTGTCTAAGGGTCAGGTCCTCTCCATTGTTGCTGGCCTAAGGCTTAGTTCACCATACAGCAATGTATATATTGACCTATTATCCCCTCGACTTTCTGTGATTCCCTACATCTCACCTTTCTTTGCAGACAAGCCATTTGAAATACCCTTAACTTATTTCACAGCCAATAAGTCTTTGAAATAATGTGTATTTTTTAGAGAAATCTTCTTATATAATTAGGCAGAAAATCTGACCTGCCATAGTTTTCAAAATAGCATAATTTCACTCTTCTCAATGATTAATCTGTTGTATTACACAACCTTGGAGTATTTAGCTTTATCAATGACATGTCCTTGCAAAATGTTTTAGAGATCCTACCAGTCTTTGAAAACATCCTTGTGCCTTGTTTCAGTTCCAGTTTTATGTATATTTTCTGCCTTGCACCCGATTATTCCTACATCTGATGGATGGCCTTGGGAATCTAATTCTGGTATTGATGGTTTTGGCTGATTGTCTCCCCTTGTAGCTTCTTTCTTCAATATTGTGTAAATTTAGATCATGAGCTCATGTTTAGCTAAACAGCTGACCTTGTAAGAGGCTTAGGTGTGAACGCTCGTAAGTTTCAGCAGAAAGTCGGCAAAGATTTATTTGTGTCCCTCCAATGAGTGGCCCGCAAGGACCCCGTTTTCTACAAGTGTTGGTCCAATACTCCCTCTAGAGGCAGGGGACTCAGACAGGGCTGCTTTGCGGCCCCCGATCTGGGGCAGGGGCAGTGGGCGGCCTGTGACCCGGGCAGGAGCCCCTCCGTGTGTGTCCCAGGGACCCATCTGCCTGCAAACTTCGGTCACCTGGCAGGAAGCTACGATGCCCAGAACTATGCTTAGCTGTGCAGCGCGGTGTACTGCGCGGACACGTTCCACACACACTTCAAGTAATAGGGCGGCCTGAGGGGAAAGGTGAGAGTTTGGGCAGCTGTGCAGACAAAGAAGGCGCCCTTTGGCCTGGGCCTAAAAACTTGTGACACTCCACTGGGCCTGCCGGGCTCTGAAGGCCCTGCCCTGGGCCCCCTGCTCCCCTGCCCTTTGTTCAGTCACAGCAGAGATGGCCACACCCACTCCCTCAGTGAGGGCAGTGTTCCAACCTCCCTCAGCCCCGCCCCCTCTCCGCATGTTACCATGCACTACAGAGGCTGCATTCTGAGGCCAGGGCGTTCCGAGAATGCCAAGGGCAGACATGATGACCTTAAATGATTTCCTCTTGTGTCAGTGTTGGTAAACTTTAGGAGCTAGGAAATGGTCCACTTGACAGAAATGTTCAAATTTACTGGCATTTCATATATTCTCTGCTCTAACATTGTCCTGACTCTTTCTGTATATTCTTTACTTATGTTTTGGTTTTCCTTAATCAAAGTGTGTCTTTCAAATCTTTTCAAAGAAAATTCTTTGGACTTACTAAATCACCTGAATTTTATACGTTTTCTGTTGTATTAAGTTCTGCTCATATCTTTATTTATCTTTTCTCTATGTTCTCAGGGTTTATTGTTTTCATCTTCTGATGTCAATTAAAACACTTGGTTATTCATTTTAATAAATCTTTTTACTTATAAAGATTTGAACTTTTGAAGATTCCAGCTTACTTGTACGTGTCTAAGGGTCAGGTCCTCTCCATTGTTGCTGGCCTAAGGCTTAGTTCACCATACAGCAATGTATATATTGACCTATTTTCCCCTCGACTTTCTGTGATTCCCTACATCTCACCTTTCTTTGCAGACAAGCCATTTGAAATACCCTTAACTTATTTCACAGCCAATAAGTCTTTGAAATAATGTGTATTTTTTAGAGAAATCTTCTTATATAATTAGGCAGAAAATCTGACCTGCCATAGTTTTCAAAACAGCATAATTTCACTCTTCTCAATGATTAATCTGTTGTATTACACAACCTTGGAGTATTTAGCTTTATCAATGACATGTCCTTGAAAAATGTTTTAGAGATCCTACCAGTCTTTGAAAACATCCTTGTGCCTTGTTTCAGTTCCAGTTTTATGTATATTTTCTGCCTTACACCCGATTATTCCTACATCTGATGGATGGCCTTGGGAATCTAATTCTGGTATTGATGGTTTTGGCTGATTGTCTCCCCTAGTAGCTGCTTTCTTCATTATTGTGTAAATTTAGATCATGAGCTCATGTTTAGCTAAACAGCTGACCTTGTAAGAGGCTTAGGTGTGAACGCTCGTAAGTTTCAGCAGAAAGTCGGCAAAGATTTATTTGTGTCCCTCCAATGAGTGGCCCACAAGGACCCCGTTTTCTACAAGTGTTGGTCCAATACTCCCTCTAGAGGCAGGGGACTAAGACAGGGCTGCTTTGCGGCCCCCGATCTGGGGCAGGGGCAGTGGGTGGCCTGTGACCCGGGCAGGAGCGTCTCCGCGTGTGTCCCAGGGACCCATCTGCCTGCGACCTTCGGTCACCTGGCAGGAAGCTACGATGCCCAGAACTATGCTTAGCTGTGCAGCACGGTATACTGCAAGGACACGTTCCACACACACTTCAAGTAAGAGGGCGGCCTGAGTGGAAAGGTGAGAGTTTGGGCAGCTGTGCAGACAAAGAAGGCGCCCTTTGGCCTGGGCCTAAAAGCTTGTGACACTCCACTGGGCCTGCCGGGCTCTGAGGGCCCTGCCCTGGGCCCCCTGCTCCCCTGCCCTTTGTTCAGTCACAGCAGAAATGGCCACACCCACTCCCTCAGTGAGGGCAGTGTTCCAACCTCCCTCAGCCCCGCCCCCTCTCCGCACGTTACCATGGACTACAGAGGCTGCATTCTGAGGCCAGGGCGTTCCGAGAATGCCAAGGGCAGACATGATGACCTTAAATGATTTCCTCTTGTGTCAGTGTTGGTAAACTTTAGGAGCTAGGAAATGGTCCACTTGACAGAAATGTTCAAATTTACTGGCATTTCATATATTCTCTGCTCTAACATTGTCCTGACTCTTTCTGTATATTCTTTACTTATGTTTTGGTTTTCCTTAATCAAAGTGTGTCTTTTAAATCTTTTCAAAGAAAATTCTTTGGACTTACTAAATCACCTGAATTTTATACGTTTTCTGTTGTATTAAGTTCTGCTCATATCTTTATTTATCTTTTCTCTATGTTCTCAGGGTTTATTGTTTTCATCTTCTGATGTCAATTAAAACACTTGGTTATTCATTTTAATAAATCTTTTTACTTATAAAGATTTGAACTTTTGAAGATTCCAGCTTACTTGTACGTGTCTAAGGGTCAGGTCCTCTCCATTGTTGCTGGCCTAAGGCTTAGTTCACCATACAGCAATGTATATATTGACCTATTTTCCCCTCGACTTTCTGTGATTCCCTACATCTCACCTTTCTTTGCAGACAAGCCATTTGAAATACCCTTAACTTATTTCACAGCCAATAAGTCTTTGAAATAATGTGTATTTTTTAGAGAAATCTTCTTATATAATTAGGCAGAAAATCTGACCTGCCATAGTTTTCAAAACAGCATAATTTCACTCTTCTCAATGATTAATCTGTTGTATTACACAACCTTGTAGTATTTAGCTTTATCAATGACATGTCCTTGAAAAATGTTTTAGAGATCCTACCAGTCTTTGAAAACATCCTTGTGCCTTGTTTCAGTTCCAGTTTTATGTATATTTTCTGCCTTGCACCCGATTATTCCTACATCTGATGGATGGCCTTGGGAATCTAATTCTGGTATTGATGGTTTTGGCTGATTGTCTCCCCTTGTAGCTGCTTTCTTCATTATTGTGTAAATTTAGATCATGAGCTCATGTTTAGCTAAACAGCTGACCTTGTAAGAGGCTTAGGTGTGAACGCTCGTAAGTTTCAGCAGAAAGTCGGCAAAGATTTATTTGTGTCCCTCCAATGAGTGGCCCGCAAGGACCCCGTTTTCTACAAGTGTTGGTCCAATACTCCCTCTAGAGGCAGGGGACTCAGACAGGGCTGCTTTGCGGCCCCCGATCTGGGGCAGGGGCAGTGGGCGGCCTGTGACCCGGGCAGGAGCCCCTCCGTGTGTGTCCCAGGGAGCCATCTACCTGCAAACTTCGGTCACCTGGCAGGAAGCTACAATGCCCAGAACTATGCTTAGCTGTGCAGCGCGGTGTACTGCACGGACACGTTCCACACACACTTCAAGTAACAGGGCGGCCTGAGTGGAAAGGTGAGAGTTTGGGCAGCTGTGCAGACAAAGAAGGCGCCCTTTGGCCTGGGACTAAAAACTTGTGACACTCCACTGGGCCTGCCGGGCTCTGAGGACCCTGCCCTGGGCCCCCTGCTCCCCTGCCCTTTGTTCAGTCACAGCAGAGATGGCCACACCCACTCCCTCAGTGAGGGCAGTGTTCCAACCTCCCTCAGCCCCGCCCACTCTCCGCAGGTTACCATGGACTACAGAGGCTGCATTCTGAGGCCAGGGCGTTCCGAGAATGCCAAGGGCAGACATGATGACCTTAAATGATTTCCTCTTGTGTCAGTGTTGGTAAACTTTAGGAGCTAGGAAATGGTCCACTTGACAGAAATGTTCAAATTTACTGGCATTTCATATATTCTCTGCTCTAACATTGTCCTGACTCTTTCTGTATATTCTTTACTTATGTTTTGGTTTTCCTTAATCAAAGTGTGTCTTTTAAATCTTTTCAAAGAAAATTCTTTGGACTTACTAAATCACCTGAATTTTATACGTTTTCTGTTGTATTAAGTTCTGCTCATATCTTTATTTATCTTTTCTCTATGTTCTCAGGGTTTATTGTTTTCATCTTCTGATGTCAATTAAAACACTTAGTTATTCATTTTAATAAATCTTTTTACTTATAAAGATTTGAACTTTTGAAGATTCCAGCTTACTTGTACGTGTCTAAGGGTAAGGTCCTCTCCATTGTTGCTGGCCTAAGGCTTAGTTCACCATACAGCAAAGTTTATATTGACCTATTTTCCCCTCGACTTTCTGTTATTCCCTACATCTCACTTTTCTTTGCAGACAAGCCGTTTGAAATACCCTCAACTTATTTCACAGCCAATAAGTCTTTGAAATAATCTGTATTTTTTAGAGAAATCTTCTTATATAATTAGGCAGAAAATCTGACCTGGCATAGTTTTCAAAAAAGCATAATTTCACTCTTCTCAATGATTAATCTGTTGTATTACACAACCTTGGAGTATTTAGCTTTATCAATGACATGTCCTTGAAAAATGTTTTAGAGATCCTACCAGTCTTTGAAAACATCCTTGTGCCTTGTTTCAGTTCCAGTTTTATGTATATTTTCTGCCTTACACCCGATTATTCCTACATCTGATGGATGGCCTTGGGAATCTAATTCTGGTATTGATGGTTTTGGCTGATTGTCTCCCCTAGTAGCTGCTTTCTTCATTATTGTGTAAATTTAGATCATGAGCTCATGTTTAGCTAAACAGCTGACCTTGTAAGAGGCTTAGGTGTGAACGCTCGTAAGTTTCAGCAGAAAGTCGGCAAAGATTTATTTGTGTCCCTCCAATGAGTGGCCCACAAGGACCCCGTTTTCTACAAGTGTTGGTCCAATACTCCCTCTAGAGGCAGGGGACTAAGACAGGGCTGCTTTGCGGCCCCCGATCTGGGGCAGGGGCAGTGGGTGGCCTGTGACCCGGGCAGGAGCGTCTCCGCGTGTGTCCCAGGGACCCATCTGCCTGCGACCTTCGGTCACCTGGCAGGAAGCTACGATGCCCAGAACTATGCTTAGCTGTGCAGCACGGTATACTGCAAGGACACGTTCCACACACACTTCAAGTAAGAGGGCGGCCTGAGTGGAAAGGTGAGAGTTTGGGCAGCTGTGCAGACAAAGAAGGCGCCCTTTGGCCTGGGCCTAAAAGCTTGTGACACTCCACTGGGCCTGCCGGGCTCTGAGGGCCCTGCCCTGGGCCCCCTGCTCCCCTGCCCTTTGTTCAGTCACAGCAGAAATGGCCACACCCACTCCCTCAGTGAGGGCAGTGTTCCAACCTCCCTCAGCCCCGCCCCCTCTCCGCACGTTACCATGGACTACAGAGGCTGCATTCTGAGGCCAGGGCGTTCCGAGAATGCCAAGGGCAGACATGATGACCTTAAATGATTTCCTCTTGTGTCAGTGTTGGTAAACTTTAGGAGCTAGGAAATGGTCCACTTTACAGAAATGTTCAAATTTACTGGCATTTCATATATTCTCTGCTCTAACATTGTCCTGACTCTTTCTGTATATTCTTTACTTATGTTTTGGTTTTCCTTAATCAAAGTGTTTCTTTTAACTCTTTTCAAAGAAAATTCTTTGGACTTACTAAATCACCTGAATTTTATACGTTTTCTGTTGTATTAAGTTCTGCTCATATCTTTATTTATCTTTTCTCTATGTTCTCAGGGTTTATTGTTTTCATCTTCTGATGTCAATTAAAACACTTGGTTATTCATTTTAATAAATCTTTTTACTTATAAAGATTTGAACTTTTGAAGATTCCAGCTTACTTGTACGTGTCTAAGGGTCAGGTCCTCTCCATTGTTGCTGGCCTAAGGCTTAGTTCACCATACAGCAATGTATATATTGACCTATTTTCCCCTCGACTTTCTGTGATTCCCTACATCTCACCTTTCTTTGCAGACAAGCCATTTGAAATACCCTTAACTTATTTCACAGCCAATAAGTCTTTGAAATAATGTGTATTTTTTAGAGAAATCTTCTTATATAATTAGGCAGAAAATCTGACCTGCCATAGTTTTCAAAACAGCATAATTTCACTCTTCTCAATGATTAATCTGTTGTATTACACAACCTTGTAGTATTTAGCTTTATCAATGACATGTCCTTGAAAAATGTTTTAGAGATCCTACCAGTCTTTGAAAACATCCTTGTGCCTTGTTTCAGTTCCAGTTTTATGTATATTTTCTGCCTTGCACCCGATTATTCCTACATCTGATGGATGGCCTTGGGAATCTAATTCTGGTATTGATGGTTTTGGCTGATTGTCTCCCCTTGTAGCTGCTTTCTTCATTATTGTGTAAATTTAGATCATGAGCTCATGTTTAGCTAAACAGCTGACCTTGTAAGAGGCTTAGGTGTGAACGCTCGTAAGTTTCAGCAGAAAGTCGGCAAAGATTTATTTGTGTCCCTCCAATGAGTGGCCCGCAAGGACCCCGTTTTCTACAAGTGTTGGTCCAATACTCCCTCTAGAGGCAGGGGACTCAGACAGGGCTGCTTTGCGGCCCCCGATCTGGGGCAGGGGCAGTGGGCGGCCTGTGACCCGGGCAGGAGCCCCTCCGTGTGTGTCCCAGGGAGCCATCTACCTGCAAACTTCGGTCACCTGGCAGGAAGCTACAATGCCCAGAACTATGCTTAGCTGTGCAGCGCGGTGTACTGCACGGACACGTTCCACACACACTTCAAGTAACAGGGCGGCCTGAGTGGAAAGGTGAGAGTTTGGGCAGCTGTGCAGACAAAGAAGGCGCCCTTTGGCCTGGGACTAAAAACTTGTGACACTCCACTGGGCCTGCCGGGCTCTGAGGACCCTGCCCTGGGCCCCCTGCTCCCCTGCCCTTTGTTCAGTCACAGCAGAGATGGCCACACCCACTCCCTCAGTGAGGGCAGTGTTCCAACCTCCCTCAGCCCCGCCCACTCTCCGCAGGTTACCATGGACTACAGAGGCTGCATTCTGAGGCCAGGGCGTTCCGAGAATGCCAAGGGCAGACATGATGACCTTAAATGATTTCCTCTTGTGTCAGTGTTGGTAAACTTTAGGAGCTAGGAAATGGTCCACTTGACAGAAATGTTCAAATTTACTGGCATTTCATATATTCTCTGCTCTAACATTGTCCTGACTCTTTCTGTATATTCTTTACTTATGTTTTGGTTTTCCTTAATCAAAGTGTGTCTTTTAAATCTTTTCAAAGAAAATTCTTTGGACTTACTAAATCACCTGAATTTTATACGTTTTCTGTTGTATTAAGTTCTGCTCATATCTTTATTTATCTTTTCTCTATGTTCTCAGGGTTTATTGTTTTCATCTTCTGATGTCAATTAAAACACTTAGTTATTCATTTTAATAAATCTTTTTACTTATAAAGATTTGAACTTTTGAAGATTCCAGCTTACTTGTACGTGTCTAAGGGTAAGGTCCTCTCCATTGTTGCTGGCCTAAGGCTTAGTTCACCATACAGCAAAGTTTATATTGACCTATTTTCCCCTCGACTTTCTGTTTTTCCCTACATCTCACTTTTCTTTGCAGACAAGCCGTTTGAAATACCCTCAACTTATTTCACAGCCAATAAGTCTTTGAAATAATCTGTATTTTTTAGAGAAATCTTCTTATATAATTAGGCAGAAAATCTGACCTGGCATAGTTTTCAAAAAAGCATAATTTCACTCTTCTCAATGATTAATCTGTTGTATTACACAACCTTGGAGTATTTAGCTTTATCAATGACATGTCCTTGAAAAATGTTTTAGAGATCCTACCAGTCTTTGAAAACATCCTTGTGCCTTGTTTCAGTTCCAGTTTTATGTATATTTTCTGCCTTACACCCGATTATTCCTACATCTGATGGATGGCCTTGGGAATCTAATTCTGGTATTGATGGTTTTGGCTGATTGTCTCCCCTAGTAGCTGCTTTCTTCATTATTGTGTAAATTTAGATCATGAGCTCATGTTTAGCTAAACAGCTGACCTTGTAAGAGGCTTAGGTGTGAACGCTCGTAAGTTTCAGCAGAAAGTCGGCAAAGATTTATTTGTGTCCCTCCAATGAGTGGCCCACAAGGACCCCGTTTTCTACAAGTGTTGGTCCAATACTCCCTCTAGAGGCAGGGGACTAAGACAGGGCTGCTTTGCGGCCCCCGATCTGGGGCAGGGGCAGTGGGTGGCCTGTGACCCGGGCAGGAGCGTCTCCGCGTGTGTCCCAGGGACCCATCTGCCTGCGACCTTCGGTCACCTGGCAGGAAGCTACGATGCCCAGAACTATGCTTAGCTGTGCAGCACGGTATACTGCAAGGACACGTTCCACACACACTTCAAGTAAGAGGGCGGCCTGAGTGGAAAGGTGAGAGTTTGGGCAGCTGTGCAGACAAAGAAGGCACCCTTTGGCCTGGGCCTAAAAGCTTGTGACACTCCACTGGGCCTGCCGGGCTCTGAGGGCCCTGCCCTGGGCCCCCTGCTCCCCTGCCCTTTGTTCAGTCACAGCAGAAATGGCCACACCCACTCCCTCAGTGAGGGCAGTGTTCCAACCTCCCTCAGCCCCGCCCCCTCTCCGCACGTTACCATGGACTACAGAGGCTGCATTCTGAGGCCAGGGCGTTCCGAGAATGCCAAGGGCAGACATGATGACCTTAAATGATTTCCTCTTGTGTCAGTGTTGGTAAACTTTAGGAGCTAGGAAATGGTCCACTTTACAGAAATGTTCAAATTTACTGGCATTTCATATATTCTCTGCTCTAACATTGTCCTGACTCTTTCTGTATATTCTTTACTTATGTTTTGGTTTTCCTTAATCAAAGTGTTTCTTTTAACTCTTTTCAAAGAAAATTCTTTGGACTTACTAAATCACCTGAATTTTATACGTTTTCTGTTGTATTAAGTTCTGCTCATATCTTTATTTATCTTTTCTCTATGTTCTCAGGGTTTATTGTTTTCATCTTCTGATGTCAATTAAAACACTTGGTTATTCATTTTAATAAATCTTTTTACTTATAAAGATTTGAACTTTTGAAGATTCCAGCTTACTTGTACGTGTCTAAGGGTCAGGTCCTCTCCATTGTTGCTGGCCTAAAGCTTAGTTCACCATACAGCAATGTATATATTGACCTATTTTCCCCTCGACTTTCTGTGATTCCCTACATCTCACCTTTCTTTGCAGACAAGCCATTTGAAATACCCTTAACTTATTTCACAGCCAATAAGTCTTTGAAATAATGTGTATTTTTTAGAGAAATCTTCTTATATAATTAGGCAGAAAATCTGACCTGCCATAGTTTTCAAAACAGCATAATTTCACTCTTCTCAATGATTAATCTGTTGTATTACACAACCTTGTAGTATTTAGCTTTATCAATGACATGTCCTTGAAAAATGTTTTAGAGATCCTACCAGTCTTTGAAAACATCCTTGTGCCTTGTTTCAGTTCCAGTTTTATGTATATTTTCTGCCTTGCACCCGATTATTCCTACATCTGATGGATGGCCTTGGGAATCTAATTCTGGTATTGATGGTTTTGGCTGATTGTCTCCCCTTGTAGCTGCTTTCTTCATTATTGTGTAAATTTAGATCATGAGCTCATGTTTAGCTAAACAGCTGACCTTGTAAGAGGCTTAGGTGTGAACGCTCGTAAGTTTCAGCAGAAAGTCGGCAAAGATTTATTTGTGTCCCTCCAATGAGTGGCCCGCAAGGACCCCGTTTTCTACAAGTGTTGGTCCAATACTCCCTCTAGAGGCAGGGGACTCAGACAGGGCTGCTTTGCGGCCCCCGATCTGGGGCAGGGGCAGTGGGCGGCCTGTGACCCGGGCAGGAGCCCCTCCGTGTGTGTCCCAGGGACCCATCTGCCTGCAAACTTCGGTCACCTGGCAGGAAGCTACAATGCCCAGAACTATGCTTAGCTGTGCAGCGCGGTGTACTGCACGGACACGTTCCACACACACTTCAAGTAACAGGGCGGCCTGAGTGGAAAGGTGAGAGTTTGGGCAGCTGTGCAGACAAAGAAGGCGCCCTTTGGCCTGGGACTAAAAACTTGTGACACTCCACTGGGCCTGCCGGGCTCTGAGGACCCTGCCCTGGGCCCCCTGCTCCCCTGCCCTTTGTTCAGTCACAGCAGAGATGGCCACACCCACTCCCTCAGTGAGGGCAGTGTTCCAACCTCCCTCAGCCCCGCCCACTCTCCGCAGGTTACCATGGACTACAGAGGCTGCATTCTTAGGCCAGGGCGTTCCGAGAATGCCAAGGGCAGACATGATGACCTTAAATGATTTCCTCTTGTGTCAGTGTTGGTAAACTTTAGGAGCTAGGAAATGGTCCACTTGACAGAAATGTTCAAATTTACTGGCATTTCATATATTCTCTGCTCTAACATTGTCCTGACTCTTTCTGTATATTCTTTACTTATGTTTTGGTTTTCCTTAATCAAAGTGTGTCTTTTAAATCTTTTCAAAGAAAATTCTTTGGACTTACTAAATCACCTGAATTTTATACGTTTTCTGTTGTATTAAGTTCTGCTCATATCTTTATTTATCTTTTCTCTATGTTCTCAGGGTTTATTGTTTTCATCTTCTGATGTCAATTAAAACACTTAGTTATTCATTTTAATAAATCTTTTTACTTATAAAGATTTGAACTTTTGAAGATTCCAGCTTACTTGTACGTGTCTAAGGGTCAGGTCCTCTCCATTGTTGCTGGCCTAAGGCTTAGTTCACCATACAGCAAAGTTTATATTGACCTATTTTCCCCTCGACTTTCTGTTATTCCCTACATCTCACTTTTCTTTGCAGACAAGCCGTTTGAAATACCCTCAACTTATTTCACAGCCAATAAGTCTTTGAAATAATGTGTATTTTTTAGAGAAATCTTCTTATATAATTAGGCAGAAAATCTGACCTGGCATAGTTTTCAAAAAAGCATAATTTCACTCTTCTCAATGATTAATCTGTTGTATTACACAACTTTGGAGTATTTAGCTTTATCAATGACATGTCCTTGAAAAATGTTTTAGAGATCCTACCAGTCTTTGAAAACATCCTTGTGCCTTGTTTCAGTTCCAGTTTTATGTATATTTTCTGCCTTGCACCCGATTATTCCTACATCTGATGGATGGCCTTGGGAATCTAATTCTGGTATTGATGGTTTTGGCTGATTGTCTCCCCTTGTAGCTGTTTTCTTCAATATTGTGTAAATTTAGATCATGAGCTCATGTTTAGCTAAACACCTGACCTTGTAAGAGGCTTAGGTGTGAACGCTCGTAAGTTTCAGCAGAAAGTCGGCAAAGATTTATTTGTGTCCCTCCAATGAGTGGCCCGCAAGGACCCCGTTTTCTACAAGTGTTGGTCCAATACTCCCTCTAGAGGCAGAGGACTCAGACAGGGCTGCTTTGCGGCCCCCGATCTGGGGCAGGGGCATTGGGCGGCCTGTGACCCGGGCAGGAGCCCCTCCGTGTGTGTCCCAGGGACCCATCTGCCTGCAAACTTCGGTCACCTGGCAGGAAGCTACGATGCCCAGAACTATGCTTAGCTGTGCAGCGCGGTGTACTGCGCGGACACGTTCCACACACACTTCAAGTAAGAGGGCGGCCTGAGTGGAAAGGTGAGAGTTTGGGCAGCTGTGCAGACAAAGGAGGCGCCCTTTGGCCTGGGCCTAAAAACTTGTGACACTCCACTGGGCCTGCCGGGCTCTGAGGGCCCTGCCCTGGGCCCCCTGCTCCCCTGCCCTTTGTTCAGTCACAGCAGAGATGGCCACACCCACTCCCTCAGTGAGGGCAGTGTTCCAACCTCCCTCAGCCCCGCCCCCTCTCCGCAGGTTACCATGCACTACAGAGGCTGCATTCTGAGGCCAGGGCGTTCCGAGAATGCCAAGGGCAGACATGATGACCTTAAATGATTTCCTCTTGTGTCAGTGTTGCTAAACTTTAGGAGCTAGGAAATGGTCCACTTGACAGAAATGTTCAAATTTACTGGCATTTCATATATTGTCTGCTCTAACATTGTCCTGACTCTTTCTGTATATTCTTTACTTATGTTTTGGTTTTCCTTAATCAAAGTGTGTCTTTTAAATCTTTTCAAAGAAGATTCTTTGGACTTACTAAATCACCTGAATTTTATACGTTTTTTGTTGTATTAAGTTCTGCTCATATCTTTATTTATCTTTTCTCTATGTTCTCAGGGTTTATTGTTTTCATCTTCTGATGTCAATTAAAACACTTGGTTATTCATTTTAATAAATCTTTTTACTTATAAAGATTTGAACTTTTGAAGATTCCAGCTTACTTGTACGTGTCTAAGGGTCAGGTCCTCTCCATTGTTGCTGGCCTAAGGCTTAGTTCACCATACAGCAATGTATATATTGACCTATTTTCCCCTCGACTTTCTGTGATTCCCTACATCTCACCTTTCTTTGCAGACAAGCCATTTGAAATACCCTTAACTTATTTCACAGCCAATAAGTCTTTGAAATAATGTGTATTTTTTAGAGAAATCTTCTTATATAATTAGGCAGAAAATCTGACCTGCCATAGTTTTCAAAACAGCATAATTTCACTCTTCTCAGTGATTAATCTGTTGTATTACACAACCTTGGAGTATTTAGCTTTATCAATGACATGTCCTTGAAAAATGTTTTAGAGATCCTACCAGTCTTTGAAAACATCCTTGTGCCTTGTTTCAGTTCCAGTTTTATGTATATTTTCTGCCTTGCACCCGATTATTCCTTCATCTGATGGATGGCCTTGGGAATCTAATTCTGGTATTGTTGGTTTTGGCTGATTGTATCCCCTTGTAGCTGCTTTCTTCATTATTGTGTAAATTTAGATCATGAGCTCATGTTTAGCTAAACAGCTGACCTTGTAAGAGGCTTAGGTGTGAACGCTCGTAAGTTTCAGCAGAAAGTCGGCAAAGATTTATTTGTGTCCCTCCAATGAGTGGCCCGCAAGGACCCCGTTTTCTACAAGTGTTGGTCCAATACTCCCTCTAGAGGCAGGGGACTCAGACAGGGCTGCTTTGCGGCCCCCGATCTGGGGCAGGGGCAGTGGGTGGCCTGTGACCCGGGCAGGAGCCTCTCCGCGTGTGTCCCAGGGACCGATCTGCCTGCGACCTTCGGTCACCTGGCAGGAAGCTACGATGCCCAGAACTATGCTTAGCTGTGCAGCACGGTATACTGCACGGACACGTTCCACACACACTTCAAGTAAGAGGGCGGCCTGAGTGGAAAGGTGAGAGTTTGGGCAGCTGTGCAGACAAAGAAGGCGCCCTTTGGCCTGGGCCTAAAAGCTTGTGACACTCCACTGGGCCTGCCGGGCTCTGAGGGCCCTGCCCTGGGCCCCCTGCTCCCCTGCCCTTTGTTCAGTCACAGCAGAGATGGCCACACCCACTCCCTCAGTGAGGGCAGTGTTCCAACCTCCCTCAGCCCCGCCCCCTCTCCGCACGTTACCATGGACTACAGAGGCTGCATTCTGAGGCCAGGGCGTTCCGAGAATGCCAAGGGCAGACATGATGACCTTAAATGATTTCCTCTTGTGTCAGTGTTGGTAAACTTTAGGAGCTAGGAAATGGTCCACTTGACAGAAATGTTCAAATTTACTGGCATTTCATATATTCTCTGCTCTAACATTGTCCTGACTCTTTCTGTATATTCTTTACTTATGTTTTGGTTTTCCTTAATCAAAGTGTTTCTTTTAAATCTTTTCAAAGAAAATTCTTTGGACTTACTAAATCACCTGAATTTTATACGTTTTCTGTTGTATTAAGTTCTGCTCATATCTTTATTTATCTTTTCTCTATGTTCTCAGGGTTTATTGTTTTCATCTTCTGATGTAAATTAAAACACTTGGTTATTCATTTTAATAAATCTTTTTACTTATAAAGATTTGAACTTTTGAAGATTCCAGCTTACTTGTACGTGTCTAAGGGTCAGGTCCTCTCCATTGTTGCTGGCCTAAAGCTTAGTTCACCATACAGCAATGTATATATTGACCTATTTTCCCCTCGACTTTCTGTGATTCCCTACATCTCACCTTTCTTTGCAGACAAGCCATTTGAAATACCCTTAACTTATTTCACAGCCAATAAGTCTTTGAAATAATGTGTATTTTTTAGAGAAATCTTCTTATATAATTAGGCAGAAAATCTGACCTGCCATAGTTTTCAAAACAGCATAATTTCACTCTTCTCAATGATTAATCTGTTGTATTACACAACCTTGGAGTATTTAGCTTTATCAATGACATGTCCTTGAAAAATGTTTTAGAGATCCTACCAGTCTTTGAAAACATCCTTGTGCCTTGTTTCAGTTCCAGTTTTATGTATATTTTCTGCCTTGCACCCGATTATTCCTACATCTGATGGATGGCCTTGGGAATGTAATTCTGGTATTGATGGTTTTGGCTGATTGTCTCCCCTTGTAGCTGCTTTCTTCATTATTGTGTAAATTTAGATCATGAGCTCATGTTTAGCTAAACAGCTGACCTTGTAAGAGGCTTAGGTGTGAACGCTCGTAAGTTTCAGCAGAAAGTCGGCAAAGATTTATTTGTGTCCCTCCAATGAGTGGCCCGCAAGGACCCCGTTATCTACAAGTGTTGGTCCAATACTCCCTCTAGAGGCAGGGGACTCAGACAGGGCTGCTTTGCGGCCCCCGATCTGGGGCAGGGGCAGTGGGCGGCCTGTGACCCGGGCAGGAGCCCCTCCGTGTGTGTCCCAGGGACCCATCTGCCTGCAAACTTCGGTCACCTGGCAGGAAGCTACAATGCCCAGAACTATGCTTAGCTGTGCAGCGCGGTGTACTGCGCGGACACGTTCCACAAACACTTCAAGTAAGAGGGCGGCCTGAGTGGAAAGGTGAGAGTTTGGGCAGCTGTGCAGACAAAGAAGGCGCCCTTTGGCCTGGGCCTAAAAACTTGTGACACTCCACTGGGCCTGCCGGGCTCTGAGGGCCCTGCCCTGGGCCCCCTGCTCCCCTGCCCTTTGTTCAGTCACAGCAGAGATGGCCACACCCACTCCCTCAGTGAGGGCAGTGTTCCAACCTCCCTCAGCCCCGCCCACTCTCCGCAGGTTACCATGGACTACAGAGGCTGCATTCTGAGGCCAGGGCGTTCCGAGAATGCCAAGGGCAGACATGATGACCTTAAATGATTTCCTCTTGTGTCAGTATTGGTAAACTTTAGGAGCTAGGAAATGGTCCACTTGACAGAAATGTTCAAATTTACTGGCATTTCATATATTCTCTGCTCTAACATTGTCCTGACTCTTTCTGTATATTCTTTACTTATGTTTTGGTTTTCCTTAATCAAAGTGTTTCTTTTAAATCTTTTCAAAGAAAATTCTTTGGACTTACTAAATCACCTGAATTTTATACGTTTTCTGTTGTATTAAGTTCAGCTCATATCTTTATTTATCTTTTCTCTATGTTCTCAGGGTTTATTGTTTTCATCTTCTGATGTCAATTAAAACACTTGGTTATTCATTTTAATAAATCTTTTTACTTATAAAGATTTGAACTTTTGAAGATTCCAGCTTACTTGTACGTGTCTAAGGGTCAGGTCCTCTCCATTGTTGCTGGCCTAAGGCTTAGTTCACCATACAGCAATGTATATATTGACCTATTTTCCCCTCGACTTTCTGTGATTCCCTACATCTCACCTTTCTTTGCAGACAAGCCATTTGAAATACCCTTAACTTATTTCACAGCCAAGAAGTCTTTGAAATAATGTGTATTTTTTAGAGAAATCTTCTTATATAATTAGGCAGAAAATCTGACCTGCCATAGTTTTCAAAACAGCATAATTTCACTCTTCTCAATGATTAATCTGTTGTATTACACAACCTTGGAGTATTTAGCTTTATCAATGACATGTCCTTGAAAAATGTTTTAGAGATCCTACCAGTCTTTGAAAACATCCTTGTGCCTTGTTTCAGTTCCAGTTTTATGTATATTTTCTGCCTTACACCCGATTATTCCTACATCTGATGGATGGCCTTGGGAATCTAATTCTGGTATTGATGGTTTTGGCTGATTGTCTCCCCTAGTAGCTGCTTTCTTCATTATTGTGTAAATTTAGATCATGAGCTCATGTTTAGCTAAACAGCTGACCTTGTAAGAGGCTTAGGTGTGAACGCTCGTAAGTTTAAGCAGAAAGTCGGCAAAGATTTATTTGTGTCCCTCCAATGAGTGGCCCACAAGGACCCCGTTTTCTACAAGTGTTGGTCCAATACTCCCTCTAGAGGCAGGGGACTCAGACAGGGCTGCTTTGCGGCCCCCGATCTGGGGCAGGGGCAGTGGGTGGCCTGTGACCCGGGCAGGAGCGTCTCCGCGTGTGTCCCAGGGACCCATCTGCCTGCGACCTTCGGTCACCTGGCAGGAAGCTACGATGCCCAGAAATATGCTTAGCTGTGCAGCACGGTATACTGCACGGACACGTTCCACACACACTTCAAGTAAGAGGGCGGCCTGAGTGGAAAGGTGAGAGTTTGGGCAGCTGTGCAGACAAAGAAGGCGCCCTTTGGCCTGGGCCTAAAAGCTTGTGACACTCCACTGGGCCTGCCGGGCTCTGAGGGCCCTGCCCTGGGCCCCCTGCTCCCCTGCCCTTTGTTCAGTCACAGCAGAGATGGCCACACCCACTCCCTCAGTGAGGGCAGTGTTCCAACCTCCCTCAGCCCCGCCCCCTCTCCACAGGTTACCATGCACTACAGAGGCTGCATTCTGAGGCCAGGGCGTTCCGAGAATGCCAAGGGCAGACATGATGACCTTAAATGATTTCCTCTTGTGTCAGTGTTGCTAAACTTTAGGAGCTAGGAAATGGTCCACTTGACAGAAATGTTCAAATTTACTGGCATTTCATATATTGTCTGCTCTAACATTGTCCTGACTCTTTCTGTATATTCTTTACTTATGTTTTGGTTTTCCTTAATCAAAGTGTGTCTTTTAAATCTTTTCAAAGAAGATTCTTTGGACTTACTAAATCACCTGAATTTTATACGTTTTCTGTTGTATTAAGTTCTGCTCATATCTTTATTTATCTTTTCTCTATGTTCTCAGGGTTTATTGTTTTCATCTTCTGATGTCAATTAAAACACTTGGTTATTCATTTTAATAAATCTTTTTACTTATAAAGATTTGAACTTTTGAAGATTCCAGCTTACTTGTACGTGTCTAAGGGTCAGGTCCTCTCCATTGTTGCTGGCCTAAGGCTTAGTTTACCATACAGCAATGTATATATTGACCTATTTTCCCCTCGACTTTCTGTGATTCCCTACATCTCACCTTTCTTTGCAGACAAGCCATTTGAAATACCCTTAACTTATTTCACAGCCAATAAGTCTTTGAAATAATGTGTATTTTTTAGAGAAATCTTCTTATATAATTAGGCAGAAAATCTGACCTGCCATAGTTTTCAAAACAGCATAATTTCACTCTTCTCAGTGATTAATCTGTTGTATTACACAACCTTGGAGTATTTAGCTTTATCAATGACATGTCCTTGAAAAATGTTTTAGAGATCCTACCAGTCTTTGAAAACATCCTTGTGCCTTGTTTCAGTTCCAGTTTTATGTATATTTTCTGCCTTGCACCCGATTATTCCTTCATCTGATGGATGGCCTTGGGAATCTAATTCTGGTATTGTTGGTTTTGGCTGATTGTATCCCCTTGTAGCTGCTTTCTTCATTATTGTGTAAATTTAGATCATGAGCTCATGTTTAGCTAAACAGCTGACCTTGTAAGAGGCTTAGGTGTGAACGCTCGTAAGTTTCAGCAGAAAGTCGGCAAAGATTTATTTGTGTCCCTCCAATGAGTGGCCCGCAAGGACCCCGTTTTCTACAAGTGTTGGTCCAATACTCCCTCTAGAGGCAGGGGACTCAGACAGGGCTGCTTTGCGGCCCCCGATCTGGGGCAGGGGCAGTGGGTGGCCTGTGACCCGGGCAGGAGCCTCTCCGCGTGTGTCCCAGGGACCGATCTGCCTGCGACCTTCGGTCACCTGGCAGGAAGCTACGATGCCCAGAACTATGCTTAGCTGTGCAGCACGGTATACTGCACGGACACGTTCCACACACACTTCAAGTAAGAGGGCGGCCTGAGTGGAAAGGTGAGAGTTTGGGCAGCTGTGCAGACAAAGAAGGCGCCCTTTGGCCTGGGCCTAAAAGCTTGTGACACTCCACTGGGCCTGCCGGGCTCTGAGGGCCCTGCCCTGGGCCCCCTGCTCCCCTGCCCTTTGTTCAGTCACAGCAGAAATGGCCACACCCACTCCCTCAGTGAGGGCAGTGTTCCAACCTCCCTCAGCCCCGCCCCCTCTCCGCACGTTACCATGGACTACAGAGGCTGCATTCTGAGGCCAGGGCGTTCCGAGAATGCCAAGGGCAGACATGATGACCTTAAATGATTTCCTCTTGTGTCAGTGTTGGTAAACTTTAGGAGCTAGGAAATGGTCCACTTGACAGAAATGTTCAAATTTACTGGCATTTCATATATTCTCTGCTCTAACATTGTCCTGACTCTTTCTGTATATTCTTTACTTATGTTTTGGTTTTCCTTAATCAAAGTGTGTCTTTTAAATCTTTTCAAAGAAAATTCTTTGGACTTACTAAATCACCTGAATTTTATACGTTTTCTGTTGTATTAAGTTCTGCTCATATCTTTATTTATCTTTTCTCTATGTTCTCAGGGTTTATTGTTTTCATCTTCTGATGTCAATTAAAACACTTGGTTATTCATTTTAATAAATCTTTTTACTTATAAAGATTTGAACTTTTGAAGATTCCAGCTTACTTGTACGTGTCTAAGGGTCAGGTCCTCTCCATTGTTGCTGGCCTAAAGCTTAGTTCACCATACAGCAATGTATATATTGACCTATTTTCCCCTCGACTTTCTGTGATTCCCTACATCTCACCTTTCTTTGCAGACAAGCCATTTGAAATACCCTTAACTTATTTCACAGCCAATAAGTCTTTGAAATAATGTGTATTTTTTAGAGAAATCTTCTTATATAATTAGGCAGAAAATCTGACCTGCCATAGTTTTCAAAACAGCATAATTTCACTCTTCTCAATGATTAATCTGTTGTATTACACAACCTTGGAGTATTTAGCTTTATCAATGACATGTCCTTGAAAAATGTTTTAGAGATCCTACCAGTCTTTGAAAACATCCTTGTGCCTTGTTTCAGTTCCAGTTTTATGTATATTTTCTGCCTTGCACCCGATTATTCCTACATCTGATGGATGGCCTTGGGAATCTAATTCTGGTATTGATGGTTTTGGCTGATTGTCTCCCCTTGTAGCTGCTTTCTTCATTATTGTGTAAATTTAGATCATGAGCTCATGTTTAGCTAAACAGCTGACCTTGTAAGAGGCTTAGGTGTGAATGCTCGTAAGTTTCAGCAGAAAGTCGGCAAAGATTTATTTGTGTCCCTCCAATGAGTGGCCCGCAAGGACCCCGTTTTCTACAAGTGTTGGTCCATTACTCCCTCTAGAGGCAGGGGACTCAGACAGGGCTGCTTTGCGGCCCCCGATCTGGGGCAGGGGCAGTGGGCGGCCTGTGACCCGGGCAGGAGCCCCTCCGTGTGTGTCCCAGGGACACATCTGCCTGCAAACTTCGGTCACCTGGCAGGAAGCTACAATGCCCAGAACTATGCTTAGCTGTGCAGCGCGGTGTACTGCGCGGACACGTTCCACACACACTTCAAGTAAGAGGGCGGCCTGAGTGGAAAGGTGAGAGTTTGGGCAGCTGTGCAGACAAAGAAGGTGCCCTTTGGCCTGGGCCTAAAAACTTGTGACACTCCACTGGGCCTGCCGGGCTCTGAGGGCCCTGCCCTGGGCCCCCTGCTCCCCTGCCCTTTGTTCAGTCACAGCAGAGATGGCCACACCCACTCCCTCAGTGAGGGCAGTGTTCCAACCTCCCTCAGCCCCGCCCACTCTCCACAGGTTACCATGGACTACAGAGGCTGCATTCTGAGGCCAGGGCGTTCCGAGAATGCCAAGGGCAGACATGATGACCTTAAATGATTTCCTCTTGTGTCAGTGTTGGTAAACTTTAGGAGCTAGGAAATGGTCCACTTGACAGAAATGTTCAAATTTACTGGCATTTCATATATTCTCTGCTCTAACATTGTCCTGACTCTTTCTGTATATTCTTTACTTATGTTTTGGTTTTCCTTAATCAAAGTGTGTCTTTTAAAACTTTTCAAAGAAAATTCTTTGGACTTACTAAATCACCTGAATTTTATACGTTTTCTGTTGTATTAAGTTCAGCTCATATCTTTATTTATCTTTTCTCTATGTTCTCAGGGTTTATTGTTTTCATCTTCTGATGTCAATTAAAACACTTGGTTATTCATTTTAATAAATCTTTTTACTTATAAAGATTTGAACTTTTGAAGATTCCAGCTTACTTGTACGTGTCTAAGGGTCAGGTCCTCTCCATTGTTGCTGGCCTAAGGCTTAGTTCACCATACAGCAATGTATATATTGACCTATTATCCCCTCGACTTTCTGTGATTCCCTACATCTCACCTTTCTTTGCAGACAAGCCATTTGAAATACCCTTAACTTATTTCACAGCCAATAAGTCTTTGAAATAATGTGTATTTTTTAGAGAAATCTTCTTATATAATTAGGCAGAAAATCTGACCTGCCATAGTTTTCAAAACAGCATAATTTCACTCTTCTCAATGATTAATCTGTTGTATTACACAACCTTGGAGTATTTAGCTTTATCAATGACATGTCCTTGAAAAATGTTTTAGAGATCCTACCAGTCTTTGAAAACATCCTTGTGCCTTGTTTCAGTTCCAGTTTTATGTATATTTTCTGCCTTGCACCCGATTATTCCTACATCTGATGGATGGCCTTGGGAATCTAATTCTGGTATTGATGGTTTTGGCTGATTGTCTCCCCTTGTAGCTTCTTTCTTCAATATTGTGTAAATTTAGATCATGAGCTCATGTTTAGCTAAACAGCTGACCTTGTAAGAGGCTTAGGTGTGAACGCTCGTAAGTTTCAGCAGAAAGTCGGCAAAGATTTATTTGTGTCCCTCCAATGAGTGGCCCGCAAGGACCCCGTTTTCTACAAGTGTTGGTCCAATACTCCCTCTAGAGGCAGGGGACTCAGACAGGGCTGCTTTGCGGCCCCCGATCTGGGGCAGGGGCAGTGGGCGGCCTGTGACCCGGGCAGGAGCCCCTCCGTGTGTGTCCCAGGGACCCATCTGCCTGCAAACTTCGGTCACCTGGCAGGAAGCTACGATGCCCAGAACTATGCTTAGCTGTGCAGCGCGGTGTACTGCGCGGACACGTTCCACACACACTTCAAGTAAGAGGGCGTCCTGAGGGGAAAGGTGAGAGTTTGGGCAGGTGTGCAGACAAAGAAGGCGCCCTTTGGCCTGGGCCTAAAAACTTGTGACACTCCACTGGGCCTGCCGGGCTCTGAGGGCCCTGCCCTGGGCCCCCTGCTCCCCTGCCCTTTGTTCAGTCACAGCAGAGATGGCCACACCCACTCCCTCAGTGAGGGCAGTGTTCCAACCTCCCTCAGCCCCGCCCCCTCTCCGCACGTTACCATGGACTACAGAGGCTGCATTCTGAGGCCAGGGCGTTCCGAGAATGCCAAGGGCAGACATGATGACCTTAAATGATTTCCTCTTGTGTCAGTGTTGGTAAACTTTAGGAGCTAGGAAATGGTCCACTTGACAGAAATGTTCAAATTTACTGGCATTTCATATATTCTCTGCTCTAACATTGTCCTGACTCTTTCTGTATATTCTTTACTTATGTTTTGGTTTTCCTTAATCAAAGTGTGTCTTTTAAATCTTTTCAAAGAAAATTCTTTGGACTTACTAAATCACCTGAATTTTATACGTTTTCTGTTGTATTACGTTCTGCTCATATCTTTATTTATCTTTTCTCTATGTTCTCAGGGTTTATTGTTTTCATCTTCTGATGTCAATTAAAACACTTGGTTATTCATTTTAATAAATCTTTTTACTTATAAAAATTTGAACTTTTGAAGATTCCAGCTTACTTGTACGTGTCTAAGGGTCAGGTCCTCTCCATTGTTGCTGGCCTAAGGCTTAGTTCACCATACAGCAATGTATATATTGACCTATTTTCCCCTCGACTTTCTGTGATTCCCTACATCTCACCTTTCTTTGCAGACAAGCCATTTGAAATACCCTTAACTTATTTCACAGCCAATAAGTCTTTGAAATAATGTGTATTTTTTAGAGAAATCTTCTTATATAATTAGGCAGAAAATCTGACCTGCCATAGTTTTCAAAACAGCATAATTTCACTCTTCTCAATGATTAATCTGTTGTATTACACAACCTTGGAGTATTTAGCTTTATCAATGACATGTCCTTGAAAAATGTTTTAGAGATCCTACCAGTCTTTGAAAACATCCTTGTGCCTTGTTTCAGTTCCAGTTTTATGTATATTTTCTGCCTTACACCCGATTATTCCTACATCTGATGGATGGCCTTGGGAATCTAATTCTGGTATTGATGGTTTTGGCTGATTGTCTCCCCTAGTAGCTGCTTTCTTCATTATTGTGTAAATTTAGATCATGAGCTCATGTTTAGCTAAACAGCTGACCTTGTAAGAGGCTTAGGTGTGAACGCTCGTAAGTTTCAGCAGAAAGTCGGCAAAGATTTATTTGTGTCCCTCCAATGAGTGGCCCACAAGGACCCCGTTTTCTACAAGTGTTGGTCCAATACTCCCTCTAGAGGCAGGGGACTAAGACAGGGCTGCTTTGCGGCCCCCGATCTGGGGCAGGGGCAGTGGGTGGCCTGTGACCCGGGCAGGAGCCTCTCCGCGTGTGTCCCAGGGACCGATCTGCCTGCGACCTTCGGTCACCTGGCAGGAAGCTACGATGCCCAGAACTATGCTTAGCTGTGCAGCACGGTATACTGCACGGACACGTTCCACACACACTTCAAGTAAGAGGGCGGCCTGAGTGGAAAGGTGAGAGTTTGGGCAGCTGTGCAGACAAAGAAGGCGCCCTTTGGCCTGGGCCTAAAAACTTGTGACACTCCACTGGGCCTGCCGGGCTCTGAGGGCCCTGCCCTGGGCCCCCTGCTCCCCTGCCCTTTGTTCAGTCACAGCAGAGATGGCCACACCCACTCCCTCAGTGAGGGCAGTGTTCCAACCTCCCTCAGCCCCGCCCACTCTCCGCAGGTTACCATGGACTACAGAGGCTGCATTCTGAGGCCAGGGCGTTCCGAGAATGCCAAGGGCAGACATGATGACCTTAAATGATTTCCTCTTGTGTCAGTGTTGGTAAACTTTAGGAGCTAGGAAATGGTCCACTTGACAGAAATGTTCAAATTTACTGGCATTTCATATATTCTCTGCTCTAACATTGTCCTGACTCTTTCTGTATATTCTTTACTTATGTTTTGGTTTTCCTTAATCAAAGTGTGTCTTTTAAAACTTTTCAAAGAAAATTCTTTGGACTTACTAAATCACCTGAATTTTATACGTTTTCTGTTGTATTAAGTTCAGCTCATATCTTTATTTATCTTTTCTCTATGTTCTCAGGGTTTATTGTTTTCATCTTCTGATGTCAATTAAAACACTTGGTTATTCATTTTAATAAATCTTTTTACTTATAAAGATTTGAACTTTTGAAGATTCCAGCTTACTTGTATGTGTCTAAGGGTCAGGTCCTCTCCATTGTTGCTGGCCTAAGGCTTAGTTCACCATACAGCAATGTATATATTGACCTATTATCCCCTCGACTTTCTGTGATTCCCTACATCTCACCTTTCTTTGCAGACAAGCCATTTGAAATACCCTTAACTTATTTCACAGCCAATAAGTCTTTGAAATAATGTGTATTTTTTAGAGAAATCTTCTTATATAATTAGGCAGAAAATCTGACCTGCCATAGTTTTCAAAACAGCATAATTTCACTCTTCTCAATGATTAATCTGTTGTATTACACAACCTTGGAGTATTTAGCTTTATCAATGACATGTCCTTGAAAAATGTTTTAGAGATCCTACCAGTCTTTGAAAACATCCTTGTGCCTTGTTTCAGTTCCAGTTTTATGTATATTTTCTGCCTTGCACCCGATTATTCCTACATCTGATGGATGGCCTTGGGAATCTAATTCTGGTATTGATGGTTTTGGCTGATTGTCTCCCCTTGTAGCTTCTTTCTTCAATATTGTGTAAATTTAGATCATGAGCTCATGTTTAGCTAAACAGCTGACCTTGTAAGAGGCTTAGGTGTGAACGCTCGTAAGTTTCAGCAGAAAGTCGGCAAAGATTTATTTGTGTCCCTCCAATGAGTGGCCCGCAAGGACCCCGTTTTCTACAAGTGTTGGTCCAATACTCCCTCTAGAGGCAGGGGACTCAGACAGGGCTGCTTTGCGGCCCCCGATCTGGGGCAGGGGCAGTGGGCGGCCTGTGACCCGGGCAGGAGCCCCTCCGTGTGTGTCCCAGGGACCCATCTGCCTGCAAACTTCGGTCACCTGGCAGGAAGCTACGATGCCCAGAACTATGCTTAGCTGTGCAGCACGGTGTACTGCGCGGACACGTTCCACACACACTTCAAGTAAGAGGGCGGCCTGAGGGGAAAGGTGAGAGTTTGGGCAGGTGTGCAGACAAAGAAGGCGCCCTTTGGCCTGGGCCTAAAAACTTGTGACACTCCACTGGGCCTGCCGGGCTCTGAGGGCCCTGCCCTGGGCCCCCTGCTCCCCTGCCCTTTGTTCAGTCACAGCAGAGATGGCCACACCCACTCCCTCAGTGAGGGCAGTGTTCCAACCTCCCTCAGCCCCGCCCCCTCTCCGCACGTTACCATGGACTACAGAGGCTGCATTCTGAGGCCAGGGCGTTCCGAGAATGCCAAGGGCAGACATGATGACCTTAAATGATTTCCTCTTGTGTCAGTGTTGGTAAACTTTAGGAGCTAGGAAATGGTCCACTTGACAGAAATGTTCAAATTTACTGGCATTTCATATATTCTCTGCTCTAACATTGTCCTGACTCTTTCTGTATATTCTTTACTTATGTTTTGGTTTTCCTTAATCAAAGTGTGTCTTTTAAATCTTTTCAAAGAAAATTCTTTGGACTTACTAAATCACCTGAATTTTATACGTTTTCTGTTGTATTAAGTTCTGCTCATATCTTTATTTATCTTTTCTCTATGTTCTCAGGGTTTATTGTTTTCATCTTCTGATGTCAATTAAAACACTTGGTTATTCATTTTAATAAATCTTTTTACTTATAAAGATTTGAACTTTGGAAGATTCCAGCTTACTTGTACGTGTCTAAGGGTCAGGTCCTCTCCATTGTTGCTGGCCTAAGGCTTAGTTCACCATACAGCAATGTATATATTGACCTATTATCCCCTCGACTTTCTGTGATTCCCTACATCTCACCTTTCTTTGCAGACAAGCCATTTGAAATACCCTTAACTTATTTCACAGCCAATAAGTCTTTGAAATAATGTGTATTTTTTAGAGAAATCTTCTTATATAATTAGGCAGAAAATCTGACCTGCCATAGTTTTCAAAACAGCATAATTTCACTCTTCTCAATGATTAATCTGTTGTATTACACAACCTTGGAGTATTTAGCTTTATCAATGACATGTCCTTGAAAAATGTTTTAGAGATCCTACCAGTCTTTGAAAACATCCTTGTGCCTTGTTTCAGTTCCAGTTTTATGTATATTTTCTGCCTTGCACCCGATTATTCCTACATCTGATGGATGGCCTTGGGAATCTAATTCTGGTATTGATGGTTTTGGCTGATTGTCTCCCCTAGTAGCTTCTTTCTTCAATATTGTGTAAATTTAGATCATGAGCTCATGTTTAGCTAAACAGCTGACCTTGTAAGAGGCTTAGGTGTGAACGCTCGTAAGTTTCAGCAGAAAGTCGGCAAAGATTTATTTGTGTCCCTCCAATGAGTGGCCCGCAAGGACCCCGTTTTCTACAAGTGTTGGTCCAATACTCCCTCTAGAGGCAGGGGACTCAGACAGGGCTGCTTTGCGGCCCCCGATCTGGGGCAGGGGCAGTGGGCGGCCTGTGACCCGGGCAGGAGCC
The DNA here is from genome assembly GCF_964341445.2 of Mesoplodon mirus. Lineage (NCBI taxonomy): Eukaryota > Metazoa > Chordata > Mammalia > Artiodactyla > Ziphiidae > Mesoplodon > Mesoplodon mirus. The sequence goes on from NW_028295330.1 coordinate 211,010, forward strand.
CCTCCGTGTGTGTCCCAGGGACCCATCTGCCTGCAAACTTCGGTCACCTGGCAGGAAGCTACGATGCCCAGAACTATGCTTAGCTGTGCAGCGCGGTGTACTGCGCGGACACGTTCCACACACACTTCAAGTAAGAGGGCGGCCTGAGGGGAAAGGTGAGAGTTTGGGCAGGTGTGCAGACAAAGAAGGCGCCCTTTGGCCTGGGCCTAAAAACTTGTGACACTCCACTGGGCCTGCCGGGCTCTGAGGGCCCTGCCCTGGGCCCCCTGCTCCCCTGCCCTTTGTTCAGTCACAGCAGAGATGGCCACACCCACTCCCTCAGTGAGGGCAGTGTTCCAACCTCCCTCAGCCCCGCCCCCTCTCCGCACGTTACCATGGACTACAGAGGCTGCATTCTGAGGCCAGGGCGTTCCGAGAATGCCAAGGGCAGACATGATGACCTTAAATGATTTCCTCTTGTGTCAGTGTTGGTAAACTTTAGGAGCTAGGAAATGGTCCACTTGACAGAAATGTTCAAATTTACTGGCATTTCATATATTCTCTGCTCTAACATTGTCCTGACTCTTTCTGTATATTCTTTACTTATGTTTTGGTTTTCCTTAATCAAAGTGTGTCTTTTAAATCTTTTCAAAGAAAATTCTTTGGACTTACTAAATGACCTGAATTTTATACGTTTTCTGTTGTATTAAGTTCTGCTCATATCTTTATTTATCTTTTCTCTATGTTCTCAGGGTTTATTGTTTTCATCTTCTGATGTCAATTAAAACACTTGGTTATTCATTTTAATAAATCTTTTTACTTATAAAGATTTGAACTTTGGAAGATTCCAGCTTACTTGTACGTGTCTAAGGGTCAGGTCCTCTCCATTGTTGCTGGCCTAAGGCTTAGTTCACCATACAGCAATGTATATATTGACCTATTATCCCCTCGACTTTCTGTGATTCCCTACATCTCACCTTTCTTTGCAGACAAGCCATTTGAAATACCCTTAACTTATTTCACAGCCAATAAGTCTTTGAAATAATGTGTATTTTTTAGAGAAATCTTCTTATATAATTAGGCAGAAAATCTGACCTGCCATAGTTTTCAAAACAGCATAATTTCACTCTTCTCAATGATTAATCTGTTGTATTACACAACCTTGGAGTATTTAGCTTTATCAATGACATGTCCTTGAAAAATGTTTTAGAGATCCTACCAGTCTTTGAAAACATCCTTGTGCCTTGTTTCAGTTCCAGTTTTATGTATATTTTCTGCCTTACACCCGATTATTCCTACATCTGATGGATGGCCTTGGGAATCTAATTCTGGTATTGATGGTTTTGGCTGATTGTCTCCCCTTGTAGCTGCTTTCTTCATTATTGTGTAAATTTAGATCATGAGCTCATGTTTAGCTAAACAGCTGACCTTGTAAGAGGCTTAGGTGTGAACGCTCGTAAGTTTCAGCAGAAAGTCGGCAAAGATTTACTTGTGTCCCTCCAATGAGTGGCCCACAAGGACCCCGTTTTCTACAAGTGTTGGTCCAATACTCCCTCTAGAGGCAGGGGACTAAGACAGGGCTGCTTTGCGGCCCCCGATCTGGGGCAGGGGCAGTGGGTGGCCTGTGACCCGGGCAGGAGCCTCTCCGCGTGTGTCCCAGGGACCGATCTGCCTGCGACCTTCGGTCACCTGGCAGGAAGCTACGATGCCCAGAACTATGCTTAGCTGTGCAGCACGGTATACTGCACGGACACGTTCCACACACACTTCAAGTAAGAGGGCGGCCTGAGTGGAAAGGTGAGAGTTTGGGCAGCTGTGCAGACAAAGAAGGCGCCCTTTGGCCTGGGCCTAAAAGCTTGTGACACTCCACTGGGCCTGCCGGGCTCTGAGGGCCCTGCCCTGGGCCCCCTGCTCCCCTGCCCTTTGTTCAGTCACAGCAGAAATGGCCACACCCACTCCCTCAGTGAGGGCAGTGTTCCAACCTCCCTCAGCCCCGCCCCCTCTCCGCACGTTACCATGGACTACAGAGGCTGCATTCTGAGGCCAGGGCGTTCCGAGAATGCCAAGGGCAGACATGATGACCTTAAATGATTTCCTCTTGTGTCAGTGTTGGTAAACTTTAGGAGCTAGGAAATGGTCCACTTTACAGAAATGTTCAAATTTACTGGCATTTCATATATTCTCTGCTCTAACATTGTCCTGACTCTTTCTGTATATTCTTTACTTATGTTTTGGTTTTCCTTAATCAAAGTGTGTCTTTTAAATCTTTTCAAAGAAGATTCTTTGGACTTACTAAATCACCTGAATTTTATACGTTTTCTGTTGTATTAAGTTCTGCTCATATCTTTATTTATCTTTTCTCTATGTTCTCAGGGTTTATTGTTTTCATCTTCTGATGTCAATTAAAACACTTGGTTATTCATTTTAATAAATCTTTTTACTTATAAAGATTTGAACTTTTGAAGATTCCAGCTTACTTGTACGTGTCTAAGGGTCAGGTCCTCTCCATTGTTGCTGGCCTAAAGCTTAGTTCACCATACAGCAATGTATATATTGACCTATTTTCCCCTCGACTTTCTGTGATTCCCTACATCTCACCTTTCTTTGCAGACAAGCCATTTGAAATACCCTTAACTTATTTCACAGCCAATAAGTCTTTGAAATAATGTGTATTTTTTAGAGAAATCTTCTTATATAATTAGGCAGAAAATCTGACCTGCCATAGTTTTCAAAACAGCATAATTTCACTCTTCTCAATGATTAATCTGTTGTATTACACAACCTTGGAGTATTTAGCTTTATCAATGACATGTCCTTGAAAAATGTTTTAGAGATCCTACCAGTCTTTGAAAACATCCTTGTGCCTTGTTTCAGTTCCAGTTTTATGTATATTTTCTGCCTTGCACCCGATTATTCCTACATCTGATGGATGGCCTTGGGAATCTAATTCTGGTATTGATGGTTTTGGCTGATTGTCTCCCCTTGTAGCTGCTTTCTTCATTATTGTGTAAATTTAGATCATGAGCTCATGTTTAGCTAAACAGCTGACCTTGTAAGAGGCTTAGGTGTGAACGCTCGTAAGTTTCAGCAGAAAGTCGGCAAAGATTTATTTGTGTCCCTCCAATGAGTGGCCCGCAAGTACCCCGTTTTCTACAAGTGTTGGTCCAATACTCCCTCTAGAGGCAGGGGACTCAAACAGGGCTGCTTTGCGGCCCCCGATCTGGGGCAGGGGCAGTGGGCGGCCTGTGACCCGGGCAGGAGCCCCTCCGTGTGTGTCCCAGGGACCCATCTGCCTGCAAACTTCGGTCACCTGGCAGGAAGCTACAATGCCCAGAACTATGCTTAGCTGTGCAGCGCGGTGTACTGCGCGGACACGTTCCACACACACTTCAAGTAAGAGGGCGGCCTGAGTGGAAAGGTGAGAGTTTGGGCAGCTGTGCAGACAAAGAAGGCGCCCTTTGGCCTGGGCCTAAAAACTTGTGACACTCCACTGGGCCTGCCGGGCTCTGAGGGCCCTGCCCTGGGCCCCCTGCTCCCCTGCCCTTTGTTCAGTCACAGCAGAGATGGCCACACCCACTCCCTCAGTGAGGGCAGTGTTCCAACCTCCCTCAGCCCCGCCCACTCTCCACAGGTTACCATGGACTACAGAGGCTGCATTCTGAGGCCAGGGCGTTCCGAGAATGCCAAGGGCAGACATGATGACCTTAAATGATTTCCTCTTGTGTCAGTGTTGGTAAACTTTAGGAGCTAGGAAATGGTCCACTTGACAGAAATGTTCAAATTTACTGGCATTTCATATATTCTCTGCTCTAACATTGTCCTGACTCTTTCTGTATATTCTTTACTTATGTTTTGGTTTTCCTTAATCAAAGTGTGTCTTTTAAAACTTTTCAAAGAAAATTCTTTGGACTTACTAAATCACCTGAATTTTATACGTTTTCTGTTGTATTAAGTTCAGCTCATATCTTTATTTATCTTTTCTCTATGTTCTCAGGGTTTATTGTTTTCATCTTCTGATGTCAATTAAAACACTTGGTTATTCATTTTAATAAATCTTTTTACTTATAAAGATTTGAACTTTTGAAGATTCCAGCTTACTTGTACGTGTCTAAGGGTCAGGTCCTCTCCATTGTTGCTGGCCTAAGGCTTAGTTCACCATACAGCAATGTATATATTGACCTATTATCCCCTCGACTTTCTGTGATTCCCTACATCTCACCTTTCTTTGCAGACAAGCCATTTGAAATACCCTTAACTTATTTCACAGCCAATAAGTCTTTGAAATAATGTGTATTTTTTAGAGAAATCTTCTTATATAATTAGGCAGAAAATCTGACCTGCCATAGTTTTCAAAACAGCATAATTTCACTCTTCTCAATGATTAATCTGTTGTATTACACAACCTTGGAGTATTTAGCTTTATCAATGACATGTCCTTGAAAAATGTTTTAGAGATCCTACCAGTCTTTGAAAACATCCTTGTGCCTTGTTTCAGTTCCAGTTTTATGTATATTTTCTGCCTTACACCCGATTATTCCTACATCTGATGGATGGCCTTGGGAATCTAATTCTGGTATTGATGGTTTTGGCTGATTGTCTCCCCTAGTAGCTGCTTTCTTCATTATTGTGTAAATTTAGATCATGAGCTCATGTTTAGCTAAACAGCTGACCTTGTAAGAGGCTTAGGTGTGAACGCTCGTAAGTTTCAGCAGAAAGTCGGCAAAGATTTATTTGTGTCCCTCCAATGAGTGGCCCACAAGGACCCCGTTTTCTACAAGTGTTGGTCCAATACTCCCTCTAGAGGCAGGGGACTAAGACAGGGCTGCTTTGCGGCCCCCGATCTGGGGCAGGGGCAGTGGGTGGCCTGTGACCCGGGCAGGAGCCTCTCCGCGTGTGTCCCAGGGACCCATCTGCCTGCGACCTTCGGTCACCTGGCAGGAAGCTACGATGCCCAGAACTATGCTTAGCTGTGCAGCACGGTATACTGCACGGACACGTTCCACACACACTTCAAGTAAGAGGGCGGCCTGAGTGGAAAGGTGAGAGTTTGGGCAGCTGTGCAGACAAAGAAGGCGCCCTTTGGCCTGGGCCTAAAAGCTTGTGACACTCCACTGGGCCTGCCGGGCTCTGAGGGCCCTGCCCTGGGCCCCCTGCTCCCCTGCCCTTTGTTCAGTCACAGCAGAAATGGCCACACCCACTCCCTCAGTGAGGGCAGTGTTCCAACCTCCCTCAGCCCCGCCCCCTCTCCGCACGTTACCATGGACTACAGAGGCTGCATTCTGAGGCCAGGGCGTTCCGAGAATGCCAAGGGCAGACATGATGACCTTAAATGATTTCCTCTTGTGTCAGTGTTGGTAAACTTTAGGAGCTAGGAAATGGTCCACTTGACAGAAATGTTCAAATTTACTGGCATTTCATATATTCTCTGCTCTAACATTGTCCTGACTCTTTCTGTATATTCTTTACTTATGTTTTTGTTTTCCTTAATCAAAGTGTGTCTTTTAAATCTTTTCAAAGAAAATTCTTTGGACTTACTAAATGACCTGAATTTTATACGTTTTCTGTTGTATTAAGTTCTGCTCATATCTTTATTTATCTTTTCTCTATGTTCTCAGGGTTTATTGTTTTCATCTTCTGTTGTCAATTAAAACACTTGGTTATTCATTTTAATAAATCTTTTTACTTATAAAGATTTGAACTTTGGAAGATTCCAGCTTACTTGTACGTGTCTAAGGGTCAGGTCCTCTCCATTGTTGCTGGCCTAAGGCTTAGTTCACCATACAGCAATGTATATATTGACCTATTATCCCCTCGACTTTCTGTGATTCCCTACATCTCACCTTTCTTTGCAGACAAGCCATTTGAAATACCCTTAACTTATTTCACAGCCAATAAGTCTTTGAAATAATGTGTATTTTTTAGAGAAATCTTCTTATATAATTAGGCAGAAAATCTGACCTGCCATAGTTTTCAAAACAGCATAATTTCACTCTTCTCAATGATTAATCTGTTGTATTACACAACCTTGGAGTATTTAGCTTTATCAATGACATGTCCTTGAAAAATGTTTTAGAGATCCTACCAGTCTTTGAAAACATCCTTGTGCCTTGTTTCAGTTCCAGTTTTATGTATATTTTCTGCCTTACACCCGATTATTCCTACATCTGATGGATGGCCTTGGGAATCTAATTCTGGTATTGATGGTTTTGGCTGATTGTCTCCCCTTGTAGCTGCTTTCTTCATTATTGTGTAAATTTAGATCATGAGCTCATGTTTAGCTAAACAGCTGACCTTGTAAGAGGCTTAGGTGTGAACGCTCGTAAGTTTCAGCAGAAAGTCGGCAAAGATTTACTTGTGTCCCTCCAATGAGTGGCCCACAAGGACCCCGTTTTCTACAAGTGTTGGTCCAATACTCCCTCTAGAGGCAGGGGACTAAGACAGGGCTGCTTTGCGGCCCCCGATCTGGGGCAGGGGCAGTGGGTGGCCTGTGACCCGGGCAGGAGCCTCTCCGCGTGTGTCCCAGGGACCGATCTGCCTGCGACCTTCGGTCACCTGGCAGGAAGCTACGATGCCCAGAACTATGCTTAGCTGTGCAGCACGGTATACTGCACGGACACGTTCCACACACACTTCAAGTAAGAGGGCGGCCTGAGTGGAAAGGTGAGAGTTTGGGCAGCTGTGCAGACAAAGAAGGCGCCCTTTGGCCTGGGCCTAAAAGCTTGTGACACTCCACTGGGCCTGCCGGGCTCTGAGGGCCCTGCCCTGGGCCCCCTGCTCCCCTGCCCTTTGTTCAGTCACAGCAGAAATGGCCACACCCACTCCCTCAGTGAGGGCAGTGTTCCAACCTCCCTCAGCCCCGCCCCCTCTCCGCACGTTACCATGGACTACAGAGGCTGCATTCTGAGGCCAGGGCGTTCCGAGAATGCCAAGGGCAGACATGATGACCTTAAATGATTTCCTCTTGTGTCAGTGTTGGTAAACTTTAGGAGCTAGGAAATGGTCCACTTTACAGAAATGTTCAAATTTACTGGCATTTCATATATTCTCTGCTCTAACATTGTCCTGACTCTTTCTGTATATTCTTTACTTATGTTTTGGTTTTCCTTAATCAAAGTGTGTCTTTTAAATCTTTTCAAAGAAGATTCTTTGGACTTACTAAATCACCTGAATTTTATACGTTTTCTGTTGTATTAAGTTCTGCTCATATCTTTATTTATCTTTTCTCTATGTTCTCAGGGTTTATTGTTTTCATCTTCTGATGTCAATTAAAACACTTGGTTATTCATTTTAATAAATCTTTTTACTTATAAAGATTTGAACTTTTGAAGATTCCAGCTTACTTGTACGTGTCTAAGGGTCAGGTCCTCTCCATTGTTGCTGGCCTAAAGCTTAGTTCACCATACAGCAATGTATATATTGACCTATTTTCCCCTCGACTTTCTGTGATTCCCTACATCTCACCTTTCTTTGCAGACAAGCCATTTGAAATACCCTTAACTTATTTCACAGCCAATAAGTCTTTGAAATAATGTGTATTTTTTAGAGAAATCTTCTTATATAATTAGGCAGAAAATCTGACCTGCCATAGTTTTCAAAACAGCATAATTTCACTCTTCTCAATGATTAATCTGTTGTATTACACAACCTTGGAGTATTTAGCTTTATCAATGACATGTCCTTGAAAAATGTTTTAGAGATCCTACCAGTCTTTGAAAACATCCTTGTGCCTTGTTTCAGTTCCAGTTTTATGTATATTTTCTGCCTTGCACCCGATTATTCCTACATCTGATGGATGGCCTTGGGAATCTAATTCTGGTATTGATGGTTTTGGCTGATTGTCTCCCCTTGTAGCTGCTTTCTTCATTATTGTGTAAATTTAGATCATGAGCTCATGTTTAGCTAAACAGCTGACCTTGTAAGAGGCTTAGGTGTGAACGCTCGTAAGTTTCAGCAGAAAGTCGGCAAAGATTTATTTGTGTCCCTCCAATGAGTGGCCCGCAAGTACCCCGTTTTCTACAAGTGTTGGTCCAATACTCCCTCTAGAGGCAGGGGACTCAAACAGGGCTGCTTTGCGGCCCCCGATCTGGGGCAGGGGCAGTGGGCGGCCTGTGACCCGGGCAGGAGCCCCTCCGTGTGTGTCCCAGGGACCCATCTGCCTGCAAACTTCGGTCACCTGGCAGGAAGCTACAATGCCCAGAACTATGCTTAGCTGTGCAGCGCGGTGTACTGCGCGGACACGTTCCACACACACTTCAAGTAAGAGGGCGGCCTGAGTGGAAAGGTGAGAGTTTGGGCAGCTGTGCAGACAAAGAAGGCGCCCTTTGGCCTGGGCCTAAAAACTTGTGACACTCCACTGGGCCTGCCGGGCTCTGAGGGCCCTGCCCTGGGCCCCCTGCTCCCCTGCCCTTTGTTCAGTCACAGCAGAGATGGCCACACCCACTCCCTCAGTGAGGGCAGTGTTCCAACCTCCCTCAGCCCCGCCCACTCTCCGCAGGTTACCATGGACTACAGAGGCTGCATTCTGAGGCCAGGGCGTTCCGAGAATGCCAAGGGCAGACATGATGACCTTAAATGATTTCCTCTTGTGTCAGTGTTGGTAAACTTTAGGAGCTAGGAAATGGTCCACTTGACAGAAATGTTCAAATTTACTGGCATTTCATATATTCTCTGCTCTAACATTGTCCTGACTCTTTCTGTATATTCTTTACTTATGTTTTGGTTTTCCTTAATCAAAGTGTGTCTTTTAAAACTTTTCAAAGAAAATTCTTTGGACTTACTAAATCACCTGAATTTTATACGTTTTCTGTTGTATTAAGTTCAGCTCATATCTTTATTTATCTTTTCTCTATGTTCTCAGGGTTTATTGTTTTCATCTTCTGATGTCAATTAAAACACTTGGTTATTGATTTTAATAAATCTTTTTACTTATAAAGATTTGAACTTTTGAAGATTCCAGCTTACTTGTACGTGTCTAAGGGTCAGGTCCTCTCCATTGTTGCTGGCCTAAGGCTTAGTTCACCATACAGCAATGTATATATTGACCTATTATCCCCTCGACTTTCTGTGATTCCCTACATCTCACCTTTCTTTGCAGACAAGCCATTTGAAATACCCTTAACTTATTTCACAGCCAATAAGTCTTTGAAATAATGTGTATTTTTTAGAGAAATCTTCTTATATAATTAGGCAGAAAATCTGACCTGCCATAGTTTTCAAAACAGCATAATTTCACTCTTCTCAATGATTAATCTGTTGTATTACACAACCTTGGAGTATTTAGCTTTATCAATGACATGTCCTTGAAAAATGTTTTAGAGATCCTACCAGTCTTTGAAAACATCCTTGTGCCTTGTTTCAGTTCCAGTTTTATGTATATTTTCTGCCTTACACCCGATTATTCCTACATCTGATGGATGGCCTTGGGAATCTAATTCTGGTATTGATGGTTTTGGCTGATTGTCTCCCCTAGTAGCTGCTTTCTTCATTATTGTGTAAATTTAGATCATGAGCTCATGTTTAGCTAAACAGCTGACCTTGTAAGAGGCTTAGGTGTGAACGCTCGTAAGTTTCAGCAGAAAGTCGGCAAAGATTTATTTGTGTCCCTCCAATGAGTGGCCCACAAGGACCCCGTTTTCTACAAGTGTTGGTCCAATACTCCCTCTAGAGGCAGGGGACTAAGACAGGGCTGCTTTGCGGCCCCCGATCTGGGGCAGGGGCAGTGGGTGGCCTGTGACCCGGGCAGGAGCCTCTCCGCGTGTGTCCCAGGGACCGATCTGCCTGCGACCTTCGGTCACCTGGCAGGAAGCTACGATGCCCAGAACTATGCTTAGCTGTGCAGCACGGTATACTGCACGGACACGTTCCACACACACTTCAAGTAAGAGGGCGGCCTGAGTGGAAAGGTGAGAGTTTGGGCAGCTGTGCAGACAAAGAAGGCGCCCTTTGGCCTGGGCCTAAAAGCTTGTGACACTCCACTGGGCCTGCCGGGCTCTGAGGGCCCTGCCCTGGGCCCCCTGCTCCCCTGCCCTTTGTTCAGTCACAGCAGAAATGGCCACACCCACTCCCTCAGTGAGGGCAGTGTTCCAACCTCCCTCAGCCCCGCCCCCTCTCCGCACGTTACCATGGACTACAGAGGCTGCATTCTGAGGCCAGGGCGTTCCGAGAATGCCAAGGGCAGACATGATGACCTTAAATGATTTCCTCTTGTGTCAGTGTTGGTAAACTTTAGGAGCTAGGAAATGGTCCACTTTACAGAAATGTTCAAATTTACTGGCATTTCATATATTCTCTGCTCTAACATTGTCCTGACTCTTTCTGTATATTCTTTACTTATGTTTTGGTTTTCCTTAATCAAAGTGTTTCTTTTAAATCTTTTCAAAGAAAATTCTTTGGACTTACTAAATCACCTGAATTTTATACGTTTTCTGTTGTATTAAGTTCTGCTCATATCTTTATTTATCTTTTCTCTATGTTCTCAGGGTTTATTGTTTTCATCTTCTGATGTCAATTAAAACACTTGGTTATTCATTTTAATAAATCTTTTTACTTATAAAGATTTGAACTTTTGAAGATTCCAGCTTACTTGTACGTGTCTAAGGGTCAGGTCCTCTCCATTGTTGCTGGCCTAAGGCTTAGTTCACCATACAGCAATGTATATATTGACCTATTATCCCCTCAACTTTCTGTGATTCCCTACATCTCACCTTTCTTTGCAGACAAGCCATTTGAAATACCCTTAACTTATTTCACAGCCAATAAGTCTTTGAAATAATGTGTATTTTTTAGAGAAATCTTCTTATATAATTAGGCAGAAAATCTGACCTGCCATAGTTTTCAAAACAGCATAATTTCACTCTTCTCAATGATTAATCTGTTGTATTACACAACCTTGGAGTATTTAGCTTTATCAATGACATGTCCTTGAAAAATGTTTTAGAGATCCTACCAGTCTTTGAAAACATCCTTGTGCCTTGTTTCAGTTCCAGTTTTATGTATATTTTCTGCCTTACACCCGATTATTCCTACATCTGATGGATGGCCTTGGGAATCTAATTCTGGTATTGATGGTTTTGGCTGATTGTCTCCCCTAGTAGCTGCTTTCTTCATTATTGTGTAAATTTAGATCATGAGCTCATGTTTAGCTAAACAGCTGACCTTGTAAGAGGCTTAGGTGTGAACGCTCGTAAGTTTCAGCAGAAAGTCGGCAAAGATTTATTTGTGTCCCTCCAATGAGTGGCCCACAAGGACCCCGTTTTCTACAAGTGTTGGTCCAATACTCCCTCTAGAGGCAGGGGACTAAGACAGGGCTGCTTTGCGGCCCCCGATCTGGGGCAGGGGCAGTGGGTGGCCTGTGACCCGGGCAGGAGCCTCTCCGCGTGTGTCCCAGGGACCGATCTGCCTGCGACCTTCGGTCACCTGGCAGGAAGCTACGATGCCCAGAACTATGCTTAGCTGTGCAGCACGGTATACTGCACGGACACGTTCCACACACACTTCAAGTAAGAGGGCGGCCTGAGTGGAAAGGTGAGAGTTTGGGCAGCTGTGCAGACAAAGAAAGCGCCCTTTGGCCTGGGCCTAAAAGCTTGTGACACTCCACTGGGCCTGCCGGGCTCTGAGGGCCCTGCCCTGGGCCCGCTGCTCCCCTGCCCTTTGTTCAGTCACAGCAGAAATGGCCACACCCACTCCCTCAGTGAGGGCAGTGTTCCAACCTCCCTCAGCCCCGCCCCCTCTCTGCACGTTACCATGGACTACAGAGGCTGCATTCTGAGGCCAGGGCGTTCCGAGAATGCCAAGGGCAGACATGATGACCTTAAATGATTTCCTCTTGTGTCAGTGTTGGTAAACTTTAGGAGCTAGGAAATGGTCCACTTGACAGAAATGTTCAAATTTACTGGCATTTCATATATTCTCTGCTCTAAAAATTGTCCTGACTCTTTCTGTATATTCTTTACTTATGTTTTGGTTTTCCTTAATCAAAGTGTTTCTTTTAAATCTTTTCAAAGAAAATTCTTTGGACTTACTAAATCACCTGAATTTTATACGTTTTCTGTTGTATTAAGTTCTGCTCATATCTTTATTTATCTTTTCTCTATGTTCTCAGGGTTTATTGTTTTCATCTTCTGATGTCAATTAAAACACTTGGTTATTCATTTTAATAAATCTTTTTACTTATAAAGATTTGAACTTTTGAAGATTCCAGCTTACTTGTACGTGTCTAAGGGTCAGGTCCTCTCCATTGTTGCTGGCCTAAAGCTTAGTTCACCATACAGCAATGTATATATTGACCTATTTTCCCCTCGACTTTCTGTGATTCCCTACATCTCACCTTTCTTTGCAGACAAGCCATTTGAAATACCCTTAACTTATTTCACAGCCAATAAGTCTTTGAAATAATGTGTATTTTTTAGAGAAATCTTCTTATATAATTAGGCAGAAAATCTGACCTGCCATAGTTTTCAAAACAGCATAATTTCACTCTTCTCAATGATTAATCTGTTGTATTACACAACCTTGGAGTATTTAGCTTTATCAATGACATGTCCTTGAAAAATGTTTTAGAGATCCTACCAGTCTTTGAAAACATCCTTGTGCCTTGTTTCAGTTCCAGTTTTATGTATATTTTCTGCCTTGCACCCGATTATTCCTACATCTGATGGATGGCCTTGGGAATCTAATTCTGGTATTGATGGTTTTGGCTGATTGTCTCCCCTTGTAGCTGCTTTCTTCATTATTGTGTAAATTTAGATCATGAGCTCATGTTTAGCTAAACAGCTGACCTTGTAAGAGGCTTAGGTGTGATCGCTCGTAAGTTTCAGCAGAAAGTCGGCAAAGATTTATTTGTGTCCCTCCAATGAGTGGCCCGCAAGGACCCCGTTTTCTACAAGTGTTGGTCCAATACTCCCTCTAGAGGCAGGGGACTCAGACAGGGCTGCTTTGCGGCCCCCGATCTGGGGCAGGGGCAGTGGGCGGCCTGTGACCCGGGCAGGAGCCCCTCCGTGTGTGTCCCAGGGACCCATCTGCCTGCAAACTTCGGTCACCTAGCAGGAAGCTACAATGCCCAGAACTATGCTTAGCTGTGCAGCGCGGTGTACTGCGCGGACACGTTCCACACACACTTCAAGTAAGAGGGCGGCCTGAGTGGAAAGGTGAGAGTTTGGGCAGCTGTGCAGACAAAGAAGGCGCCCTTTGGCCTGGGCCTAAAAACTTGTGACACTCCACTGGGCCTGCCGGGCTCTGAGGGCCCTGCCCTGGGCCCCCTGCTCCCCTGCCCTTTGTTCAGTCACAGCAGAGATGGCCACACCCACTCCCTCAGTGAGGGCAGTGTTCCAACCTCCCTCAGCCCCGCCCACTCTCCGCAGGTTACCATGGACTACAGAGGCTGCATTCTGAGGCCAGGGCGTTCCGAGAATGCCAAGGGCAGACATGATGACCTTAAATGATTTCCTCTTGTGTCAGTGTTGGTAAACTTTAGGAGCTAGGAAATGGTCCACTTGACAGAAATGTTCAAATTTACTGGCATTTCATATATTCTCTGCTCTAACATTGTCCTGACTCTTTCTGTATATTCTTTACTTATGTTTTGGTTTTCCTTAATCAAAGTGTGTCTTTTAAAACTTTTCAAAGAAAATTCTTTGGACTTACTAAATCACCTGAATTTTATCCGTTTTCTGTTGTATTAAGTTCAGCACATATCTTTATTTATCTTTTCTCTATGTTCTCAGGGTTTATTGTTTTCATCTTCTGATGTCAATTAAAACACTTGGTTATTCATTTTAATAAATCTTTTTACTTATAAAGATTTGAACTTTTGAAGATTCCAGCTTACTTGTACGTGTCTAAGGGTCAGGTCCTCTCCATTGTTGCTGGCCTAAGGCTTAGTTCACCATACAGCAATGTATATATTGACCTATTATCCCCTCGACTTTCTGTGATTCCCTACATCTCACCTTTCTTTGCAGACAAGCCATTTGAAATACCCTTAACTTATTTCACAGCCAATAAGTCTTTGAAATAATGTGTATTTTTTAGAGAAATCTTCTTATATAATTAGGCAGAAAATCTGACCTGCCATAGTTTTCAAAACAGCATAATTTCACTCTTCTCAATGATTAATCTGTTGTATTACACAACCTTGGAGTATTTAGCTTTATCAATGACATGTCCTTGAAAAATGTTTTAGAGATCCTACCAGTCTTTGAAAACATCCTTGTGCCTTGTTTCAGTTCCAGTTTTATGTATATTTTCTGCCTTACACCCGATTATTCCTACATCTGATGGATGGCCTTGGGAATCTAATTCTGGTATTGATGGTTTTGGCTGATTGTCTCCCCTAGTAGCTGCTTTCTTCATTATTGTGTAAATTTAGATCATGAGCTCATGTTTAGCTAAACAGCTGACCTTGTAAGAGGCTTAGGTGTGAACGCTCGTAAGTTTCAGCAGAAAGTCGGCAAAGATTTATTTGTGTCCCTCCAATGAGTGGCCCACAAGGACCCCGTTTTCTACAAGTGTTGGTCCAATACTCCCTCTAGAGGCAGGGGACTAAGACAGGGCTGCTTTGCGGCCCCCGATCTGGGGCAGGGGCAGTGGGTGGCCTGTGACCCGGGCAGGAGCGTCTCCGCGTGTGTCCCAGGGACCCATCTGCCTGCGACCTTCGGTCACCTGGCAGGAAGCTACGATGCCCAGAACTATGCTTAGCTGTGCAGCACGGTATACTGCAAGGACACGTTCCACACACACTTCAAGTAAGAGGGCGGCCTGAGTGGAAAGGTGAGAGTTTGGGCAGCTGTGCAGACAAAGAAGGCGCCCTTTGGCCTGGGCCTAAAAGCTTGTGACACTCCACTGGGCCTGCCGGGCTCTGAGGGCCCTGCCCTGGGCCCCCTGCTCCCCTGCCCTTTGTTCAGTCACAGCAGAAATGGCCACACCCACTCCCTCAGTGAGGGCAGTGTTCCAACCTCCCTCAGCCCCGCCCCCTCTCCGCACGTTACCATGGACTACAGAGGCTGCATTCTGAGGCCAGGGCGTTCCGAGAATGCCAAGGGCAGACATGATGACCTTAAATGATTTCCTCTTGTGTCAGTGTTGGTAAACTTTAGGAGCTAGGAAATGGTCCACTTTACAGAAATGTTCAAATTTACTGGCATTTCATATATTGTCTGCTCTAACATTGTCCTGACTCTTTCTGTATATTCTTTACTTATGTTTTGGTTTTCCTTAATCAAAGTGTTTCTTTTAACTCTTTTCAAAGAAAATTCTTTGGACTTACTAAATCACCTGAATTTTATACGTTTTCTGTTGTATTAAGTTCTGCTCATATCTTTATTTATCTTTTCTCTATGTTCTCAGGGTTTATTGTTTTCATCTTCTGATGTCAATTAAAACACTTGGTTATTCATTTTAATAAATCTTTTTACTTATAAAGATTTGAACTTTTGAAGATTCCAGCTTACTTGTACGTGTCTAAGGGTCAGGTCCTCTCCATTGTTGCTGGCCTAAAGCTTAGTTCACCATACAGCAATGTATATATTGACCTATTTTCCCCTCGACTTTCTGTGATTCCCTACATCTCACCTTTCTTTGCAGACAAGCCATTTGAAATACCCTTAACTTATTTCACAGCCAATAAGTCTTTGAAATAATGTGTATTTTTTAGAGAAATCTTCTTATATAATTAGGCAGAAAATCTGACCTGCCATAGTTTTCAAAACAGCATAATTTCACTCTTCTCAATGATTAATCTGTTGTATTACACAACCTTGTAGTATTTAGCTTTATCAATGACATGTCCTTGAAAAATGTTTTAGAGATCCTACCAGTCTTTGAAAACATCCTTGTGCCTTGTTTCAGTTCCAGTTTTATGTATATTTTCTGCCTTGCACCCGATTATTCCTACATCTGATGGATGGCCTTGGGAATCTAATTCTGGTATTGATGGTTTTGGCTGATTGTCTCCCCTTGTAGCTGCTTTCTTCATTATTGTGTAAATTTAGATCATGAGCTCATGTTTAGCTAAACAGCTGACCTTGTAAGAGGCTTAGGTGTGAACGCTCGTAAGTTTCAGCAGAAAGTCGGCAAAGATTTATTTGTGTCCCTCCAATGAGTGGCCCGCAAGGACCCCGTTTTCTACAAGTGTTGGTCCAATACTCCCTCTAGAGGCAGGGGACTCAGACAGGGCTGCTTTGCGGCCCCCGATCTGGGGCAGGGGCAGTGGGCGGCCTGTGACCCGGGCAGGAGCCCCTCCGTGTGTGTCCCAGGGACCCATCTGCCTGCAAACTTCGGTCACCTGGCAGGAAGCTACAATGCCCAGAACTATGCTTAGCTGTGCAGCGCGGTGTACTGCACGGACACGTTCCACACACACTTCAAGTAACAGGGCGGCCTGAGTGGAAAGGTGAGAGTTTGGGCAGCTGTGCAGACAAAGAAGGCGCCCTTTGGCCTGGGACTAAAAACTTGTGACACTCCACTGGGCCTGCCGGGCTCTGAGGACCCTGCCCTGGGCCCCCTGCTCCCCTGCCCTTTGTTCAGTCACAGCAGAGATGGCCACACCCACTCCCTCAGTGAGGGCAGTGTTCCAACCTCCCTCAGCCCCGCCCACTCTCCGCAGGTTACCATGGACTACAGAGGCTGCATTCTTAGGCCAGGGCGTTCCGAGAATGCCAAGGGCAGACATGATGACCTTAAATGATTTCCTCTTGTGTCAGTGTTGGTAAACTTTAGGAGCTAGGAAATGGTCCACTTGACAGAAATGTTCAAATTTACTGGCATTTCATATATTCTCTGCTCTAACATTGTCCTGACTCTTTCTGTATATTCTTTACTTATGTTTTGGTTTTCCTTAATCAAAGTGTGTCTTTTAAATCTTTTCAAAGAAAATTCTTTGGACTTACTAAATCACCTGAATTTTATACGTTTTCTGTTGTATTAAGTTCTGCTCATATCTTTATTTATCTTTTCTCTATGTTCTCAGGGTTTATTGTTTTCATCTTCTGATGTCAATTAAAACACTTAGTTATTCATTTTAATAAATCTTTTTACTTATAAAGATTTGAACTTTTGAAGATTCCAGCTTACTTGTACGTGTCTAAGGGTCAGGTCCTCTCCATTGTTGCTGGCCTAAGGCTTAGTTCACCATACAGCAAAGTTTATATTGACCTATTTTCCCCTCGACTTTCTGTTATTCCCTACATCTCACTTTTCTTTGCAGACAAGCCGTTTGAAATACCCTCAACTTATTTCACAGCCAATAAGTCTTTGAAATAATGTGTATTTTTTAGAGAAATCTTCTTATATAATTAGGCAGAAAATCTGACCTGGCATAGTTTTCAAAAAAGCATAATTTCACTCTTCTCAATGATTAATCTGTTGTATTACACAACTTTGGAGTATTTAGCTTTATCAATGACATGTCCTTGAAAAATGTTTTAGAGATCCTACCAGTCTTTGAAAACATCCTTGTGCCTTGTTTCAGTTCCAGTTTTATGTATATTTTCTGCCTTGCACCCGATTATTCCTACATCTGATGGATGGCCTTGGGAATCTAATTCTGGTATTGATGGTTTTGGCTGATTGTCTCCCCTTGTAGCTGTTTTCTTCAATATTGTGTAAATTTAGATCATGAGCTCATGTTTAGCTAAACAGCTGACCTTGTAAGAGGCTTAGGTGTGAACGCTCGTAAGTTTCAGCAGAAAGTCGGCAAAGATTTATTTGTGTCCCTCCAATGAGTGGCCCGCAAGGACCCCGTTTTCTACAAGTGTTGGTCCAATACTCCCTCTAGAGGCAGAGGACTCAGACAGGGCTGCTTTGCGGCCCCCGATCTGGGGCAGGGGCATTGGGCGGCCTGTGACCCGGGCAGGAGCCCCTCCGTGTGTGTCCCAGGGACCCATCTGCCTGCAAACTTCGGTCACCTGGCAGGAAGCTACGATGCCCAGAACTATGCTTAGCTGTGCAGCGCGGTGTACTGCGCGGACACGTTCCACACACACTTCAAGTAAGAGGGCGGCCTGAGTGGAAAGGTGAGAGTTTGGGCAGCTGTGCAGACAAAGGAGGCGCCCTTTGGCCTGGGCCTAAAAACTTGTGACACTCCACTGGGCCTGCCGGGCTCTGAGGGCCCTGCCCTGGGCCCCCTGCTCCCCTGCCCTTTGTTCAGTCACAGCAGAGATGGCCACACCCACTCCCTCAGTGAGGGCAGTGTTCCAACCTCCCTCAGCCCCGCCCCCTCTCCGCAGGTTACCATGCACTACAGAGGCTGCATTCTGAGGCCAGGGCGTTCCGAGAATGCCAAGGGCAGACATGATGACCTTAAATGATTTCCTCTTGTGTCAGTGTTGGTAAACTTTAGGAGCTAGGAAATGGTCCACTTGACAGAAATGTTCAAATTTACTGGCATTTCATATATTGTCTGCTCTAACATTGTCCTGACTCTTTCTGTATATTCTTTACTTATGTTTTGGTTTTCCTTAATCAAAGTGTGTCTTTTAAATCTTTTCAAAGAAGATTCTTTGGACTTACTAAATCACCTGAATTTTATACGTTTTTTGTTGTATTAAGTTCTGCTCATATCTTTATTTATCTTTTCTCTATGTTCTCAGGGTTTATTGTTTTCATCTTCTGATGTCAATTAAAACACTTGGTTATTCATTTTAATAAATCTTTTTACTTATAAAGATTTGAACTTTTGAAGATTCCAGCTTACTTGTACGTGTCTAAGGGTCAGGTCCTCTCCATTGTTGCTGGCCTAAGGCTTAGTTCACCATACAGCAATGTATATATTGACCTATTTTCCCCTCGACTTTCTGTGATTCCCTACATCTCACCTTTCTTTGCAGACAAGCCATTTGAAATACCCTTAACTTATTTCACAGCCAATAAGTCTTTGAAATAATGTGTATTTTTTAGAGAAATCTTCTTATATAATTAGGCAGAAAATCTGACCTGCCATAGTTTTCAAAACAGCATAATTTCACTCTTCTCAGTGATTAATCTGTTGTATTACACAACCTTGGAGTATTTAGCTTTATCAATGACATGTCCTTGAAAAATGTTTTAGAGATCCTACCAGTCTTTGAAAACATCCTTGTGCCTTGTTTCAGTTCCAGTTTTATGTATATTTTCTGCCTTGCACCCGATTATTCCTTCATCTGATGGATGGCCTTGGGAATCTAATTCTGGTATTGTTGGTTTTGGCTGATTGTATCCCCTTGTAGCTGCTTTCTTCATTATTGTGTAAATTTAGATCATGAGCTCATGTTTAGCTAAACAGCTGACCTTGTAAGAGGCTTAGGTGTGAACGCTCGTAAGTTTCAGCAGAAAGTCGGCAAAGATTTATTTGTGTCCCTCCAATGAGTGGCCCGCAAGGACCCCGTTTTCTACAAGTGTTGGTCCAATACTCCCTCTAGAGGCAGGGGACTCAGACAGGGCTGCTTTGCGGCCCCCGATCTGGGGCAGGGGCAGTGGGTGGCCTGTGACCCGGGCAGGAGCCTCTCCGCGTGTGTCCCAGGGACCGATCTGCCTGCGACCTTCGGTCACCTGGCAGGAAGCTACGATGCCCAGAACTATGCTTAGCTGTGCAGCACGGTATACTGCACGGACACGTTCCACACACACTTCAAGTAAGAGGGCGGCCTGAGTGGAAAGGTGAGAGTTTGGGCAGCTGTGCAGACAAAGAAGGCGCCCTTTGGCCTGGGCCTAAAAGCTTGTGACACTCCACTGGGCCTGCCGGGCTCTGAGGGCCCTGCCCTGGGCCCCCTGCTCCCCTGCCCTTTGTTCAGTCACAGCAGAAATGGCCACACCCACTCCCTCAGTGAGGGCAGTGTTCCAACCTCCCTCAGCCCCGCCCCCTCTCCGCACGTTACCATGGACTACAGAGGCTGCATTCTGAGGCCAGGGCGTTCCGAGAATGCCAAGGGCAGACATGATGACCTTAAATGATTTCCTCTTGTGTCAGTGTTGGTAAACTTTAGGAGCTAGGAAATGGTCCACTTGACAGAAATGTTCAAATTTACTGGCATTTCATATATTCTCTGCTCTAACATTGTCCTGACTCTTTCTGTATATTCTTTACTTATGTTTTGGTTTTCCTTAATCAAAGTGTTTCTTTTAAATCTTTTCAAAGAAAATTCTTTGGACTTACTAAATCACCTGAATTTTATACGTTTTCTGTTGTATTAAGTTCTGCTCATATCTTTATTTATCTTTTCTCTATGTTCTCAGGGTTTATTGTTTTCATCTTCTGATGTAAATTAAAACACTTGGTTATTCATTTTAATAAATCTTTTTACTTATAAAGATTTGAACTTTTGAAGATTCCAGCTTACTTGTACGTGTCTAAGGGTCAGGTCCTCTCCATTGTTGCTGGCCTAAAGCTTAGTTCACCATACAGCAATGTATATATTGACCTATTTTCCCCTCGACTTTCTGTGATTCCCTACATCTCACCTTTCTTTGCAGACAAGCCATTTGAAATACCCTTAACTTATTTCACAGCCAATAAGTCTTTGAAATAATGTGTATTTTTTAGAGAAATCTTCTTATATAATTAGGCAGAAAATCTGACCTGCCATAGTTTTCAAAACAGCATAATTTCACTCTTCTCAATGATTAATCTGTTGTATTACACAACCTTGGAGTATTTAGCTTTATCAATGACATGTCCTTGAAAAATGTTTTAGAGATCCTACCAGTCTTTGAAAACATCCTTGTGCCTTGTTTCAGTTCCAGTTTTATGTATATTTTCTGCCTTGCACCCGATTATTCCTACATCTGATGGATGGCCTTGGGAATGTAATTCTGGTATTGATGGTTTTGGCTGATTGTCTCCCCTTGTAGCTGCTTTCTTCATTATTGTGTAAATTTAGATCATGAGCTCATGTTTAGCTAAACAGCTGACCTTGTAAGAGGCTTAGGTGTGAACGCTCGTAAGTTTCAGCAGAAAGTCGGCAAAGATTTATTTGTGTCCCTCCAATGAGTGGCCCGCAAGGACCCCGTTATCTACAAGTGTTGGTCCAATACTCCCTCTAGAGGCAGGGGACTCAGACAGGGCTGCTTTGCGGCCCCCGATCTGGGGCAGGGGCAGTGGGCGGCCTGTGACCCGGGCAGGAGCCCCTCCGTGTGTGTCCCAGGGACCCATCTGCCTGCAAACTTCGGTCACCTGGCAGGAAGCTACAATGCCCAGAACTATGCTTAGCTGTGCAGCGCGGTGTACTGCGCGGACACGTTCCACAAACACTTCAAGTAAGAGGGCGGCCTGAGTGGAAAGGTGAGAGTTTGGGCAGCTGTGCAGACAAAGAAGGCGCCCTTTGGCCTGGGCCTAAAAACTTGTGACACTCCACTGGGCCTGCCGGGCTCTGAGGGCCCTGCCCTGGGCCCCCTGCTCCCCTGCCCTTTGTTCAGTCACAGCAGAGATGGCCACACCCACTCCCTCAGTGAGGGCAGTGTTCCAACCTCCCTCAGCCCCGCCCACTCTCCGCAGGTTACCATGGACTACAGAGGCTGCATTCTGAGGCCAGGGCGTTCCGAGAATGCCAAGGGCAGACATGATGACCTTAAATGATTTCCTCTTGTGTCAGTATTGGTAAACTTTAGGAGCTAGGAAATGGTCCACTTGACAGAAATGTTCAAATTTACTGGCATTTCATATATTCTCTGCTCTAACATTGTCCTGACTCTTTCTGTATATTCTTTACTTATGTTTTGGTTTTCCTTAATCAAAGTGTTTCTTTTAAATCTTTTCAAAGAAAATTCTTTGGACTTACTAAATCACCTGAATTTTATACGTTTTCTGTTGTATTAAGTTCAGCTCATATCTTTATTTATCTTTTCTCTATGTTCTCAGGGTTTATTGTTTTCATCTTCTGATGTCAATTAAAACACTTGGTTATTCATTTTAATAAATCTTTTTACTTATAAAGATTTGAACTTTTGAAGATTCCAGCTTACTTGTACGTGTCTAAGGGTCAGGTCCTCTCCATTGTTGCTGGCCTAAGGCTTAGTTCACCATACAGCAATGTATATATTGACCTATTTTCCCCTCGACTTTCTGTGATTCCCTACATCTCACCTTTCTTTGCAGACAAGCCATTTGAAATACCCTTAACTTATTTCACAGCCAAGAAGTCTTTGAAATAATGTGTATTTTTTAGAGAAATCTTCTTATATAATTAGGCAGAAAATCTGACCTGCCATAGTTTTCAAAACAGCATAATTTCACTCTTCTCAATGATTAATCTGTTGTATTACACAACCTTGGAGTATTTAGCTTTATCAATGACATGTCCTTGAAAAATGTTTTAGAGATCCTACCAGTCTTTGAAAACATCCTTGTGCCTTGTTTCAGTTCCAGTTTTATGTATATTTTCTGCCTTACACCCGATTATTCCTACATCTGATGGATGGCCTTGGGAATCTAATTCTGGTATTGATGGTTTTGGCTGATTGTCTCCCCTAGTAGCTGCTTTCTTCATTATTGTGTAAATTTAGATCATGAGCTCATGTTTAGCTAAACAGCTGACCTTGTAAGAGGCTTAGGTGTGAACGCTCGTAAGTTTAAGCAGAAAGTCGGCAAAGATTTATTTGTGTCCCTCCAATGAGTGGCCCACAAGGACCCCGTTTTCTACAAGTGTTGGTCCAATACTCCCTCTAGAGGCAGGGGACTCAGACAGGGCTGCTTTGCGGCCCCCGATCTGGGGCAGGGGCAGTGGGTGGCCTGTGACCCGGGCAGGAGCGTCTCCGCGTGTGTCCCAGGGACCCATCTGCCTGCGACCTTCGGTCACCTGGCAGGAAGCTACGATGCCCAGAAATATGCTTAGCTGTGCAGCACGGTATACTGCACGGACACGTTCCACACACACTTCAAGTAAGAGGGCGGCCTGAGTGGAAAGGTGAGAGTTTGGGCAGCTGTGCAGACAAAGAAGGTGCCCTTTGGCCTGGGCCTAAAAGCTTGTGACACTCCACTGGGCCTGCCGGGCTCTGAGGGCCCTGCCCTGGGCCCCCTGCTCCCCTGCCCTTTGTTCAGTCACAGCAGAGATGGCCACACCCACTCCCTCAGTGAGGGCAGTGTTCCAACCTCCCTCAGCCCCGCCCCCTCTCCACAGGTTACCATGCACTACAGAGGCTGCATTCTGAGGCCAGGGCGTTCCGAGAATGCCAAGGGCAGACATGATGACCTTAAATGATTTCCTCTTGTGTCAGTGTTGCTAAACTTTAGGAGCTAGGAAATGGTCCACTTGACAGAAATGTTCAAATTTACTGGCATTTCATATATTGTCTGCTCTAACATTGTCCTGACTCTTTCTGTATATTCTTTACTTATGTTTTGGTTTTCCTTAATCAAAGTGTGTCTTTTAAATCTTTTCAAAGAAGATTCTTTGGACTTACTAAATCACCTGAATTTTATACGTTTTCTGTTGTATTAAGTTCTGCTCATATCTTTATTTATCTTTTCTCTATGTTCTCAGGGTTTATTGTTTTCATCTTCTGATGTCAATTAAAACACTTGGTTATTCATTTTAATAAATCTTTTTACTTATAAAGATTTGAACTTTTGAAGATTCCAGCTTACTTGTACGTGTCTAAGGGTCAGGTCCTCTCCATTGTTGCTGGCCTAAGGCTTAGTTTACCATACAGCAATGTATATATTGACCTATTTTCCCCTCGACTTTCTGTGATTCCCTACATCTCACCTTTCTTTGCAGACAAGCCATTTGAAATACCCTTAACTTATTTCACAGCCAATAAGTCTTTGAAATAATGTGTATTTTTTAGAGAAATCTTCTTATATAATTAGGCAGAAAATCTGACCTGCCATAGTTTTCAAAACAGCATAATTTCACTCTTCTCAGTGATTAATCTGTTGTATTACACAACCTTGGAGTATTTAGCTTTATCAATGACATGTCCTTGAAAAATGTTTTAGAGATCCTACCAGTCTTTGAAAACATCCTTGTGCCTTGTTTCAGTTCCAGTTTTATGTATATTTTCTGCCTTGCACCCGATTATTCCTTCATCTGATGGATGGCCTTGGGAATCTAATTCTGGTATTGTTGGTTTTGGCTGATTGTATCCCCTTGTAGCTGCTTTCTTCATTATTGTGTAAATTTAGATCATGAGCTCATGTTTAGCTAAACAGCTGACCTTGTAAGAGGCTTAGGTGTGAACGCTCGTAAGTTTCAGCAGAAAGTCGGCAAAGATTTATTTGTGTCCCTCCAATGAGTGGCCCGCAAGGACCCCGTTTTCTACAAGTGTTGGTCCAATACTCCCTCTAGAGGCAGGGGACTCAGACAGGGCTGCTTTGCGGCCCCCGATCTGGGGCAGGGGCAGTGGGTGGCCTGTGACCCGGGCAGGAGCCTCTCCGCGTGTGTCCCAGGGACCGATCTGCCTGCGACCTTCGGTCACCTGGCAGGAAGCTACGATGCCCAGAACTATGCTTAGCTGTGCAGCACGGTATACTGCACGGACACGTTCCACACACACTTCAAGTAAGAGGGCGGCCTGAGTGGAAAGGTGAGAGTTTGGGCAGCTGTGCAGACAAAGAAGGCGCCCTTTGGCCTGGGCCTAAAAGCTTGTGACACTCCACTGGGCCTGCCGGGCTCTGAGGGCCCTGCCCTGGGCCCCCTGCTCCCCTGCCCTTTGTTCAGTCACAGCAGAAATGGCCACACCCACTCCCTCAGTGAGGGCAGTGTTCCAACCTCCCTCAGCCCCGCCCCCTCTCCGCACGTTACCATGGACTACAGAGGCTGCATTCTGAGGCCAGGGCGTTCCGAGAATGCCAAGGGCAGACATGATGACCTTAAATGATTTCCTCTTGTGTCAGTGTTGGTAAACTTTAGGAGCTAGGAAATGGTCCACTTGACAGAAATGTTCAAATTTACTGGCATTTCATATATTCTCTGCTCTAACATTGTCCTGACTCTTTCTGTATATTCTTTACTTATGTTTTGGTTTTCCTTAATCAAAGTGTGTCTTTTAAATCTTTTCAAAGAAAATTCTTTGGACTTACTAAATCACCTGAATTTTATACGTTTTCTGTTGTATTAAGTTCTGCTCATATCTTTATTTATCTTTTCTCTATGTTCTCAGGGTTTATTGTTTTCATCTTCTGATGTCAATTAAAATACTTGGTTATTCATTTTAATAAATCTTTTTACTTATAAAGATTTGAACTTTTGAAGATTCCAGCTTACTTGTACGTGTCTAAGGGTCAGGTCCTCTCCATTGTTGCTGGCCTAAAGCTTAGTTCACCATACAGCAATGTATATATTGACCTATTTTCCCCTCGACTTTCTGTGATTCCCTACATCTCACCTTTCTTTGCAGACAAGCCATTTGAAATACCCTTAACTTATTTCACAGCCAATAAGTCTTTGAAATAATGTGTATTTTTTAGAGAAATCTTCTTATATAATTAGGCAGAAAATCTGACCTGCCATAGTTTTCAAAACAGCATAATTTCACTCTTCTCAATGATTAATCTGTTGTATTACACAACCTTGGAGTATTTAGCTTTATCAATGACATGTCCTTGAAAAATGTTTTAGAGATCCTACCAGTCTTTGAAAACATCCTTGTGCCTTGTTTCAGTTCCAGTTTTATGTATATTTTCTGCCTTGCACCCGATTATTCCTACATCTGATGGATGGCCTTGGGAATCTAATTCTGGTATTGATGGTTTTGGCTGATTGTCTCCCCTTGTAGCTGCTTTCTTCATTATTGTGTAAATTTAGATCATGAGCTCATGTTTAGCTAAACAGCTGACCTTGTAAGAGGCTTAGGTGTGAATGCTCGTAAGTTTCAGCAGAAAGTCGGCAAAGATTTATTTGTGTCCCTCCAATGAGTGGCCCGCAAGGACCCCGTTTTCTACAAGTGTTGGTCCATTACTCCCTCTAGAGGCAGGGGACTCAGACAGGGCTGCTTTGCGGCCCCCGATCTGGGGCAGGGGCAGTGGGCGGCCTGTGACCCGGGCAGGAGCCCCTCCGTGTGTGTCCCAGGGACACATCTGCCTGCAAACTTCGGTCACCTGGCAGGAAGCTACAATGCCCAGAACTATGCTTAGCTGTGCAGCGCGGTGTACTGCGCGGACACGTTCCACACACACTTCAAGTAAGAGGGCGGCCTGAGTGGAAAGGTGAGAGTTTGGGCAGCTGTGCAGACAAAGAAGGTGCCCTTTGGCCTGGGCCTAAAAACTTGTGACACTCCACTGGGCCTGCCGGGCTCTGAGGGCCCTGCCCTGGGCCCCCTGCTCCCCTGCCCTTTGTTCAGTCACAGCAGAGATGGCCACACCCACTCCCTCAGTGAGGGCAGTGTTCCAACCTCCCTCAGCCCCGCCCACTCTCCGCAGGTTACCATGGACTACAGAGGCTGCATTCTGAGGCCAGGGCGTTCCGAGAATGCCAAGGGCAGACATGATGACCTTAAATGATTTCCTCTTGTGTCAGTGTTGGTAAACTTTAGGAGCTAGGAAATGGTCCACTTGACAGAAATGTTCAAATTTACTGGCATTTCATATATTCTCTGCTCTAACATTGTCCTGACTCTTTCTGTATATTCTTTACTTATGTTTTGGTTTTCCTTAATCAAAGTGTGTCTTTTAAAACTTTTCAAAGAAAATTCTTTGGACTTACTAAATCACCTGAATTTTATACGTTTTCTGTTGTATTAAGTTCAGCTCATATCTTTATTTATCTTTTCTCTATGTTCTCAGGGTTTATTGTTTTCATCTTCTGATGTCAATTAAAACACTTGGTTATTCATTTTAATAAATCTTTTTACTTATAAAGATTTGAACTTTTGAAGATTCCAGCTTACTTGTACGTGTCTAAGGGTCAGGTCCTCTCCATTGTTGCTGGCCTAAGGCTTAGTTCACCATACAGCAATGTATATATTGACCTATTATCCCCTCGACTTTCTGTGATTCCCTACATCTCACCTTTCTTTGCAGACAAGCCATTTGAAATACCCTTAACTTATTTCACAGCCAATAAGTCTTTGAAATAATGTGTATTTTTTAGAGAAATCTTCTTATATAATTAGGCAGAAAATCTGACCTGCCATA
The DNA here is from genome assembly GCF_964341445.2 of Mesoplodon mirus. Lineage (NCBI taxonomy): Eukaryota > Metazoa > Chordata > Mammalia > Artiodactyla > Ziphiidae > Mesoplodon > Mesoplodon mirus. The sequence continues at coordinate 238,029 of NW_028295330.1, forward strand.
GTTTTCAAAACAGCATAATTTCACTCTTCTCAATGATTAATCTGTTGTATTACACAACCTTGGAGTATTTAGCTTTATCAATGACATGTCCTTGAAAAATGTTTTAGAGATCCTACCAGTCTTTGAAAACATCCTTGTGCCTTGTTTCAGTTCCAGTTTTATGTATATTTTCTGCCTTGCACCCGATTATTCCTACATCTGATGGATGGCCTTGGGAATCTAATTCTGGTATTGATGGTTTTGGCTGATTGTCTCCCCTTGTAGCTTCTTTCTTCAATATTGTGTAAATTTAGATCATGAGCTCATGTTTAGCTAAACAGCTGACCTTGTAAGAGGCTTAGGTGTGAACGCTCGTAAGTTTCAGCAGAAAGTCGGCAAAGATTTATTTGTGTCCCTCCAATGAGTGGCCCGCAAGGACCCCGTTTTCTACAAGTGTTGGTCCAATACTCCCTCTAGAGGCAGGGGACTCAGACAGGGCTGCTTTGCGGCCCCCGATCTGGGGCAGGGGCAGTGGGCGGCCTGTGACCCGGGCAGGAGCCCCTCCGTGTGTGTCCCAGGGACCCATCTGCCTGCAAACTTCGGTCACCTGGCAGGAAGCTACGATGCCCAGAACTATGCTTAGCTGTGCAGCGCGGTGTACTGCGCGGACACGTTCCACACACACTTCAAGTAAGAGGGCGGCCTGAGGGGAAAGGTGAGAGTTTGGGCAGGTGTGCAGACAAAGAAGGCGCCCTTTGGCCTGGGCCTAAAAACTTGTGACACTCCACTGGGCCTGCCGGGCTCTGAGGGCCCTGCCCTGGGCCCCCTGCTCCCCTGCCCTTTGTTCAGTCACAGCAGAGATGGCCACACCCACTCCCTCAGTGAGGGCAGTGTTCCAACCTCCCTCAGCCCCGCCCCCTCTCCGCACGTTACCATGGACTACAGAGGCTGCATTCTGAGGCCAGGGCGTTCCGAGAATGCCAAGGGCAGACATGATGACCTTAAATGATTTCCTCTTGTGTCAGTGTTGGTAAACTTTAGGAGCTAGGAAATGGTCCACTTGACAGAAATGTTCAAATTTACTGGCATTTCATATATTCTCTGCTCTAACATTGTCCTGACTCTTTCTGTATATTCTTTACTTATGTTTTGGTTTTCCTTAATCAAAGTGTGTCTTTTAAATCTTTTCAAAGAAAATTCTTTGGACTTACTAAATCACCTGAATTTTATACGTTTTCTGTTGTATTAAGTTCTGCTCATATCTTTATTTATCTTTTCTCTATGTTCTCAGGGTTTATTGTTTTCATCTTCTGATGTCAATTAAAACACTTGGTTATTCATTTTAATAAATCTTTTTACTTATAAAAATTTGAACTTTTGAAGATTCCAGCTTACTTGTACGTGTCTAAGGGTCAGGTCCTCTCCATTGTTGCTGGCCTAAGGCTTAGTTCACCATACAGCAATGTATATATTGACCTATTTTCCCCTCGACTTTCTGTGATTCCCTACATCTCACCTTTCTTTGCAGACAAGCCATTTGAAATACCCTTAACTTATTTCACAGCCAATAAGTCTTTGAAATAATGTGTATTTTTTAGAGAAATCTTCTTATATAATTAGGCAGAAAATCTGACCTGCCATAGTTTTCAAAACAGCATAATTTCACTCTTCTCAATGATTAATCTGTTGTATTACACAACCTTGGAGTATTTAGCTTTATCAATGACATGTCCTTGAAAAATGTTTTAGAGATCCTACCAGTCTTTGAAAACATCCTTGTGCCTTGTTTCAGTTCCAGTTTTATGTATATTTTCTGCCTTACACCCGATTATTCCTACATCTGATGGATGGCCTTGGGAATCTAATTCTGGTATTGATGGTTTTGGCTGATTGTCTCCCCTAGTAGCTGCTTTCTTCATTATTGTGTAAATTTAGATCATGAGCTCATGTTTAGCTAAACAGCTGACCTTGTAAGAGGCTTAGGTGTGAACGCTCGTAAGTTTCAGCAGAAAGTCGGCAAAGATTTATTTGTGTCCCTCCAATGAGTGGCCCACAAGGACCCCGTTTTCTACAAGTGTTGGTCCAATACTCCCTCTAGAGGCAGGGGACTAAGACAGGGCTGCTTTGCGGCCCCCGATCTGGGGCAGGGGCAGTGGGTGGCCTGTGACCCGGGCAGGAGCCTCTCCGCGTGTGTCCCAGGGACCAATCTGCCTGCGACCTTCGGTCACCTGGCAGGAAGCTACGATGCCCAGAACTATGCTTAGCTGTGCAGCACGGTATACTGCACGGACACGTTCCACACACACTTCAAGTAAGAGGGCGGCCTGAGTGGAAAGGTGAGAGTTTGGGCAGCTGTGCAGACAAAGAAGGCGCCCTTTGGCCTGGGCCTAAAAACTTGTGACACTCCACTGGGCCTGCCGGGCTCTGAGGGCCCTGCCCTGGGCCCCCTGCTCCCCTGCCCTTTGTTCAGTCACAGCAGAGATGGCCACACCCACTCCCTCAGTGAGGGCAGTGTTCCAACCTCCCTCAGCCCCGCCCACTCTCCGCAGGTTACCATGGACTACAGAGGCTGCATTCTGAGGCCAGGGCGTTCCGAGAATGCCAAGGGCAGACATGATGACCTTAAATGATTTCCTCTTGTGTCAGTGTTGGTAAACTTTAGGAGCTAGGAAATGGTCCACTTGACAGAAATGTTCAAATTTACTGGCATTTCATATATTCTCTGCTCTAACATTGTCCTGACTCTTTCTGTATATTCTTTACTTATGTTTTGGTTTTCCTTAATCAAAGTGTGTCTTTTAAAACTTTTCAAAGAAAATTCTTTGGACTTACTAAATCACCTGAATTTTATACGTTTTCTGTTGTATTAAGTTCAGCTCATATCTTTATTTATCTTTTCTCTATGTTCTCAGGGTTTATTGTTTTCATCTTCTGATGTCAATTAAAACACTTGGTTATTCATTTTAATAAATCTTTTTACTTATAAAGATTTGAACTTTTGAAGATTCCAGCTTACTTGTATGTGTCTAAGGGTCAGGTCCTCTCCATTGTTGCTGGCCTAAGGCTTAGTTCACCATACAGCAATGTATATATTGACCTATTATCCCCTCGACTTTCTGTGATTCCCTACATCTCACCTTTCTTTGCAGACAAGCCATTTGAAATACCCTTAACTTATTTCACAGCCAATAAGTCTTTGAAATAATGTGTATTTTTTAGAGAAATCTTCTTATATAATTAGGCAGAAAATCTGACCTGCCATAGTTTTCAAAACAGCATAATTTCACTCTTCTCAATGATTAATCTGTTGTATTACACAACCTTGGAGTATTTAGCTTTATCAATGACATGTCCTTGAAAAATGTTTTAGAGATCCTACCAGTCTTTGAAAACATCCTTGTGCCTTGTTTCAGTTCCAGTTTTATGTATATTTTCTGCCTTGCACCCGATTATTCCTACATCTGATGGATGGCCTTGGGAATCTAATTCTGGTATTGATGGTTTTGGCTGATTGTCTCCCCTTGTAGCTTCTTTCTTCAATATTGTGTAAATTTAGATCATGAGCTCATGTTTAGCTAAACAGCTGACCTTGTAAGAGGCTTAGGTGTGAACGCTCGTAAGTTTCAGCAGAAAGTCGGCAAAGATTTATTTGTGTCCCTCCAATGAGTGGCCCGCAAGGACCCCGTTTTCTACAAGTGTTGGTCCAATACTCCCTCTAGAGGCAGGGGACTCAGACAGGGCTGCTTTGCGGCCCCCGATCTGGGGCAGGGGCAGTGGGCGGCCTGTGACCCGGGCAGGAGCCCCTCCGTGTGTGTCCCAGGGACCCATCTGCCTGCAAACTTCGGTCACCTGGCAGGAAGCTACGATGCCCAGAACTATGCTTAGCTGTGCAGCGCGGTGTACTGCGCGGACACGTTCCACACACACTTCAAGTAAGAGGGCGGCCTGAGGGGAAAGGTGAGAGTTTGGGCAGGTGTGCAGACAAAGAAGGCGCCCTTTGGCCTGGGCCTAAAAACTTGTGACACTCCACTGGGCCTGCCGGGCTCTGAGGGCCCTGCCCTGGGCCCCCTGCTCCCCTGCCCTTTGTTCAGTCACAGCAGAGATGGCCACACCCACTCCCTCAGTGAGGGCAGTGTTCCAACCTCCCTCAGCCCCGCCCCCTCTCCGCACGTTACCATGGACTACAGAGGCTGCATTCTGAGGCCAGGGCGTTCCGAGAATGCCAAGGGCAGACATGATGACCTTAAATGATTTCCTCTTGTGTCAGTGTTGGTAAACTTTAGGAGCTAGGAAATGGTCCACTTGACAGAAATGTTCAAATTTACTGGCATTTCATATATTCTCTGCTCTAACATTGTCCTGACTCTTTCTGTATATTCTTTACTTATGTTTTGGTTTTCCTTAATCAAAGTGTGTCTTTTAAATCTTTTCAAAGAAAATTCTTTGGACTTACTAAATCACCTGAATTTTATACGTTTTCTGTTGTATTAAGTTCTGCTCATATCTTTATTTATCTTTTCTCTATGTTCTCAGGGTTTATTGTTTTCATCTTCTGATGTCAATTAAAACACTTGGTTATTCATTTTAATAAATCTTTTTACTTATAAAGATTTGAACTTTGGAAGATTCCAGCTTACTTGTACGTGTCTAAGGGTCAGGTCCTCTCCATTGTTGCTGGCCTAAGGCTTAGTTCACCATACAGCAATGTATATATTGACCTATTATCCCCTCGACTTTCTGTGATTCCCTACATCTCACCTTTCTTTGCAGACAAGCCATTTGAAATACCCTTAACTTATTTCACAGCCAATAAGTCTTTGAAATAATGTGTATTTTTTAGAGAAATCTTCTTATATAATTAGGCAGAAAATCTGACCTGCCATAGTTTTCAAAACAGCATAATTTCACTCTTCTCAATGATTAATCTGTTGTATTACACAACCTTGGAGTATTTAGCTTTATCAATGACATGTCCTTGAAAAATGTTTTAGAGATCCTACCAGTCTTTGAAAACATCCTTGTGCCTTGTTTCAGTTCCAGTTTTATGTATATTTTCTGCCTTGCACCCGATTATTCCTACATCTGATGGATGGCCTTGGGAATCTAATTCTGGTATTGATGGTTTTGGCTGATTGTCTCCCCTTGTAGCTTCTTTCTTCAATATTGTGTAAATTTAGATCATGAGCTCATGTTTAGCTAAACAGCTGACCTTGTAAGAGGCTTAGGTGTGAACGCTCGTAAGTTTCAGCAGAAAGTCGGCAAAGATTTATTTGTGTCCCTCCAATGAGTGGCCCGCAAGGACCCCGTTTTCTACAAGTGTTGGTCCAATACTCCCTCTAGAGGCAGGGGACTCAGACAGGGCTGCTTTGCGGCCCCCGATCTGGGGCAGGGGCAGTGGGCGGCCTGTGACCCGGGCAGGAGCCCCTCCGTGTGTGTCCCAGGGACCCATCTGCCTGCAAACTTCGGTCACCTGGCAGGAAGCTACGATGCCCAGAACTATGCTTAGCTGTGCAGCGCGGTGTACTGCGCGGACACGTTCCACACACACTTCAAGTAAGAGGGCGGCCTGAGGGGAAAGGTGAGAGTTTGGGCAGGTGTGCAGACAAAGAAGGCGCCCTTTGGCCTGGGCCTAAAAACTTGTGACACTCCACTGGGCCTGCCGGGCTCTGAGGGCCCTGCCCTGGGCCCCCTGCTCCCCTGCCCTTTGTTCAGTCACAGCAGAGATGGCCACACCCACTCCCTCAGTGAGGGCAGTGTTCCAACCTCCCTCAGCCCCGCCCCCTCTCCGCACGTTACCATGGACTACAGAGGCTGCATTCTGAGGCCAGGGCGTTCCGAGAATGCCAAGGGCAGACATGATGACCTTAAATGATTTCCTCTTGTGTCAGTGTTGGTAAACTTTAGGAGCTAGGAAATGGTCCACTTGACAGAAATGTTCAAATTTACTGGCATTTCATATATTCTCTGCTCTAACATTGTCCTGACTCTTTCTGTATATTCTTTACTTATGTTTTGGTTTTCCTTAATCAAAGTGTGTCTTTTAAATCTTTTCAAAGAAAATTCTTTGGACTTACTAAATCACCTGAATTTTATACGTTTTCTGTTGTATTAAGTTCTGCTCATATCTTTATTTATCTTTTCTCTATGTTCTCAGGGTTTATTGTTTTCATCTTCTGATGTCAATTAAAACACTTGGTTATTCATTTTAATAAATCTTTTTACTTATAAAGATTTGAACTTTGGAAGATTCCAGCTTACTTGTACGTGTCTAAGGGTCAGGTCCTCTCCATTGTTGCTGGCCTAAGGCTTAGTTCACCATACAGCAATGTATATATTGACCTATTATCCCCTCGACTTTCTGTGATTCCCTACATCTCACCTTTCTTTGCAGACAAGCCATTTGAAATACCCTTAACTTATTTCACAGCCAATAAGTCTTTGAAATAATGTGTATTTTTTAGAGAAATCTTCTTATATAATTAGGCAGAAAATCTGACCTGCCATAGTTTTCAAAACAGCATAATTTCACTCTTCTCAATGATTAATCTGTTGTATTACACAACCTTGGAGTATTTAGCTTTATCAATGACATGTCCTTGAAAAATGTTTTAGAGATCCTACCAGTCTTTGAAAACATCCTTGTGCCTTGTTTCAGTTCCAGTTTTATGTATATTTTCTGCCTTACACCCGATTATTCCTACATCTGATGGATGGCCTTGGGAATCTAATTCTGGTATTGATGGTTTTGGCTGATTGTCTCCCCTTGTAGCTGCTTTCTTCATTATTGTGTAAATTTAGATCATGAGCTCATGTTTAGCTAAACAGCTGACCTTGTAAGAGGCTTAGGTGTGAACGCTCGTAAGTTTCAGCAGAAAGTCGGCAAAGATTTACTTGTGTCCCTCCAATGAGTGGCCCACAAGGACCCCGTTTTCTACAAGTGTTGGTCCAATACTCCCTCTAGAGGCAGGGGACTAAGACAGGGCTGCTTTGCGGCCCCCGATCTGGGGCAGGGGCAGTGGGTGGCCTGTGACCCGGGCAGGAGCCTCTCCGCGTGTGTCCCAGGGACCGATCTGCCTGCGACCTTCGGTCACCTGGCAGGAAGCTACGATGCCCAGAACTATGCTTAGCTGTGCAGCACGGTATACTGCACGGACACGTTCCACACACACTTCAAGTAAGAGGGCGGCCTGAGTGGAAAGGTGAGAGTTTGGGCAGCTGTGCAGACAAAGAAGGCGCCCTTTGGCCTGGGCCTAAAAGCTTGTGACACTCCACTGGGCCTGCCGGGCTCTGAGGGCCCTGCCCTGGGCCCCCTGCTCCCCTGCCCTTTGTTCAGTCACAGCAGAAATGGCCACACCCACTCCCTCAGTGAGGGCAGTGTTCCAACCTCCCTCAGCCCCGCCCCCTCTCCGCACGTTACCATGGACTACAGAGGCTGCATTCTGAGGCCAGGGCGTTCCGAGAATGCCAAGGGCAGACATGATGACCTTAAATGATTTCCTCTTGTGTCAGTGTTGGTAAACTTTAGGAGCTAGGAAATGGTCCACTTTACAGAAATGTTCAAATTTACTGGCATTTCATATATTCTCTGCTCTAACATTGTCCTGACTCTTTCTGTATATTCTTTACTTATGTTTTGGTTTTCCTTAATCAAAGTGTGTCTTTTAAATCTTTTCAAAGAAGATTCTTTGGACTTACTAAATCACCTGAATTTTATACGTTTTCTGTTGTATTAAGTTCTGCTCATATCTTTATTTATCTTTTCTCTATGTTCTCAGGGTTTATTGTTTTCATCTTCTGATGTCAATTAAAACACTTGGTTATTCATTTTAATAAATCTTTTTACTTATAAAGATTTGAACTTTTGAAGATTCCAGCTTACTTGTACGTGTCTAAGGGTCAGGTCCTCTCCATTGTTGCTGGCCTAAAGCTTAGTTCACCATACAGCAATGTATATATTGACCTATTTTCCCCTCGACTTTCTGTGATTCCCTACATCTCACCTTTCTTTGCAGACAAGCCATTTGAAATACCCTTAACTTATTTCACAGCCAATAAGTCTTTGAAATAATGTGTATTTTTTAGAGAAATCTTCTTATATAATTAGGCAGAAAATCTGACCTGCCATAGTTTTCAAAACAGCATAATTTCACTCTTCTCAATGATTAATCTGTTGTATTACACAACCTTGGAGTATTTAGCTTTATCAATGACATGTCCTTGAAAAATGTTTTAGAGATCCTACCAGTCTTTGAAAACATCCTTGTGCCTTGTTTCAGTTCCAGTTTTATGTATATTTTCTGCCTTGCACCCGATTATTCCTACATCTGATGGATGGCCTTGGGAATCTAATTCTGGTATTGATGGTTTTGGCTGATTGTCTCCCCTTGTAGCTGCTTTCTTCATTATTGTGTAAATTTAGATCATGAGCTCATGTTTAGCTAAACAGCTGACCTTGTAAGAGGCTTAGGTGTGAACGCTCGTAAGTTTCAGCAGAAAGTCGGCAAAGATTTATTTGTGTCCCTCCAATGAGTGGCCCGCAAGTACCCCGTTTTCTACAAGTGTTGGTCCAATACTCCCTCTAGAGGCAGGGGACTCAAACAGGGCTGCTTTGCGGCCCCCGATCTGGGGCAGGGGCAGTGGGCGGCCTGTGACCCGGGCAGGAGCCCCTCCGTGTGTGTCCCAGGGACCCATCTGCCTGCAAACTTCGGTCACCTGGCAGGAAGCTACAATGCCCAGAACTATGCTTAGCTGTGCAGCGCGGTGTACTGCGCGGACACGTTCCACACACACTTCAAGTAAGAGGGCGGCCTGAGTGGAAAGGTGAGAGTTTGGGCAGCTGTGCAGACAAAGAAGGCGCCCTTTGGCCTGGGCCTAAAAACTTGTGACACTCCACTGGGCCTGCCGGGCTCTGAGGGCCCTGCCCTGGGCCCCCTGCTCCCCTGCCCTTTGTTCAGTCACAGCAGAGATGGCCACACCCACTCCCTCAGTGAGGGCAGTGTTCCAACCTCCCTCAGCCCCGCCCACTCTCCACAGGTTACCATGGACTACAGAGGCTGCATTCTGAGGCCAGGGCGTTCCGAGAATGCCAAGGGCAGACATGATGACCTTAAATGATTTCCTCTTGTGTCAGTGTTGGTAAACTTTAGGAGCTAGGAAATGGTCCACTTGACAGAAATGTTCAAATTTACTGGCATTTCATATATTCTCTGCTCTAACATTGTCCTGACTCTTTCTGTATATTCTTTACTTATGTTTTGGTTTTCCTTAATCAAAGTGTGTCTTTTAAAACTTTTCAAAGAAAATTCTTTGGACTTACTAAATCACCTGAATTTTATACGTTTTCTGTTGTATTAAGTTCAGCTCATATCTTTATTTATCTTTTCTCTATGTTCTCAGGGTTTATTGTTTTCATCTTCTGATGTCAATTAAAACACTTGGTTATTCATTTTAATAAATCTTTTTACTTATAAAGATTTGAACTTTTGAAGATTCCAGCTTACTTGTACGTGTCTAAGGGTCAGGTCCTCTCCATTGTTGCTGGCCTAAGGCTTAGTTCACCATACAGCAATGTATATATTGACCTATTATCCCCTCGACTTTCTGTGATTCCCTACATCTCACCTTTCTTTGCAGACAAGCCATTTGAAATACCCTTAACTTATTTCACAGCCAATAAGTCTTTGAAATAATGTGTATTTTTTAGAGAAATCTTCTTATATAATTAGGCAGAAAATCTGACCTGCCATAGTTTTCAAAACAGCATAATTTCACTCTTCTCAATGATTAATCTGTTGTATTACACAACCTTGGAGTATTTAGCTTTATCAATGACATGTCCTTGAAAAATGTTTTAGAGATCCTACCAGTCTTTGAAAACATCCTTGTGCCTTGTTTCAGTTCCAGTTTTATGTATATTTTCTGCCTTACACCCGATTATTCCTACATCTGATGGATGGCCTTGGGAATCTAATTCTGGTATTGATGGTTTTGGCTGATTGTCTCCCCTAGTAGCTGCTTTCTTCATTATTGTGTAAATTTAGATCATGAGCTCATGTTTAGCTAAACAGCTGACCTTGTAAGAGGCTTAGGTGTGAACGCTCGTAAGTTTCAGCAGAAAGTCGGCAAAGATTTATTTGTGTCCCTCCAATGAGTGGCCCACAAGGACCCCGTTTTCTACAAGTGTTGGTCCAATACTCCCTCTAGAGGCAGGGGACTAAGACAGGGCTGCTTTGCGGCCCCCGATCTGGGGCAGGGGCAGTGGGTGGCCTGTGACCCGGGCAGGAGCCTCTCCGCGTGTGTCCCAGGGACCCATCTGCCTGCGACCTTCGGTCACCTGGCAGGAAGCTACGATGCCCAGAACTATGCTTAGCTGTGCAGCACGGTATACTGCACGGACACGTTCCTCACACACTTCAAGTAAGAGGGCGGCCTGAGTGGAAAGGTGAGAGTTTGGGCAGCTGTGCAGACAAAGAAGGCGCCCTTTGGCCTGGGCCTAAAAGCTTGTGACACTCCACTGGGCCTGCCGGGCTCTGAGGGCCCTGCCCTGGGCCCCCTGCTCCCCTGCCCTTTGTTCAGTCACAGCAGAAATGGCCACACCCACTCCCTCAGTGAGGGCAGTGTTCCAACCTCCCTCAGCCCCGCCCCCTCTCCGCACGTTACCATGGACTACAGAGGCTGCATTCTGAGGCCAGGGCGTTCCGAGAATGCCAAGGGCAGACATGATGACCTTAAATGATTTCCTCTTGTGTCAGTGTTGGTAAACTTTAGGAGCTAGGAAATGGTCCACTTGACAGAAATGTTCAAATTTACTGGCATTTCATATATTCTCTGCTCTAACATTGTCCTGACTCTTTCTGTATATTCTTTACTTATGTTTTTGTTTTCCTTAATCAAAGTGTGTCTTTTAAATCTTTTCAAAGAAAATTCTTTGGACTTACTAAATGACCTGAATTTTATACGTTTTCTGTTGTATTAAGTTCTGCTCATATCTTTATTTATCTTTTCTCTATGTTCTCAGGGTTTATTGTTTTCATCTTCTGATGTCAATTAAAACACTTGGTTATTCATTTTAATAAATCTTTTTACTTATAAAGATTTGAACTTTGGAAGATTCCAGCTTACTTGTACGTGTCTAAGGGTCAGGTCCTCTCCATTGTTGCTGGCCTAAGGCTTAGTTCACCATACAGCAATGTATATATTGACCTATTATCCCCTCGACTTTCTGTGATTCCCTACATCTCACCTTTCTTTGCAGACAAGCCATTTGAAATACCCTTAACTTATTTCACAGCCAATAAGTCTTTGAAATAATGTGTATTTTTTAGAGAAATCTTCTTATATAATTAGGCAGAAAATCTGACCTGCCATAGTTTTCAAAACAGCATAATTTCACTCTTCTCAATGATTAATCTGTTGTATTACACAACCTTGGAGTATTTAGCTTTATCAATGACATGTCCTTGAAAAATGTTTTAGAGATCCTACCAGTCTTTGAAAACATCCTTGTGCCTTGTTTCAGTTCCAGTTTTATGTATATTTTCTGCCTTACACCCGATTATTCCTACATCTGATGGATGGCCTTGGGAATCTAATTCTGGTATTGATGGTTTTGGCTGATTGTCTCCCCTTGTAGCTGCTTTCTTCATTATTGTGTAAATTTAGATCATGAGCTCATGTTTAGCTAAACAGCTGACCTTGTAAGAGGCTTAGGTGTGAACGCTCGTAAGTTTCAGCAGAAAGTCGGCAAAGATTTACTTGTGTCCCTCCAATGAGTGGCCCACAAGGACCCCGTTTTCTACAAGTGTTGGTCCAATACTCCCTCTAGAGGCAGGGGACTAAGACAGGGCTGCTTTGCGGCCCCCGATCTGGGGCAGGGGCAGTGGGTGGCCTGTGACCCGGGCAGGAGCCTCTCCGCGTGTGTCCCAGGGACCGATCTGCCTGCGACCTTCGGTCACCTGGCAGGAAGCTACGATGCCCAGAACTATGCTTAGCTGTGCAGCACGGTATACTGCACGGACACGTTCCACACACACTTCAAGTAAGAGGGCGGCCTGAGTGGAAAGGTGAGAGTTTGGGCAGCTGTGCAGACAAAGAAGGCGCCCTTTGGCCTGGGCCTAAAAGCTTGTGACACTCCACTGGGCCTGCCGGGCTCTGAGGGCCCTGCCCTGGGCCCCCTGCTCCCCTGCCCTTTGTTCAGTCACAGCAGAAATGGCCACACCCACTCCCTCAGTGAGGGCAGTGTTCCAACCTCCCTCAGCCCCGCCCCCTCTCCGCACGTTACCATGGACTACAGAGGCTGCATTCTGAGGCCAGGGCGTTCCGAGAATGCCAAGGGCAGACATGATGACCTTAAATGATTTCCTCTTGTGTCAGTGTTGGTAAACTTTAGGAGCTAGGAAATGGTCCACTTTACAGAAATGTTCAAATTTACTGGCATTTCATATATTCTCTGCTCTAACATTGTCCTGACTCTTTCTGTATATTCTTTACTTATGTTTTGGTTTTCCTTAATCAAAGTGTGTCTTTTAAATCTTTTCAAAGAAGATTCTTTGGACTTACTAAATCACCTGAATTTTATACGTTTTCTGTTGTATTAAGTTCTGCTCATATCTTTATTTATCTTTTCTCTATGTTCTCAGGGTTTATTGTTTTCATCTTCTGATGTCAATTAAAACACTTGGTTATTCATTTTAATAAATCTTTTTACTTATAAAGATTTGAACTTTTGAAGATTCCAGCTTACTTGTACGTGTCTAAGGGTCAGGTCCTCTCCATTGTTGCTGGCCTAAAGCTTAGTTCACCATACAGCAATGTATATATTGACCTATTTTCCCCTCGACTTTCTGTGATTCCCTACATCTCACCTTTCTTTGCAGACAAGCCATTTGAAATACCCTTAACTTATTTCACAGCCAATAAGTCTTTGAAATAATGTGTATTTTTTAGAGAAATCTTCTTATATAATTAGGCAGAAAATCTGACCTGCCATAGTTTTCAAAACAGCATAATTTCACTCTTCTCAATGATTAATCTGTTGTATTACACAACCTTGGAGTATTTAGCTTTATCAATGACATGTCCTTGAAAAATGTTTTAGAGATCCTACCAGTCTTTGAAAACATCCTTGTGCCTTGTTTCAGTTCCAGTTTTATGTATATTTTCTGCCTTGCACCCGATTATTCCTACATCTGATGGATGGCCTTGGGAATCTAATTCTGGTATTGATGGTTTTGGCTGATTGTCTCCCCTTGTAGCTGCTTTCTTCATTATTGTGTAAATTTAGATCATGAGCTCATGTTTAGCTAAACAGCTGACCTTGTAAGAGGCTTAGGTGTGAACGCTCGTAAGTTTCAGCAGAAAGTCGGCAAAGATTTATTTGTGTCCCTCCAATGAGTGGCCCGCAAGTACCCCGTTTTCTACAAGTGTTGGTCCAATACTCCCTCTAGAGGCAGGGGACTCAAACAGGGCTGCTTTGCGGCCCCCGATCTGGGGCAGGGGCAGTGGGCGGCCTGTGACCCGGGCAGGAGCCCCTCCGTGTGTGTCCCAGGGACCCATCTGCCTGCAAACTTCGGTCACCTGGCAGGAAGCTACAATGCCCAGAACTATGCTTAGCTGTGCAGCGCGGTGTACTGCGCGGACACGTTCCACACACACTTCAAGTAAGAGGGCGGCCTGAGTGGAAAGGTGAGAGTTTGGGCAGCTGTGCAGACAAAGAAGGCGCCCTTTGGCCTGGGCCTAAAAACTTGTGACACTCCACTGGGCCTGCCGGGCTCTGAGGGCCCTGCCCTGGGCCCCCTGCTCCCCTGCCCTTTGTTCAGTCACAGCAGAGATGGCCACACCCACTCCCTCAGTGAGGGCAGTGTTCCAACCTCCCTCAGCCCCGCCCACTCTCCACAGGTTACCATGGACTACAGAGGCTGCATTCTGAGGCCAGGGCGTTCCGAGAATGCCAAGGGCAGACATGATGACCTTAAATGATTTCCTCTTGTGTCAGTGTTGGTAAACTTTAGGAGCTAGGAAATGGTCCACTTGACAGAAATGTTCAAATTTACTGGCATTTCATATATTCTCTGCTCTAACATTGTCCTGACTCTTTCTGTATATTCTTTACTTATGTTTTGGTTTTCCTTAATCAAAGTGTGTCTTTTAAAACTTTTCAAAGAAAATTCTTTGGACTTACTAAATCACCTGAATTTTATACGTTTTCTGTTGTATTAAGTTCAGCTCATATCTTTATTTATCTTTTCTCTATGTTCTCAGGGTTTATTGTTTTCATCTTCTGATGTCAATTAAAACACTTGGTTATTCATTTTAATAAATCTTTTTACTTATAAAGATTTGAACTTTTGAAGATTCCAGCTTACTTGTACGTGTCTAAGGGTCAGGTCCTCTCCATTGTTGCTGGCCTAAGGCTTAGTTCACCATACAGCAATGTATATATTGACCTATTATCCCCTCGACTTTCTGTGATTCCCTACATCTCACCTTTCTTTGCAGACAAGCCATTTGAAATACCCTTAACTTATTTCACAGCCAATAAGTCTTTGAAATAATGTGTATTTTTTAGAGAAATCTTCTTATATAATTAGGCAGAAAATCTGACCTGCCATAGTTTTCAAAACAGCATAATTTCACTCTTCTCAATGATTAATCTGTTGTATTACACAACCTTGGAGTATTTAGCTTTATCAATGACATGTCCTTGAAAAATGTTTTAGAGATCCTACCAGTCTTTGAAAACATCCTTGTGCCTTGTTTCAGTTCCAGTTTTATGTATATTTTCTGCCTTACACCCGATTATTCCTACATCTGATGGATGGCCTTGGGAATCTAATTCTGGTATTGATGGTTTTGGCTGATTGTCTCCCCTAGTAGCTGCTTTCTTCATTATTGTGTAAATTTAGATCATGAGCTCATGTTTAGCTAAACAGCTGACCTTGTAAGAGGCTTAGGTGTGAACGCTCGTAAGTTTCAGCAGAAAGTCGGCAAAGATTTATTTGTGTCCCTCCAATGAGTGGCCCACAAGGACCCCGTTTTCTACAAGTGTTGGTCCAATACTCCCTCTAGAGGCAGGGGACTAAGACAGGGCTGCTTTGCGGCCCCCGATCTGGGGCAGGGGCAGTGGGTGGCCTGTGACCCGGGCAGGAGCCTCTCCGCGTGTGTCCCAGGGACCCATCTGCCTGCGACCTTCGGTCACCTGGCAGGAAGCTACGATGCCCAGAACTATGCTTAGCTGTGCAGCACGGTATACTGCACGGACACGTTCCACACACACTTCAAGTAAGAGGGCGGCCTGAGTGGAAAGGTGAGAGTTTGGGCAGCTGTGCAGACAAAGAAGGCGCCCTTTGGCCTGGGCCTAAAAGCTTGTGACACTCCACTGGGCCTGCCGGGCTCTGAGGGCCCTGCCCTGGGCCCCCTGCTCCCCTGCCCTTTGTTCAGTCACAGCAGAAATGGCCACACCCACTCCCTCAGTGAGGGCAGTGTTCCAACCTCCCTCAGCCCCGCCCCCTCTCCGCACGTTACCATGGACTACAGAGGCTGCATTCTGAGGCCAGGGCGTTCCGAGAATGCCAAGGGCAGACATGATGACCTTAAATGATTTCCTCTTGTGTCAGTGTTGGTAAACTTTAGGAGCTAGGAAATGGTCCACTTGACAGAAATGTTCAAATTTACTGGCATTTCATATATTCTCTGCTCTAACATTGTCCTGACTCTTTCTGTATATTCTTTACTTATGTTTTTGTTTTCCTTAATCAAAGTGTGTCTTTTAAATCTTTTCAAAGAAAATTCTTTGGACTTACTAAATGACCTGAATTTTATACGTTTTCTGTTGTATTAAGTTCTGCTCATATCTTTATTTATCTTTTCTCTATGTTCTCAGGGTTTATTGTTTTCATCTTCTGATGTCAATTAAAACACTTGGTTATTCATTTTAATAAATCTTTTTACTTATAAAGATTTGAACTTTGGAAGATTCCAGCTTACTTGTACGTGTCTAAGGGTCAGGTCCTCTCCATTGTTGCTGGCCTAAGGCTTAGTTCACCATACAGCAATGTATATATTGACCTATTATCCCCTCGACTTTCTGTGATTCCCTACATCTCACCTTTCTTTGCAGACAAGCCATTTGAAATACCCTTAACTTATTTCACAGCCAATAAGTCTTTGAAATAATGTGTATTTTTTAGAGAAATCTTCTTATATAATTAGGCAGAAAATCTGACCTGCCATAGTTTTCAAAACAGCATAATTTCACTCTTCTCAATGATTAATCTGTTGTATTACACAACCTTGGAGTATTTAGCTTTATCAATGACATGTCCTTGAAAAATGTTTTAGAGATCCTACCAGTCTTTGAAAACATCCTTGTGCCTTGTTTCAGTTCCAGTTTTATGTATATTTTCTGCCTTACACCCGATTATTCCTACATCTGATGGATGGCCTTGGGAATCTAATTCTGGTATTGATGGTTTTGGCTGATTGTCTCCCCTTGTAGCTGCTTTCTTCATTATTGTGTAAATTTAGATCATGAGCTCATGTTTAGCTAAACAGCTGACCTTGTAAGAGGCTTAGGTGTGAACGCTCGTAAGTTTCAGCAGAAAGTCGGCAAAGATTTACTTGTGTCCCTCCAATGAGTGGCCCACAAGGACCCCGTTTTCTACAAGTGTTGGTCCAATACTCCCTCTAGAGGCAGGGGACTAAGACAGGGCTGCTTTGCGGCCCCCGATCTGGGGCAGGGGCAGTGGGTGGCCTGTGACCCGGGCAGGAGCCTCTCCGCGTGTGTCCCAGGGACCGATCTGCCTGCGACCTTCGGTCACCTGGCAGGAAGCTACGATGCCCAGAACTATGCTTAGCTGTGCAGCACGGTATACTGCACGGACACGTTCCACACACACTTCAAGTAAGAGGGCGGCCTGAGTGGAAAGGTGAGAGTTTGGGCAGCTGTGCAGACAAAGAAGGCGCCCTTTGGCCTGGGCCTAAAAGCTTGTGACACTCCACTGGGCCTGCCGGGCTCTGAGGGCCCTGCCCTGGGCCCCCTGCTCCCCTGCCCTTTGTTCAGTCACAGCAGAAATGGCCACACCCACTCCCTCAGTGAGGGCAGTGTTCCAACCTCCCTCAGCCCCGCCCCCTCTCCGCACGTTACCATGGACTACAGAGGCTGCATTCTGAGGCCAGGGCGTTCCGAGAATGCCAAGGGCAGACATGATGACCTTAAATGATTTCCTCTTGTGTCAGTGTTGGTAAACTTTAGGAGCTAGGAAATGGTCCACTTTACAGAAATGTTCAAATTTACTGGCATTTCATATATTCTCTGCTCTAACATTGTCCTGACTCTTTCTGTATATTCTTTACTTATGTTTTGGTTTTCCTTAATCAAAGTGTGTCTTTTAAATCTTTTCAAAGAAGATTCTTTGGACTTACTAAATCACCTGAATTTTATACGTTTTCTGTTGTATTAAGTTCTGCTCATATCTTTATTTATCTTTTCTCTATGTTCTCAGGGTTTATTGTTTTCATCTTCTGATGTCAATTAAAACACTTGGTTATTCATTTTAATAAATCTTTTTACTTATAAAGATTTGAACTTTTGAAGATTCCAGCTTACTTGTACGTGTCTAAGGGTCAGGTCCTCTCCATTGTTGCTGGCCTAAAGCTTAGTTCACCATACAGCAATGTATATATTGACCTATTTTCCCCTCGACTTTCTGTGATTCCCTACATCTCACCTTTCTTTGCAGACAAGCCATTTGAAATACCCTTAACTTATTTCACAGCCAATAAGTCTTTGAAATAATGTGTATTTTTTAGAGAAATCTTCTTATATAATTAGGCAGAAAATCTGACCTGCCATAGTTTTCAAAACAGCATAATTTCACTCTTCTCAATGATTAATCTGTTGTATTACACAACCTTGGAGTATTTAGCTTTATCAATGACATGTCCTTGAAAAATGTTTTAGAGATCCTACCAGTCTTTGAAAACATCCTTGTGCCTTGTTTCAGTTCCAGTTTTATGTATATTTTCTGCCTTGCACCCGATTATTCCTACATCTGATGGATGGCCTTGGGAATCTAATTCTGGTATTGATGGTTTTGGCTGATTGTCTCCCCTTGTAGCTGCTTTCTTCATTATTGTGTAAATTTAGATCATGAGCTCATGTTTAGCTAAACAGCTGACCTTGTAAGAGGCTTAGGTGTGAACGCTCGTAAGTTTCAGCAGAAAGTCGGCAAAGATTTATTTGTGTCCCTCCAATGAGTGGCCCGCAAGTACCCCGTTTTCTACAAGTGTTGGTCCAATACTCCCTCTAGAGGCAGGGGACTCAAACAGGGCTGCTTTGCGGCCCCCGATCTGGGGCAGGGGCAGTGGGCGGCCTGTGACCCGGGCAGGAGCCCCTCCGTGTGTGTCCCAGGGACCCATCTGCCTGCAAACTTCGGTCACCTGGCAGGAAGCTACAATGCCCAGAACTATGCTTAGCTGTGCAGCGCGGTGCACTGCGCGGACACGTTCCACACACACTTCAAGTAAGAGGGCGGCCTGAGTGGAAAGGTGAGAGTTTGGGCAGCTGTGCAGACAAAGAAGGCGCCCTTTGGCCTGGGCCTAAAAACTTGTGACACTCCACTGGGCCTGCCGGGCTCTGAGGGCCCTGCCCTGGGCCCCCTGCTCCCCTGCCCTTTGTTCAGTCACAGCAGAGATGGCCACACCCACTCCCTCAGTGAGGGCAGTGTTCCAACCTCCCTCAGCCCCGCCCACTCTCCGCAGGTTACCATGGACTACAGAGGCTGCATTCTGAGGCCAGGGCGTTCCGAGAATGCCAAGGGCAGACATGATGACCTTAAATGATTTCCTCTTGTGTCAGTGTTGGTAAACTTTAGGAGCTAGGAAATGGTCCACTTTACAGAAATGTTCAAATTTACTGGCATTTCATATATTCTCTGCTCTAACATTGTCCTGACTCTTTCTGTATATTCTTTACTTATGTTTTGGTTTTCCTTAATCAAAGTGTGTCTTTTAAAACTTTTCAAAGAAAATTCTTTGGACTTACTAAATCACCTGAATTTTATACGTTTTCTGTTGTATTAAGTTCAGCTCATATCTTTATTTATCTTTTCTCTATGTTCTCAGGGTTTATTGTTTTCATCTTCTGATGTCAATTAAAACACTTGGTTATTGATTTTAATAAATCTTTTTACTTATAAAGATTTGAACTTTTGAAGATTCCAGCTTACTTGTACGTGTCTAAGGGTCAGGTCCTCTCCATTGTTGCTGGCCTAAGGCTTAGTTCACCATACAGCAATGTATATATTGACCTATTATCCCCTCGACTTTCTGTGATTCCCTACATCTCACCTTTCTTTGCAGACAAGCCATTTGAAATACCCTTAACTTATTTCACAGCCAATAAGTCTTTGAAATAATGTGTATTTTTTAGAGAAATCTTCTTATATAATTAGGCAGAAAATCTGACCTGCCATAGTTTTCAAAACAGCATAATTTCACTCTTCTCAATGATTAATCTGTTGTATTACACAACCTTGGAGTATTTAGCTTTATCAATGACATGTCCTTGAAAAATGTTTTAGAGATCCTACCAGTCTTTGAAAACATCCTTGTGCCTTGTTTCAGTTCCAGTTTTATGTATATTTTCTGCCTTACACCCGATTATTCCTACATCTGATGGATGGCCTTGGGAATCTAATTCTGGTATTGATGGTTTTGGCTGATTGTCTCCCCTAGTAGCTGCTTTCTTCATTATTGTGTAAATTTAGATCATGAGCTCATGTTTAGCTAAACAGCTGACCTTGTAAGAGGCTTAGGTGTGAACGCTCGTAAGTTTCAGCAGAAAGTCGGCAAAGATTTATTTGTGTCCCTCCAATGAGTGGCCCACAAGGACCCCGTTTTCTACAAGTGTTGGTCCAATACTCCCTCTAGAGGCAGGGGACTAAGACAGGGCTGCTTTGCGGCCCCCGATCTGGGGCAGGGGCAGTGGGTGGCCTGTGACCCGGGCAGGAGCCTCTCCGCGTGTGTCCCAGGGACCCATCTGCCTGCGACCTTCGGTCACCTGGCAGGAAGCTACGATGCCCAGAACTATGCTTAGCTGTGCAGCACGGTATACTGCACGGACACGTTCCACACACACTTCAAGTAAGAGGGCGGCCTGAGTGGAAAGGTGAGAGTTTGGGCAGCTGTGCAGACAAAGAAGGCGCCCTTTGGCCTGGGCCTAAAAGCTTGTGACACTCCACTGGGCCTGCCGGGCTCTGAGGGCCCTGCCCTGGGCCCCCTGCTCCCCTGCCCTTTGTTCAGTCACAGCAGAAATGGCCACACCCACTCCCTCAGTGAGGGCAGTGTTCCAACCTCCCTCAGCCCCGCCCCCTCTCCGCACGTTACCATGGACTACAGAGGCTGCATTCTGAGGCCAGGGCGTTCCGAGAATGCCAAGGGCAGACATGATGACCTTAAATGATTTCCTCTTGTGTCAGTGTTGGTAAACTTTAGGAGCTAGGAAATGGTCCACTTTACAGAAATGTTCAAATTTACTGGCATTTCATATATTCTCTGCTCTAACATTGTCCTGACTCTTTCTGTATATTCTTTACTTATGTTTTGGTTTTCCTTAATCAAAGTGTTTCTTTTAAATCTTTTCAAAGAAAATTCGTTGGACTTACTAAATCACCTGAATTTTATACGTTTTCTGTTGTATTAAGTTCTGCTCATATCTTTATTTATCTTTTCTCTATGTTCTCAGGGTTTATTGTTTTCATCTTCTGATGTCAATTAAAACACTTGGTTATTCATTTTAATAAATCTTTTTACTTATAAAGATTTGAACTTTTGAAGATTCCAGGTTACTTGTACGTGTCTAAGGGTCAGGTCCTCTCCATTGTTGCTGGCCTAAGGCTTAGTTCACCATACAGCAATGTATATATTGACCTATTATCCCCTCAACTTTCTGTGATTCCCTACATCTCACCTTTCTTTGCAGACAAGCCATTTGAAATACCCTTAACTTATTTCACAGCCAATAAGTCTTTGAAATAATGTGTATTTTTTAGAGAAATCTTCTTATATAATTAGGCAGAAAATCTGACCTGCCATAGTTTTCAAAACAGCATAATTTCACTCTTCTCAATGATTAATCTGTTGTATTACACAACCTTGGAGTATTTAGCTTTATCAATGACATGTCCTTGAAAAATGTTTTAGAGATCCTACCAGTCTTTGAAAACATCCTTGTGCCTTGTTTCAGTTCCAGTTTTATGTATATTTTCTGCCTTACACCCGATTATTCCTACATCTGATGGATGGCCTTGGGAATCTAATTCTGGTATTGATGGTTTTGGCTGATTGTCTCCCCTAGTAGCTGCTTTCTTCATTATTGTGTAAATTTAGATCATGAGCTCATGTTTAGCTAAACAGCTGACCTTGTAAGAGGCTTAGGTGTGAACGCTCGTAAGTTTCAGCAGAAAGTCGGCAAAGATTTATTTGTGTCCCTCCAATGAGTGGCCCACAAGGACCCCGTTTTCTACAAGTGTTGGTCCAATACTCCCTCTAGAGGCAGGGGACTAAGACAGGGCTGCTTTGCGGCCCCCGATCTGGGGCAGGGGCAGTGGGTGGCCTGTGACCCGGGCAGGAGCCTCTCCGCGTGTGTCCCAGGGACCGATCTGCCTGCGACCTTTGGTCACCTGGCAGGAAGCTACGATGCCCAGAACTATGCTTAGCTGTGCAGCACGGTATACTGCACGGACACGTTCCACACACACTTCAAGTAAGAGGGCGGCCTGAGTGGAAAGGTGAGAGTTTGGGCAGCTGTGCAGACAAAGAAGGCGCCCTTTGGCCTGGGCCTAAAAGCTTGTGACACTCCACTGGGCCTGCCGGGCTCTGAGGGCCCTGCCCTGGGCCCGCTGCTCCCCTGCCCTTTGTTCAGTCACAGCAGAAATGGCCACACCCACTCCCTCAGTGAGGGCAGTGTTCCAACCTCCCTCAGCCCCGCCCCCTCTCCGCACGTTACCATGGACTACAGAGGCTGCATTCTGAGGCCAGGGCGTTCCGAGAATGCCAAGGGCAGACATGATGACCTTAAATGATTTCCTCTTGTGTCAGTGTTGGTAAACTTTAGGAGCTAGGAAATGGTCCACTTTACAGAAATGTTCAAATTTACTGGCATTTCATATATTCTCTGCTCTAAAAATTGTCCTGACTCTTTCTGTATATTCTTTACTTATGTTTTGGTTTTCCTTAATCAAAGTGTGTCTTTTAAATCTTTTCAAAGAAAATTCTTTGGACTTACTAAATGACCTGAATTTTATACGTTTTCTGTTGTATTAAGTTCTGCTCATATCTTTATTTATCTTTTCTCTATGTTCTCAGGGTTTATTGTTTTCATCTTCTGATGTCAATTAAAACACTTGGTTATTCATTTTAATAAATCTTTTTACTTATAAAGATTTGAACTTTTGAAGATTCCAGCTTACTTGTACGTGTCTAAGGGTCAGGTCCTCTCCATTGTTGCTGGCCTAAAGCTTAGTTCACCATACAGCAATGTATATATTGACCTATTTTCCCCTCGACTTTCTGTGATTCCCTACATCTCACCTTTCTTTGCAGACAAGCCATTTGAAATACCCTTAACTTATTTCACAGCCAATAAGTCTTTGAAATAATGTGTATTTTTTAGAGAAATCTTCTTATATAATTAGGCAGAAAATCTGACCTGCCATAGTTTTCAAAACAGCATAATTTCACTCTTCTCAATGATTAATCTGTTGTATTACACAACCTTGGAGTATTTAGCTTTATCAATGACATGTCCTTGAAAAATGTTTTAGAGATCCTACCAGTCTTTGAAAACATCCTTGTGCCTTGTTTCAGTTCCAGTTTTATGTATATTTTCTGCCTTACACCCGATTATTCCTACATCTGATGGATGGCCTTGGGAATCTAATTCTGGTATTGATGGTTTTGGCTGATTGTCTCCCCTTGTAGCTGCTTTCTTCATTATTGTGTAAATTTAGATCATGAGCTCATGTTTAGCTAAACAGCTGACCTTGTAAGAGGCTTAGGTGTGAACGCTCGTAAGTTTCAGCAGAAAGTCGGCAAAGATTTATTTGTGTCCCTCCAATGAGTGGCCCGCAAGGACCCCGTTTTCTACAAGTGTTGGTCCAATACTCCCTCTAGAGGCAGGGGACTCAGACAGGGCTGCTTTGCGGCCCCCGATCTGGGGCAGGGGCAGTGGGCGGCCTGTGACCCGGGCAGGAGCCCCTCCGTGTGTGTCCCAGGGACCCATCTGCCTGCAAACTTCGGTCACCTAGCAGGAAGCTACAATGCCCAGAACTATGCTTAGCTGTGCAGCGCGGTGTACTGCGCGGACACGTTCCACACACACTTCAAGTAAGAGGGCGGCCTGAGTGGAAAGGTGAGAGTTTGGGCAGCTGTGCAGACAAAGAAGGCGCCCTTTGGCCTGGGCCTAAAAACTTGTGACACTCCACTGGGCCTGCCGGGCTCTGAGGGCCCTGCCCTGGGCCCCCTGCTCCCCTGCCCTTTGTTCAGTCACAGCAGAGATGGCCACACCCACTCCCTCAGTGAGGGCAGTGTTCCAACCTCCCTCAGCCCCGCCCACTCTCCGCAGGTTACCATGGACTACAGAGGCTGCATTCTGAGGCCAGGGCGTTCCGAGAATGCCAAGGGCAGACATGATGACCTTAAATGATTTCCTCTTGTGTCAGTGTTGGTAAACTTTAGGAGCTAGGAAATGGTCCACTTGACAGAAATGTTCAAATTTACTGGCATTTCATATATTCTCTGCTCTAACATTGTCCTGACTCTTTCTGTATATTCTTTACTTATGTTTTGGTTTTCCTTAATCAAAGTGTGTCTTTTAAAACTTTTCAAAGAAAATTCTTTGGACTTACTAAATCACCTGAATTTTATCCGTTTTCTGTTGTATTAAGTTCAGCACATATCTTTATTTATCTTTTCTCTATGTTCTCAGGGTTTATTGTTTTCATCTTCTGATGTCAATTAAAACACTTGGTTATTCATTTTAATAAATCTTTTTACTTATAAAGATTTGAACTTTTGAAGATTCCAGCTTACTTGTACGTGTCTAAGGGTCAGGTCCTCTCCATTGTTGCTGGCCTAAGGCTTAGTTCACCATACAGCAATGTATATATTGACCTATTATCCCCTCAACTTTCTGTGATTCCCTACATCTCACCTTTCTTTGCAGACAAGCCATTTGAAATACCCTTAACTTATTTCACAGCCAATAAGTCTTTGAAATAATGTGTATTTTTTAGAGAAATCTTCTTATATAATTAGGCAGAAAATCTGACCTGCCATAGTTTTCAAAACAGCATAATTTCACTCTTCTCAATGATTAATCTGTTGTATTACACAACCTTGGAGTATTTAGCTTTATCAATGACATGTCCTTGAAAAATGTTTTAGAGATCCTACCAGTCTTTGAAAACATCCTTGTGCCTTGTTTCAGTTCCAGTTTTATGTATATTTTCTGCCTTACACCCGATTATTCCTACATCTGATGGATGGCCTTGGGAATCTAATTCTGGTATTGATGGTTTTGGCTGATTGTCTCCCCTAGTAGCTGCTTTCTTCATTATTGTGTAAATTTAGATCATGAGCTCATGTTTAGCTAAACAGCTGACCTTGTAAGAGGCTTAGGTGTGAACGCTCGTAAGTTTCAGCAGAAAGTCGGCAAAGATTTATTTGTGTCCCTCCAATGAGTGGCCCACAAGGACCCCGTTTTCTACAAGTGTTGGTCCAATACTCCCTCTAGAGGCAGGGGACTAAGACAGGGCTGCTTTGCGGCCCCCGATCTGGGGCAGGGGCAGTGGGTGGCCTGTGACCCGGGCAGGAGCCTCTCCGCGTGTGTCCCAGGGACCGATCTGCCTGCGACCTTCGGTCAACTGGCAGGAAGCTACGATGCCCAGACCTATGCTTAGCTGTGCAGCACGGTATACTGCACGGACACGTTCCACACACACTTCAAGTAAGAGGGCGGCCTGAGTGGAAAGGTGAGAGTTTGGGCAGCTGTGCAGACAAAGAAGGCGCCCTTTGGCCTGGGCCTAAAAGCTTGTGACACTCCACTGGGCCTGCCGGGCTCTGAGGGCCCTGCCCTGGGCCCCCTGCTCCCCTGCCCTTTGTTCAGTCACAGCAGAAATGGCCACACCCACTCCCTCAGTGAGGGCAGTGTTCCAACCTCCCTCAGCCCCGCCCCCTCTCCGCACGTTACCATGGACTACAGAGGCTGCATTCTGAGGCCAGGGCGTTCCGAGAATGCCAAGGGCAGACATGATGACCTTAAATGATTTCCTCTTGTGTCAGTGTTGGTAAACTTTAGGAGCTAGGAAATGGTCCACTTTACAGAAATGTTCAAATTTACTGGCATTTCATATATTCTCTGCTCTAACATTGTCCTGACTCTTTCTGTATATTCTTTACTTATGTTTTGGTTTTCCTTAATCAAAGTGTGTCTTTTAAATCTTTTCAAAGAAAATTCTTTGGACTTACTAAATCACCTGAATTTTATACGTTTTCTGTTGTATTAAGTTCTGCTCATATCTTTATTTATCTTTTCTCTATGTTCTCAGGGTTTATTGTTTTCATCTTCTGATGTCAATTAAAACACTAGGTTATTCATTTTAATAAATCTTTTTACTTATAAAGATTTGAACTTTTGAAGATTCCAGCTTACTTGTACGTGTCTAAGGGTCAGGTCCTCTCCATTGTTGCTGGCCTAAAGCTTAGTTCATCATACAGCAATGTATATATTGACCTATTTTCCCCTCGACTTTCTGTGATCCCCTACATCTCACCTTTCTTTGCAGACAAGCCATTTGAAATACCCTTAACTTATTTCACAGCCAATAAGTCTTTGAAATAATGTGTATTTTTTAGAGAAATCTTCTTATATAATTAGGCAGAAAATCTGACCTGCCATAGTTTTCAAAACAGCATAATTTCACTCTTCTCAATGATTAATCTGTTGTATTACACAACCTTGGAGTATTTAGCTTTATCAATGACATGTCCTTGAAAAATGTTTTAGAGATCCTACCAGTCTTTGAAAACATCCTTGTGCCTTGTTTCAGTTCCAGTTTTATGTATATTTTCTGCCTTGCACCCGATTATTCCTACATCTGATGGATGGCCTTGGGAATGTAATTCTGGTATTGATGGTTTTGGCTGATTGTCTCCCCTTGTAGCTGCTTTCTTCATTATTGTGTAAATTTAGATCATGAGCTCATGTTTAGCTAAACAGCTGACCTTGTAAGAGGCTTAGGTGTGAAGGCTCGTAAGTTTCAGCAGAAAGTCGGCAAAGATTTATTTGTGTCCCTCCAATGAGTGGCCCGCAAGGACCCCGTTATCTACAAGTGTTGGTCCAATACTCCCTCTAGAGGCAGGGGACTCAGACAGGGCTGCTTTGCGGCCCCCGATCTGGGGCAGGGGCATTGGGCGGCCTGTGACCCGGGCAGGAGCCCCTCCGTGTGTGTCCCAGGGACCCATCTGCCTGCGACCTTCGGTCACCTGGCAGGAAGCTACGATGCCCAGAAATATGCCTAGCTGTGCAGCACGGTATACTGCACGGACACGTTCCACACACACTTCAAGTAAGAGGGCGGCCTGAGTGGAAAGGTGAGAGTTTGGGCAGCTGTGCAGACAAAGAAGGCGCCCTTTGTCCTGGGCCTAAAAACTTGTGACATTCCACTGGGCCTGCCGGGCTCTGAGGGCCCTGCCCTGGGCCCCCTGCTCCCCTGCCCTTTGTTCAGTCACAGCAGAGATGGCCACACCCACTCCCTCAGTGAGGGCAGTGTTCCAACCTCCCTCAGCCCCGCCCACTCTCCGCAGGTTACCATGGACTACAGAGGCTGCATTCTGAGGCCAGGGCGTTCCGAGAATGCCAAGGGCAGACATGATGACCTTAAATGATTTCCTCTTGTGTCAGTATTGGTAAACTTTAGGAGCTAGGAAATGGTCCACTTGACAGAAATGTTCAAATTTACTGGCATTTCATATATTGTCTGCTCTAACATTGTCCTGACTCTTTCTGTATATTCTTTACTTATGTTTTGGTTTTCCTTAATCAAAGTGTGTCTTTTAATTCTTTTCAAAGAAGATTCTTTGGACTTACTAAATCACCTGAATTTTATACGTTTTCTGTTGTATTAAGTTCTGCTCATATCTTTATTTATCTTTTTTCTATGTTCTCAGGGTTTATTGTTTTCATCTTCTGATGTCAATTAAAACACTTGGTTATTCATTTTAATAAATCTTTTTACTTATAAAGATTTGAACTTTTGAAGATTCCAGCTTACTTGTACGTGTCTAAGGGTCAGGTCCTCTCCATTGTTGCTGGCCTAAGGCTTAGTTCACCATACAGCAATGTATATATTGACCTATTTTCCCCTCGACTTTCTGTGATTCCCTACATCTCACCTTTCTTTGCAGACAAGCCATTTGAAATACCCTTAACTTATTTCACAGCCAATAAGTCTTTGAAATAATGTGTATTTTTTAAAGAAATCTTCTTATATAATTAGGCAGAAAATCTGACCTGCCATAGTTTTCAAAACAGCATAATTTCACTCTTCTCAATGATTAATCTGTTGTATTACACAACCTTGGAGTATTTAGCTTTATCAATGACATGTCCTTGAAAAATGTTTTAGAGATCCTACCAGTCTTTGAAAACATCCTTGTGCCTTGTTTCAGTTCCAGTTTTATGTATATTTTCTGCCTTGCACCTGATTAATCCTTCATCTGATGGATGGCCTTGGGAATCTAATTCTGGTATTGATGGTTTTGGCTGATTGTCTCCCCTTGTAGCTGCTTTCTTCATTATTGTGTAAATTTAGATCATGAGCTCATGTTTAGCTAAACAGCTGACCTTGTAAGAGGCTTAGGTGTGAACGCTCGTAAGTTTCAGCAGAAAGTCGGCAAAGATTTATTTGTGTCCCTCCAATGAGTGGCCCGCAAGGACCCCGTTTTCTACAAGTGTTGGTCCAATACTCCGTCTAGAGGCAGGGGACTCAGACAGGGCTGTTTTGCGGACCCCGATCTGGGGCAGGGGAAGTGGGCGGCCTGTGGCCTGGGCAGGAGCCTCTCCGCGTGTGTCCCAGGGACCCATCTGCCTGCGAACTTCGGTCACCTGGCAGGAAGCTACGATGCCCAGACCTATGCTTAGCTGTGCAGCGCGGTATACTGCGCGGACACGTTCCACACACACTTCAAGTAAGAGTGCGGCCTGAGTGGAAAGGTGAGAGTTTGGGCAGCTGTGCAGACAAAGAAGGCGCCCTTTGGCCTGGGCCTAAAAACTTGTGACACTCCACTGGGCCTGCCGGGCTCTGAGGGCCCTGCCCTGGGCCCCCTGCTCCCCTGCCCTTTGTTCAGTCACAGCAGAGATGGCCACACCCACTCCCTCAGTGACGGCAGTGTTCCAACCTCCCTCAGCCCCGCCCCCTCTCCGCACGTTACCATGGACTACAGAGGCTGCATTCTGAGGCCAGGGCGTTCCGAGAATGCCAAGGGCAGACATGATGACCTTAAATGATTTCCTCTTGTGTCAGTGTTGGTAAACTTTAGGAGCTAGGAAATGGTCCACTTGACAGAAATGTTCAAATTTACTGGCATTTCATATATTCTCTGCTCTAACATTGTCCTGACTCTTTCTGTATATTCTTTACTTATGTTTTGGTTTTCCTTAATCAAAGTGTGTCTTTTAAATATTTTCAAAGAAAATTCTTTGGACTTACTAAATCACCTGAATTTTATACGTTTTCTGTTGCATTAAGTTCTGCTCATATCTTTATTTATCTTTTCTCTATGTTCTCAGGGTTTATTGTTTTCATCTTCTGATGTCAATTAAAACACTTGGTTATTCATTTTAATAAATCTTTTTACTTATAAAGATTTGAACTTTTGAAGATTCCAGCTTACTTGTACGTGTCTAAGGGTCAGGTCCTCTCCATTGTTGCTGGCCTAAGGCTTAGTTCACCATACAGCAATGTATATATTGACCTATTTTCCCCTCGACTTTCTGTGATTCCCTACATCTCACCTTTCTTTGCAGACAAGCCATTTGAAATACCCTTTACTTATTTCACAGCCAATAAGTCTTTGAAATAATGTGTATTTTTTAGAGAAATCTTCTTATATAATTAGGCAGAAAATCTGACCTGGCATAGTTTTCAAAACAGCATAATTTCACTCTTCTCAATGATTAATCTGTTGTATTACACAACCTTGGAGTATTTAGCTTTATCAATGACATGTCCTTGAAAAATGTTTGAGAGATCCTACCAGTCTTTGAAAACATCCTTGTGCCTTGTTTCAGTTCCAGTTTTATGTATATTTTCTGCCTTGCACCCGATTATTCCTTCATCTGATGGATGGCCTTGGGAATCTAATTCTGGTATTGATGGTTTTGGCTGATTGTCTCCCCTTGTAGCTGCTTTCTTCATTATTGTGTAAATTTAGATCATGAGCTCATGTTTAGCTAAACAGCTGACCTTGTAAGAGGCTTAGGTGTGAACGCTCGTAAGTTTCAGCAGAAAGTCGGCAAAGATTTATTTGTGTCCCTCCAATGAGTGGCCCGCAAGGACGCCGTTTTCTACAAGTGTTGGTCCAATACTCCCTCTAGAGGAAGGGGATTAAGACAGGGCTGATTTGCGGCCCCCGATCTGGGGCAGGGGCAGTGGGTGGGCTGTGACCCGGGCAGGAGCCTCTCCGCGTGTGTCCCAGGGACCCATCTGCCTGCAAACTTCGGTCACCTGGCAGGAAGCTACGATGCCCAGACCTATGCTTAGCTGTGCAGCGCGGTATACTGCACGGACACGTTCCACACACACTTCAAGTAAGAGGGCGGCCTGAGTGGAAAGGTGAGAGTTTGGGCAGCTGTGCAGACAAAGAAGGCGCCCTTTGGCCTGGGCCTAAAAACTTCTGACACTCCACTGGGCCTGCCGGGCTCTGAGGGCCCTGCCCTGGGCCCCCTGCTCCCCTGCCCTTTGTTCAGTCACAGCAGAGATGGCCACACCCACTCCCTCAGTGAGGGCAGTGTTCCAACCTCCCTCAGCCCCGCCCCCTCTCCGCAGGTTACCATGGACTACAGAGGCTGCATTCTGAGGCCAGGGCGTTCCGAGAATGCCAAGGGCAGACATGATGACCTTAAATGATTTCCTCTTGTGTCAGTGTTGGTAAACTTTAGGAGCTAGGAAATGGTCCACTTTACAGAAATGTTCAAATTTACTGGCATTTCATATATTCTCTGCTCTAACATTGTCCTGACTCTTTCTGTATATTCTTTACTTATGTTTTGGTTTTCCTTAATCAAAGTGTGTCTTTTAAATCTTTTCAAAGAAAATTCTTTGGACTTACTAAATCACCTGAATTTTATACGTTTTCTGTTGTATTAAGTTCTGCTCATATCTTTATTTATCTTTTCTCTATGTTCTCAGGGTTTATTGTTTTCATCTTCTGATGTCAATTAAAACACTTGGTTATTCATTTTAATAAATCTTTTTACTTATAAAGATTTGAACTTTGGAAGATTCCAGCTTACTTGTACGTGTCTAAGGGTCAGGTCCTCTCCATTGTTGCTGGCCTAAGGCTTAGTTCACCATACAGCAATGTATCTATTGACCTATTTTCCCCTAGACTTTCTGTGATTCCCTACATCTCACCTTTCTTTGCAGACAAGCCATTTGAAATACCCTTAACTTATTTCACAGCCAATAAGTCTTTGAAATAATGTGTATTTTTTAGAGAAATCTTCTTATATAATTAGGCAGAAAATCTGACCTGCCATAGTTTTCAAAACAGCATAATTTCACTCTTCTCAATGATTAATCTGTTGTATTACACAACCTTGGAGTAATTAGCTTTATCAATGACATGTCCTTGAAAAATGTTTTAGAGATCCTACCAGTCTTTGAAAACATCCTTGTGCCTTCTTTCAGTTCCAGTTTTATGTATATTTTCTGCCTTACACCCGATTATTCCTACATCTGATGGATGGCCTTGGGAATCTAATTCTGGTATTGATGGTTTTGGCTGATTGTCTCCCCTTGTAGCTGCTTTCTTCATTATTGTGTAAATTTAGATCATGAGCTCATGTTTAGCTAAACAGCTGACCTTGTAAGAGGCTTAGGTGTGAACGCTCGTAAGTTTCAGCAGAAAGTCGGCAAAGATTTATTTGTGTCCCTCCAATGAGTGGCCCGCAAGGACGCCGTTTTCTACAAGTGTTGGTCCAAAACTCCCTCTAGAGGCAGGGGATTAAGACAGGGCTGATTTGCGGCCCCCGATCTGGGGCAGGGGCAGTGGGTGGGCTGTGACCCAGGCAGGAGCTTCTCCGCGTGTGTCCCAGGGACCCATCTGCCTGCGAACTTCGGTCACCTGGCAGGAAGCTACGATGCCCAGACCTATGCTTAGCTGTGCAGCGCGGTATACTGCACGGACACGTTCCACACACACTTCAAGTAAGAGGGCGGCCTGAGTGGAAAGGTGAGAGTTTGGGCAGCTGTGCAGACAAAGAAGGCGCCCTTTGGCCTGGGCCTAAAAGCTTGTGACACTCCACTGGGCCTGCTGGGCTTTGAAGGCCCTGCCCTGGTCCCCCTGCTCCCCTGCCCTTTTTTCAGTCACAGCAGAGATGGCCACACCCACTCCCTCAGTGAGGGCAGTGTTCCAACCTCCCTCAGCCCCGCCCCCTCTCCGCACGTTACCATGGACTACAGAGGCTGCATTCTGAGGCCAGGGCGTTCCGAGAATGCCAAGGGCAGACATGATGACCTTAAATGATTTCCTCTTGTGTCAGTGTTGGTAAACTTTAGGAGCTAGGAAATGGTCCACTTGACAGAAATGTTCAAATTTACTGGCATTTCATATATTCTCTGCTCTAACATTGTCCTGACTCTTTCTGTATATTCTTTACTTATGTTTTGGTTTTCCTTAATCAAAGTGTGTCTTTTAAATCTTTTCAAAGAAAATTCTTTGGACTTACTAAATCACCTGAATTTTATACGTTTTCTGTTGTATTAAGTTCTGCTCATATCTTTATTTATCTTTTCTCTATGTTCTCAGGGTTTATTGTTTTCATCTTCTGATGTCAATTAAAACACTTGGTTATTCATTTTAATAAATCTTTTTACTTATAAAGATTTGAACTTTGGAAGATTCCAGCTTACTTGTACGTGTCTAAGGGTCAGGTCCTCTCCATTGTTGCTGGCCTAAGGCTTAGTTCACCATACAGCAATGTATATATTGACCTATTTTCCCCTCGACTTTCTGTGATTCCCTACATCTCACCTTTCTTTGCAGACAAGCCATTTGAAATACCCTTAACTTATTTCACAGCCAATAAGTCTTTGAAATAATGTGTATTTTTTAGAGAAATCTTCTTATATAATTAGGCAGAAAATCTGACCTGCCATAGTTTTCAAAACAGCATAATTTCACTCTTCTCAATGATTAATCTGTTGTATTACACAACCTTGGAGTAATTAGCTTTATCAATGACATGTCCTTGAAAAATGTTTTAGAGATCCTACCAGTCTTTGAAAACATCCTTGTGCCTTCTTTCAGTTCCAGTTTTATGTATATTTTCTGCCTTACACACGATTATTCCTTCATCTGATGGATGGCCTTGGGAATCTAATTCTGGTGTTGATGGTTTTGGCTGATTGTCTCCCCTTGTAGCTGCTTTCTTCATTATTGTGTAAATTTAGATCATGAGCTCATGTTTAGCTAAACAGCTGACCTTGTAAGAGGCTTAGGTGTGAACGCTCCTAAGTTTCAGCAGAAAGTCGGCAAAGATTTATTTGTGTCCCTCCAATGAGTGGCCCGCAAGGACCCCGTTTTCTACAAGTGTTGGTCCAATACTCGCTCTAGAGGCAGGGGACTCAGACAGGGCTGCTTTGCGGCCCCCGATCTGGGGCAGGGGCAGTGGGTGGCCTGTGACCCGGGCAGGAGCCCCTCCGTGTGTGTCCCAGGGACCCATCTGCCTGTGAACTTCGATCACCTGGCAGGAAGCTACGATGCCCAGAACTATGCTTAGCTGTGCAGCGCGGTGTACTGCGCAGACACGTTCCACACACACTTCAAGTAAGAGGGCGGCCTGAGTGGAAAGGTGAGAGTTTGGGCAGCTGTGCAGACAAAGAAGGCGCCCTTTGGCCTGGGCCTAAAAACTTGTTACACTCCACTGGGCCTGCCGGGCTCTGAGGGCCCTGCCCTGGGCCCCCTGCTCCCCTGCCCTTTGTTCAGTCACAGCAGAGATGGCCACACCCACTCCCTCAGTGACGGCAGTGTTCCAACCTCCCTCAGCCCCGCCCCATCTCCGCAGGTTACCATGGACTACAGAGGCTGCATTCTGAGGCCAGGGCGTTCCGAGAATGCCAAGGGCAGACATGATGACCTTAAATGATTTCCTCTTGTGTCAGTGTTGGTAAACTTTAGGAGCTAGGAAATGGTCCACTTGACAGAAATGTTCAAATTTACTGGCATTTCATATATTCTCTGCTCTAACATTGTCCTGACTCTTTCTGTATATTCTTTACTTATGTTTTGGTTTTCCTTAATCAAAGTGTGTCTTTTAAATCTTTTCAAAGAAAATTCTTTGGACTTACTAAATCACCTGAATTTTATACGTTTTCTGTTGTATTAAGTTCTGCTCATATCTTTATTTATCTTTTCTCTATGTTCTCAGGGTTTATTGTTTTCATCTTCTGATGTCAATTAAAACACTTGGTTATTCATTTTAATAAATCTTTTTACTTATAAAGATTTGAACTTTGGAAGATTCCAGCTTACTTGTACGTGTCTAAGGGTCAGGTCCTCTCCATTGTTGCTGGCCTAAGGCTTAGTTCACCATACAGCAATGTATATATTGACCTATTTTCCCCTCGACTTTCTGTGATTCCCTACATCTCACCTTTCTTTGCAGACAAGCCATTTGAAATACCCTTAACTTATTTCACAGCCAATAAGTCTTTGAAATAATGTGTATTTTTTAGAGAAATCTTCTTATATAATTAGGCAGAAAATCTGACCTGCCATAGTTTTCAAAACAGCATAATTTCACTCTTCTCAATGATTAATCTGTTGTATTACACAACCTTGGAGTAATTAGCTTTATCAATGACATGTCCTTGAAAAATGTTTTAGAGATCCTACCAGTCTTTGAAAACATCCTTGTGCCTTCTTTCAGTTCCAGTTTTATGTATATTTTCTGCCTTACACCCGATTATTCCTACATCTGATGGATGGCCTTGGGAATCTAATTCTGGTATTGATGGTTTTGGCTGATTGTCTCCCCTTGTAGCTGCTTTCTTCATTATTGTGTAAATTTAGATCATGAGCTCATGTTTAGCTAAACAGCTGACCTTGTAAGAGGCTTAGGTGTGAACGCTCGTAAGTTTCAGCAGAAAGTCGGCAAAGATTTATTTGTGTCCCTCCAATGAGTGGCCCGCAAGGACGCTGTTTTCTACAAGTGTTGGTCCAAAACTCCCTCTAGTGGCAGGGGATTAAGACAGGGCTGATTTGCGGCCCCCGATCTGGGGCAGGGGCAGTGGGTGGGCTGTGACCCGGGCAGGAGCTTCTCCGCGTGTGTCCCAGGGACCCATCTGCCTGCGAACTTCGGTCACCTGGCAGGAAGCTACGATGCCCAGACCTATGCTTAGCTGTGCAGCGCGGTATACTGCACGGACACGTTCCACACACACTTCAAGTAAGAGGGCGGCCTGAGTGGAAAGGTGAGAGTTTGGGCAGCTGTGCAGACAAAGAAGGCGCCCTTTGGCCTGGGCCTAAAAGCTTGTGACACTCCACTGGGCCTGCCGGGCTTTGAGGGCCCTGCCCTGGGCCCCCTGCTCTCCTGCCCTTTGTTCAGTCACAGCAGAGATGGCCACACCCACTCCCTCAGTGAGGGCAGTGTTCCAACCTCCCTCAGCCCCGCCCCCTCTCCGCAGGTTACCATGGACTACAGAGGCTGCATTCTGAGGCCAGGGCGTTCCGAGAATGCCAAGGGCAGACATGATGACCTTAAATGATTTCCTCTTGTGTCAGTGTTGGTAAACTTTAGGAGCTAGGAAATGGTCCACTTGACAGAAATGTTCAAATTTACTGGCATTTCATATATTCTCTGCTCTAACATTGTCCTGACTCTTTCTGTATATTCTTTACTTATGTTTTGGTTTTCCTTAATCAAAGTGTGTCTTTTAAATCTTTTCAAAGAAAATTCTTTGGACTTACTAAATCACCTGAATTTTATACGTTTTCTGTTGTATTAAGTTCTGCTCATATCTTTATTTATCTTTTCTCTATGTTCTCAGGGTTTATTGTTTTCATCTTCTGATGTCAATTAAAACACTTGGTTATTCATTTTAATAAATCTTTTTACTTATAAAGATTTGAACTTTTGAAGATTCCAGCTTACTTGTACGTGTCTAAGGGTCAGGTCCTCTCCATTGTTGCTGGCCTAAGGCTTAGTTCACCATACAGCAATGTATATATTGACCTATTTTCCCCTCGACTTTCTGTGATTCCCTACATCTCACCTTTCTTTGCAGACAAGCCATTTGAAATACCCTTAACTTATTTCACAGCCAATAAGTCTTTGAAATAATGTGTATTTTTTAGAGAAATCTTCTTATATAATTAGGCAGAAAATCTGACCTGGCATAGTTTTCAAAACAGCATAATTTCACGCTTCTCAATGATTAATCTGTTGTATTACACAACCTTGGAGTATTTAGCTTTATCAATGACATGTCCTTGAAAAATGTTTTAGAGATCCTACCAGTCTTTGAAAACATCCTTGTGCCTTGTTTCAGTTCCAGTTTTATGTATATTTTCTGCCTTGCACCCGATTATTCCTACATCTGATGGATGGCCTTGGGAATCTAATTCTGGTATTGATGGTTTTGGCTGATTGTCTCCCCTTGTAGCTGCTTTCTTCATTATTGTGTAAATTTAGATCATGAGCTCATGTTTAGCTAAACAGCTGACCTTGTAAGAGGCTTAGGTGTGAACGCTCGTAAGTTTCAGCAGAAAGTCGGCAAAGATTTATTTGTGTCCCTCCAATGAGTGGCCCGCAAGGACGCCGTTTTCTACAAGTGTTGGTCCAATACTCCCTCTAGAGGCAGGGGATTAAGACAGGGCTGATTTGCGGCCCCCGATCTGGGGCAGGGGCAGTGGGTGGACTGTGACCCGGGCAGGAGCCTCTCCGTGTGTGTCCCAGGGACCCATCTGCCTGCAAACTTCGGTCACCTGGCAGGAAGCTACGATGCCCAGACCTATGCTTAGCTGTGCAGCGCGGTATACTGCACGGACACGTTCCACACACACTTCAAGTAAGAGGGCGGCCTGAGTGGAAAGGTGAGAGTTTGGGCAGCTGTGCAGACAAAGAAGGCGCCCGTTGGCCTGGGCCTAAAAACTTGTTACACTCCACTGGGCCTGCCGGGCTCTGAGGGCCCTGCCCTGGGCCCCCTGCTCCCCTGCCCTTTGTTCAGTCACAGCAGAGATGGCCACACCCACTCCCTCAGTGACGGCAGTGTTCCAACCTCCCTCAGCCCCGCCCCATCTCCGCAGGTTACCATGGACTACAGAGGCTGCATTCTGAGGCCAGGGCGTTCCGAGAATGCCAAGGGCAGACATGATGACCTTAAATGATTTCCTCTTGTGTCAGTGTTGGTACAACTTTAGGAGCTAGGAAATGGTCCACTTTACAGAAATGTTCAAATTTACTGGCATTTCATATATTCTCTGCTCTAACATTGTCCTGACTCTTTCTGTATATTCTTTACTTATGTTTTGGTTTTCCTTAATCAAAGTGTGTCTTTTAAATCTTTTCAAAGAAAATTCTTTGGACTTACTAAATCAGCTGAATTTTATACGTTTTCTGTTGTATTAAGTTCTGCTCATATCTTTATTTATCTTTTCTCTATGTTCTCAGGGTTTATTGTTTTCATCTTCTGATGTCAATTAAAACACTTGGTTATTCATTTTAATAAATCTTTTTACTTATAAAGATTTGAACTTTTGAAGATTCCAGCTTACTTGTACGTGTCTAAGGGTCAGATCCTCTCCATTGTTGCTGGCCTAAGGCTTAGTTCACCATACAGCAATGTATCTATTGACCTATTTTCCCCTCGACTTTCTGTGATTCCCTACATCTCACCTTTCTTTGCAGAGAAGCCATTTGAAATACCCTTAACTTATTTCACAGCCAATAAGTCTTTGAAATAATGTGTATTTTTTAGAGAAATCTTCTTATATAATTAGGCAGAAAATCTGACCTGCCATAGTTTTCAAAACAGCATAATTTCACTCTTCTCAATGATTAATCTGTTGTATTACACAACCTTGCAGTATTTAGCTTTATCAATGACATGTCCTTAAAAAATATTTTAGAGATCCTACCAGTCTTTGAAAACATCCTTGTGCCTTGTTTCAGTTCCAGTTTTATGTATATTTTCTGCCTTGCACCCGATTATTACTTCATCTGATGGATGGCCTTGGGAATCTAATTCTGGTATTGATGGTTTTGGCTGATTGTCTCCCCTTGTAGCTGCTTTCTTCATTATTGTGTAAATTTAGATCATGAGCTCATGTTTAGCTAAACAGCTGACCTTGTAAGAGGCTTAGGTGTGAACGCTCGTAAGTTTCAGCAGAAAGTCGGCAAAGATTTATTTGTGTCCCTCCAATGAGTGGCCCGCAAGGACGCCGTTTTCTACAAGTGTTGGTCCAAAACTCCCTCTAGAGGCAGGGGATTAAGACAGGGCTGATTTGCGGCCCCCGATCTGGGGCAGGGGCAGTGGGTGGGCTGTGACCCGGGCAGGAGCTTCTCCGCGTGTGTCCCAGGGACCCATCTGCCTGCGAACTTCGGTCACCTGGCAGGAAGCTACGATGCCCAGACCTATGCTTAGCTGTGCAGCGCGGTATACTGCACGGACACGTTCCACACACACTTCAAGTAAGAGGGCGGCCTGAGTGGAAAGGTGAGAGTTTGGGCCGCTGTGCAGACAAAGAAGGCGCCCTTTGGCCTGGGCCTAAAAGCTTGTGACACTCCACTGGGCCTGCCGGGCTCTGAGGGCCCTGCCCTGGGCCCCCTGCTCCCCTGCCCTTTGTTCAGTCACAGCAGAGATGGCCACACCCACTCCCTCAGTGAGGGCAGTGTTCCAACCTCCCTCAGCCCCGCCCCCTCTCCGCAGGTTACCATGGACTACAGAGGCTGCATTCTGAGGCCAGGGCGTTCCGAGAATGCCAAGGGCAGACATGATGACCTTAAATGATTTCCTCTTGTGTCAGTGTTGGTAAACTTTAGGAGCTAGGAAATGGTCCACTTGACAGAAATGTTCAAATTTACTGGCATTTCATATATTCTCTGCTCTAACATTGTCCTGACTCTTTCTGTATATTCTTTACTTATGTTTTGGTTTTCCTTAATCAAAGTGTGTCTTTTAAATCTTTTCAAAGAAAATTCTTTGGACTTACTAAATCACCTGAATTTTATACGTTTTGTGTTGTATTAAGTTCTGCTCATATCTTTATTTATCTTTTCTCTATGTTCTCAGGGTTTATTGTTTTCATCTTCTGATGTCAATTAAAACACTTGGTTATTCATTTTAATAAATCTTTTTACTTATAAAGATTTGAACTTTTGAAGATTCCAGCTTACTTGTACGTGTCTAAGGGTCAGGTCCTCTCCATTGTTGCTGGCCTAAGGCTTAGTTCACCATACAGCAATGTATATATTGACCTATTTTCCCCTCGACTTTCTGTGATTCCCTACATCTCACCTTTCTTTGCAGACAAGCCATTTGAAATACCCTTAACTTATTTCACAGCCAATAAGTCTTTGAAATAATGTGTATTTTTTAGAGAAATCTTCTTATATAATTAGGCAGAAAATCTGACCTGCCATAGTTTTCAAAACAGCATAATTTCACTCTTCTCAATGATTAATCTGTTGTATTACACAACCTTGGAGTAATTAGCTTTATCAAAGACATGTCCTTGAAAAATGTTTTAGAGATCCTACCAGTCTTTGAAAACATCCTTGTGCCTTCTTTCAGTTCCAGTTTTATGTATATTTTCTGCCTTACACACGATTATTCCTTCATCTGATGGATGGCCTTGGGAATCTAATTCTGGTGTTGATGGTTTTGGCTGATTGTCTCCCCTTGTAGCTGCTTTCTTCATTATTGTGTAAATTTAGATCATGAGCTCATGTTTAGCTAAACAGCTGACCTTGTAAGAGGCTTAGGTGTGAACGCTCCTAAGTTTCAGCAGAAAGTCGGCAAAGATTTATTTGTGTCCCTCCAATGAGTGGCCCGCAAGGACCCCGTTTTCTACAAGTGTTGGTCCAATACTCGCTCTAGAGGCAGGGGACTCAGACAGGGCTGCTTTGCGGCCCCCGATCTGGGGCAGGGGCAGTGGGTGGCCTGTGACCCGGGCAGGAGCCCCTCCGCGTGTGTCCCAGGGACCCATCTGCCTGCGAACTTCGATCACCTGGCAGGAAGCTACGATGCCCAGAACTATGCTTAGCTGTGCAGCGCGGTGTACTGCGCAGACACGTTCCACACACACTTCAAGTAAGAGGGCGGCCTGAGTGGAAAGGTGAGAGTTTGGGCAGCTGTGCAGACAAAGAAGGCGCCCTTTGGCCTGGGCCTAAAAACTTGTGACACTCCACTGGGCCTGCCGGGCTCTGAGGGCCCTGCCCTGGGCCCCCTGCTCCCCTGCCATTTGTTCAGTCACAGCAGAGATGGCCACACCCACTCCCTCAGTGAGAGCAGTGTTCCAACCTCCCTCAGCCCCGCCCCCTCTCCGCAGGTTACCATGGACTACAGAGGCTGCATTCTGAGGCCAGGGCGTTCCGAGAATGCCAAGGGCAGACATGATGACCTTAAATGATTTCCTCTTGTGTCAGTGTTGGTAAACTTTAGGAGCTAGGAAATGGTCCACTTGACAGAAATGTTCAAATTTACTGGCATTTCATATATTCTCTGCTCTAACATTGTCATGACTCTTTCTGTATATTCTTTACTTATGTTTTTGTTTTCCTTAATCAAAGTGTATCTTTTAAATCTTTTCAAAGAAGATTCTTTGGACGTACTAAATCACCTGAATTTTATACGTTTTCTGTTGTATTAAGTTCTGCTCATAACTTTATTTATCTTTTTTCTATGTTCTCAGGGTTTATTGTTTTCATCTTCTGATGTCAATTAAAGCACTTGGTTATTCATTTTAATAAATCTTTTTACTTATAAAGATTTGAACTTTTGAAGATTCCAGCTTACTTGTACGTGTCTTAGGGTCAGGTCCTCTCCATTGTTGCTGGCCTAAGGCTTAGTTCACCATACAGCAATGTATATATTGACCTATTTTCCCCTCGACTTTCTGTGATTCCCTACATCTCACCTTTCTTTGCAGACAAGCCATTTGAAATACCCTTAACTTATTTCACAGCCAATAAGTCTTTGAAATAATGTGTATTTTTTAGAGAAATCTTCTTATATAATTAGGCAGAAAATCTGACCTGGCATAGTTTTCAAAACAGCATAATTTCACTCTTCTCAATGATTAATCTGTTGTATTACACAACCTTGGAGTATTTAGCTTTATCAATGGCATGTCCTTGAAAAATGTTTTAGAGATCCTACCAGTCTTTGAAAACATCCTTGTGCCTTGTTTCAGTTCCAGTTTTATGTATATTTTCTGCCTTGCACCCGATTATTCCTACATCTGATGGATGGCCTTGGGAATCTAATTCTGGTATTGATGGTTTTGGCTGATTGTCTCCCCTTGTAGCTGCTTTCTTCATTATTGTGTAAATTTAGATCATGAGCTCATGTTTAGCTAAACAGCTGACCTTGTAAGAGGCTTAGGTGTGAACGCTCGTAAGTTTCAGCAGAAAGTCGGCAAAGATTTATTTGTGTCCCTCCAATGAGTGGCCCGCAAGGACGCCGTTTTCTACAAGTGTTGGTCCAATACTCCCTCTAGAGGCAGGGGATTAAGACAGGGCTGATTTGCGGCCCCCGATCTGGGGCAGGGGCAGTGGGTGGGCTGTGACCCGGGCAGGAGCCTCTCCGCGTGTGTCCCAGGGACCCATCTGCCTGCAAACTTCGGTCACCTGGCAGGAAGCTACGATGCCCAGACCTATGCTTAGCTGTGCAGCGCGGTATACTGCACGGACACGTTCCACACACACTTCAAGTAAGAGGGCGGCCTGAGTGGAAAGGTGAGAGTTTGGGCATCTGTGCAGACAAAGAAGGCGCCCTTTGGCCTGGGCCTAAAAACTTGTGACACTCCACTGGGCCTGCCGGGCTCTGAGGGCCCTGCCCTGGGCCCCCTGCTCCCCTGCCCTTTGTTCAGTCACAGCAGAGATGGCCACACCCACTCCCTCAGTGAAGGCAGTGTTCCAACCTCCCTCAGCCCCGCCCCCTCTCCGCAGGTTACCATGGACTACAGAGGCTGCATTCTGAGGCCAGGGCGTTCCGAGAATGCCAAGGGCAGACATGATGACCTTAAATGATTTCCTCTTGTGTCAGTGTTGGTAAACTTTAGGAGCTAGGAAATGGTCCACTTTACAGAAATGTTCAAATTTACTGGCATTTCATATATTCTCTGCTCTAACATTGTCCTGACTCTTTCTGTATATTCTTTACTTATGTTTTGGTTTTCCTTAATCAAAGTGTGTCTTTTAAATCTTTTCAAAGAAAATTCTTTGGACTTACTAAATCAGCTGAATTTTATACGTTTTCTGTTGTATTAAGTTCTGCTCATATCTTTATTTATCTTTTCTCTATGTTCTCAGGGTTTATTGTTTTCATCTTCTGATGTCAATTAAAACACTTGGTTATTCATTTTAATAAATCTTTTTACTTATAAAGATTTGAACTTTGGAAGATTCCAGCTTACTTGTACGTGTCTAAGGGTCAGGTCCTCTCCATTGTTGCTGGCCTAAGGCTTAGTTCACCATACAGCAATGTATATATTGACCTATTTTCCCCTCGACTTTCTGTGATTCCCTACATCTCACCTTTCTTTGCAGACAAGCCATTTGAAATACCCTTAACTTATTTCACAGCCAATAAGTCTTTGAAATAATGTGTATTTTTTAGAGAAATCTTCTTATATAATTAGGCAGAAAATCTGACCTGCCATAGTTTTCAAAACAGCATAATTTCACTCTTCTCAATGATTAATCTGTTGTATTACACAACCTTGGAGTAATTAGCTTTATCAATGACATGTCCTTGAAAAATGTTTTAGAGATCCTACCAGTCTTTGAAAACATCCTTGTGCCTTCTTTCAGTTCCAGTTTTATGTATATTTTCTGCCTTACACCCGATTATTCCTACATCTGATGGATGGCCTTGGGAATCTAATTCTGGTATTGATGGTTTTGGCTGATTGTCTCCCCTTGTAGCTGCTTTCTTCATTATTGTGTAAATTTAGATCATGAGCTCATGTTTAGCTA
This sequence comes from Mesoplodon mirus, assembly GCF_964341445.2. Classification (NCBI taxonomy): domain Eukaryota; kingdom Metazoa; phylum Chordata; class Mammalia; order Artiodactyla; family Ziphiidae; genus Mesoplodon; species Mesoplodon mirus. The sequence goes on from NW_028295330.1 coordinate 280,492, forward strand.
AACAGCTGACCTTGTAAGAGGCTTAGGTGTGAACGCTCGTAAGTTTCAGCAGAAAGTCGGCAAAGATTTATTTGTGTCCCTCCAATGAGTGGCCCGCAAGGACGCCGTTTTCTACAAGTGTTGGTCCAAAACTCCCTCTAGAGGCAGGGGATTAAGACAGGGCTGATTTGCGGCCCCCGATCTGGGGCAGGGGCAGTGGGTGGGCTGTGACCCGGGCAGGAGCTTCTCCGCGTGTGTCCCAGGGACCCATCTGCCTGCGAACTTCGGTCACCTGGCAGGAAGCTACGATGCCCAGACCTATGCTTAGCTGTGCAGCGCGGTATACTGCACGGACACGTTCCACACACACTTCAAGTAAGAGGGCGGCCTGAGTGGAAAGGTGAGAGTTTGGGCAGCTGTGCAGACAAAGAAGGCGCCCTTTGGCCTGGGCCTAAAAGCTTGTGACACTCCACTGGGCCTGCCGGGCTTTGAGGGCCCTGCCCTGGGCCCCCTGCTCTCCTGCCCTTTGTTCAGTCACAGCAGAGATGGCCACACCCACTCCCTCAGTGAGGGCAGTGTTCCAACCTCCCTCAGCCCCGCCCCCTCTCCGCAGGTTACCATGGACTACAGAGGCTGCATTCTGAGGCCAGGGCGTTCCGAGAATGCCAAGGGCAGACATGATGACCTTAAATGATTTCCTCTTGTGTCAGTGTTGGTAAACTTTAGGAGCTAGGAAATGGTCCACTTGACAGAAATGTTCAAATTTACTGGCATTTCATATATTCTCTGCTCTAACATTGTCCTGACTCTTTCTGTATATTCTTTACTTATGTTTTGGTTTTCCTTAATCAAAGTGTGTCTTTTAAATCTTTTCAAAGAAAATTCTTTGGACTTACTAAATCACCTGAATTTTATACGTTTTCTGTTGTATTAAGTTCTGCTCATATCTTTATTTATCTTTTCTCTATGTTCTCAGGGTTTATTGTTTTCATCTTCTGATGTCAATTAAAACACTTGGTTATTCATTTTAATAAATCTTTTTACTTATAAAGATTTGAACTTTTGAAGATTCCAGCTTACTTGTACGTGTCTAAGGGTCAGGTCCTCTCCATTGTTGCTGGCCTAAGGCTTAGTTCACCATACAGCAATGTATATATTGACCTATTTTCCCCTCGACTTTCTGTGATTCCCTACATCTCACCTTTCTTTGCAGACAAGCCATTTGAAATACCCTTAACTTATTTCACAGCCAATAAGTCTTTGAAATAATGTGTATTTTTTAGAGAAATCTTCTTATATAATTAGGCAGAAAATCTGACCTGGCATAGTTTTCAAAACAGCATAATTTCACGCTTCTCAATGATTAATCTGTTGTATTACACAACCTTGGAGTATTTAGCTTTATCAATGACATGTCCTTGAAAAATGTTTTAGAGATCCTACCAGTCTTTGAAAACATCCTTGTGCCTTGTTTCAGTTCCAGTTTTATGTATATTTTCTGCCTTGCACCCGATTATTCCTACATCTGATGGATGGCCTTGGGAATCTAATTCTGGTATTGATGGTTTTGGCTGATTGTCTCCCCTTGTAGCTGCTTTCTTCATTATTGTGTAAATTTAGATCATGAGCTCATGTTTAGCTAAACAGCTGACCTTGTAAGAGGCTTAGGTGTGAACGCTCGTAAGTTTCAGCAGAAAGTCGGCAAAGATTTATTTGTGTCCCTCCAATGAGTGGCCCGCAAGGACGCCGTTTTCTACAAGTGTTGGTCCAATACTCCCTCTAGAGGCAGGGGATTAAGACAGGGCTGATTTGCAGCCACCGATCTGGGGCAGGGGCAGTGGGTGGGCTGTGACCCGGGCAGGAGCCTCTCCGTGTGTGTCCCAGGGACCCATCTGCCTGCAAACTTCGGTCACCTGGCAGGAAGCTACGATGCCCAGACCTATGCTTAGCTGTGCAGCGCGGTATACTGCACGGACACGTTCCACACACACTTCAAGTAAGAGGGCGGCCTGAGTGGAAAGGTGAGAGTTTGGGCAGCTGTGCAGACAAAGAAGGCGCCCGTTGGCCTGGGCCTAAAAACTTGTTACACTCCACTGGGCCTGCCGGGCTCTGAGGGCCCTGCCCTGGGCCCCCTGCTCCCCTGCCCTTTGTTCAGTCACAGCAGAGATGGCCACACCCACTCCCTCAGTGACGGCAGTGTTCCAACCTCCCTCAGCCCCGCCCCATCTCCGCAGGTTACCATGGACTACAGAGGCTGCATTCTGAGGCCAGGGCGTTCCGAGAATGCCAAGGGCAGACATGATGACCTTAAATGATTTCCTCTTGTGTCAGTGTTGGTACAACTTTAGGAGCTAGGAAATGGTCCACTTTACAGAAATGTTCAAATTTACTGGCATTTCATATATTCTCTGCTCTAACATTGTCCTGACTCTTTCTGTATATTCTTTACTTATGTTTTGGTTTTCCTTAATCAAAGTGTGTCTTTTAAATCTTTTCAAAGAAAATTCTTTGGACTTACTAAATCAGCTGAATTTTATACGTTTTCTGTTGTATTAAGTTCTGCTCATATCTTTATTTATCTTTTCTCTATGTTCTCAGGGTTTATTGTTTTCATCTTCTGATGTCAATTAAAACACTTGGTTATTCATTTTAATAAATCTTTTTACTTATAAAGATTTGAACTTTTGAAGATTCCAGCTTACTTGTACGTGTCTAAGGGTCAGATCCTCTCCATTGTTGCTGGCCTAAGGCTTAGTTCACCATACAGCAATGTATCTATTGACCTATTTTCCCCTCGACTTTCTGTGATTCCCTACATCTCACCTTTCTTTGCAGAGAAGCCATTTGAAATACCCTTAACTTATTTCACAGCCAATAAGTCTTTGAAATAATGTGTATTTTTTAGAGAAATCTTCTTATATAATTAGGCAGAAAATCTGACCTGCCATAGTTTTCAAAACAGCATAATTTCACTCTTCTCAATGATTAATCTGTTGTATTACACAACCTTGCAGTATTTAGCTTTATCAATGACATGTCCTTAAAAAATATTTTAGAGATCCTACCAGTCTTTGAAAACATCCTTGTGCCTTGTTTCAGTTCCAGTTTTATGTATATTTTCTGCCTTGCACCCGATTATTACTTCATCTGATGGATGGCCTTGGGAATCTAATTCTGGTATTGATGGTTTTGGCTGATTGTCTCCCCTTGTAGCTGCTTTCTTCATTATTGTGTAAATTTAGATCATGAGCTCATGTTTAGCTAAACAGCTGACCTTGTAAGAGGCTTAGGTGTGAACGCTCGTAAGTTTCAGCAGAAAGTCGGCAAAGATTTATTTGTGTCCCTCCAATGAGTGGCCCGCAAGGACGCCGTTTTCTACAAGTGTTGGTCCAAAACTCCCTCTAGAGGCAGGGGATTAAGACAGGGCTGATTTGCGGCCCCCGATCTGGGGCAGGGGCAGTGGGTGGGCTGTGACCCGGGCAGGAGCTTCTCCGCGTGTGTCCCAGGGACCCATCTGCCTGCGAACTTCGGTCACCTGGCAGGAAGCTACGATGCCCAGACCTATGCTTAGCTGTGCAGCGCGGTATACTGCACGGACACGTTCCACACACACTTCAAGTAAGAGGGCGGCCTGAGTGGAAAGGTGAGAGTTTGGGCCGCTGTGCAGACAAAGAAGGCGCCCTTTGGCCTGGGCCTAAAAGCTTGTGACACTCCACTGGGCCTGCCGGGCTCTGAGGGCCCTGCCCTGGGCCCCCTGCTCCCCTGCCCTTTGTTCAGTCACAGCAGAGATGGCCACACCCACTCCCTCAGTGAGGGCAGTGTTCCAACCTCCCTCAGCCCCGCCCCCTCTCCGCAGGTTACCATGGACTACAGAGGCTGCATTCTGAGGCCAGGGCGTTCCGAGAATGCCAAGGGCAGACATGATGACCTTAAATGATTTCCTCTTGTGTCAGTGTTGGTAAACTTTAGGAGCTAGGAAATGGTCCACTTGACAGAAATGTTCAAATTTACTGGCATTTCATATATTCTCTGCTCTAACATTGTCCTGACTCTTTCTGTATATTCTTTACTTATGTTTTGGTTTTCCTTAATCAAAGTGTGTCTTTTAAATCTTTTCAAAGAAAATTCTTTGGACTTACTAAATCACCTGAATTTTATACGTTTTGTGTTGTATTAAGTTCTGCTCATATCTTTATTTATCTTTTCTCTATGTTCTCAGGGTTTATTGTTTTCATCTTCTGATGTCAATTAAAACACTTGGTTATTCATTTTAATAAATCTTTTTACTTATAAAGATTTGAACTTTTGAAGATTCCAGCTTACTTGTACGTGTCTAAGGGTCAGGTCCTCTCCATTGTTGCTGGCCTAAGGCTTAGTTCACCATACAGCAATGTATATATTGACCTATTTTCCCCTCGACTTTCTGTGATTCCCTACATCTCACCTTTCTTTGCAGACAAGCCATTTGAAATACCCTTAACTTATTTCACAGCCAATAAGTCTTTGAAATAATGTGTATTTTTTAGAGAAATCTTCTTATATAATTAGGCAGAAAATCTGACCTGCCATAGTTTTCAAAACAGCATAATTTCACTCTTCTCAATGATTAATCTGTTGTATTACACAACCTTGGAGTAATTAGCTTTATCAAAGACATGTCCTTGAAAAATGTTTTAGAGATCCTACCAGTCTTTGAAAACATCCTTGTGCCTTCTTTCAGTTCCAGTTTTATGTATATTTTCTGCCTTACACACGATTATTCCTTCATCTGATGGATGGCCTTGGGAATCTAATTCTGGTGTTGATGGTTTTGGCTGATTGTCTCCCCTTGTAGCTGCTTTCTTCATTATTGTGTAAATTTAGATCATGAGCTCATGTTTAGCTAAACAGCTGACCTTGTAAGAGGCTTAGGTGTGAACGCTCCTAAGTTTCAGCAGAAAGTCGGCAAAGATTTATTTGTGTCCCTCCAATGAGTGGCCCGCAAGGACCCCGTTTTCTACAAGTGTTGGTCCAATACTCGCTCTAGAGGCAGGGGACTCAGACAGGGCTGCTTTGCGGCCCCCGATCTGGGGCAGGGGCAGTGGGTGGCCTGTGACCCGGGCAGGAGCCCCTCCGCGTGTGTCCCAGGGACCCATCTGCCTGCGAACTTCGATCACCTGGCAGGAAGCTACGATGCCCAGAACTATGCTTAGCTGTGCAGCGCGGTGTACTGCGCAGACACGTTCCACACACACTTCAAGTAAGAGGGCGGCCTGAGTGGAAAGGTGAGAGTTTGGGCAGCTGTGCAGACAAAGAAGGCGCCCTTTGGCCTGGGCCTAAAAACTTGTGACACTCCACTGGGCCTGCCGGGTTCTGAGGGCCCTGCCCTGGGCCCCCTGCTCCCCTGCCATTTGTTCAGTCACAGCAGAGATGGCCACACCCACTCCCTCAGTGAGAGCAGTGTTCCAACCTCCCTCAGCCCCGCCCCCTCTCCGCAGGTTACCATGGACTACAGAGGCTGCATTCTGAGGCCAGGGCGTTCCGAGAATGCCAAGGGCAGACATGATGACCTTAAATGATTTCCTCTTGTGTCAGTGTTGGTAAACTTTAGGAGCTAGGAAATGGTCCACTTGACAGAAATGTTCAAATTTACTGGCATTTCATATATTCTCTGCTCTAACATTGTCATGACTCTTTCTGTATATTCTTTACTTATGTTTTTGTTTTCCTTAATCAAAGTGTATCTTTTAAATCTTTTCAAAGAAGATTCTTTGGACGTACTAAATCACCTGAATTTTATACGTTTTCTGTTGTATTAAGTTCTGCTCATAACTTTATTTATCTTTTTTCTATGTTCTCAGGGTTTATTGTTTTCATCTTCTGATGTCAATTAAAGCACTTGGTTATTCATTTTAATAAATCTTTTTACTTATAAAGATTTGAACTTTTGAAGATTCCAGCTTACTTGTACGTGTCTTAGGGTCAGGTCCTCTCCATTGTTGCTGGCCTAAGGCTTAGTTCACCATACAGCAATGTATATATTGACCTATTTTCCCCTCGACTTTCTGTGATTCCCTACATCTCACCTTTCTTTGCAGACAAGCCATTTGAAATACCCTTAACTTATTTCACAGCCAATAAGTCTTTGAAATAATGTGTATTTTTTAGAGAAATCTTCTTATATAATTAGGCAGAAAATCTGACCTGGCATAGTTTTCAAAACAGCATAATTTCACTCTTCTCAATGATTAATCTGTTGTATTACACAACCTTGGAGTATTTAGCTTTATCAATGGCATGTCCTTGAAAAATGTTTTAGAGATCCTACCAGTCTTTGAAAACATCCTTGTGCCTTGTTTCAGTTCCAGTTTTATGTATATTTTCTGCCTTGCACCCGATTATTCCTACATCTGATGGATGGCCTTGGGAATCTAATTCTGGTATTGATGGTTTTGGCTGATTGTCTCCCCTTGTAGCTGCTTTCTTCATTATTGTGTAAATTTAGATCATGAGCTCATGTTTAGCTAAACAGCTGACCTTGTAAGAGGCTTAGGTGTGAACGCTCGTAAGTTTCAGCAGAAAGTCGGCAAAGATTTATTTGTGTCCCTCCAATGAGTGGCCCGCAAGGACGCCGTTTTCTACAAGTGTTGGTCCAATACTCCCTCTAGAGGCAGGGGATTAAGACAGGGCTGATTTGCGGCCCCCGATCTGGGGCAGGGGCAGTGGGTGGGCTGTGACCCGGGCAGGAGCCTCTCCGTGTGTGTCCCAGGGACCCATCTGCCTGCAAACTTCGGTCACCTGGCAGGAAGCTACGATGCCCAGACCTATGCTTAGCTGTGCAGCGCGGTATACTGCACGGACACGTTCCACACACACTTCAAGTAAGAGGGCGGCCTGAGTGGAAAGGTGAGAGTTTGGGCATCTGTGCAGACAAAGAAGGCGCCCTTTGGCCTGGGCCTAAAAACTTGTTACACTCCACTGGGCCTGCCGGGCTCTGAGGGCCCTGCCCTGGGCCCCCTGCTCCCCTGCCCTTTGTTCAGTCACAGCAGAGATGGCCACACCCACTCCCTCAGTGAAGGCAGTGTTCCAACCTCCCTCAGCCCCGCCCCATCTCCGCAGGTTACCATGGACTACAGAGGCTGCATTCTGAGGCCAGGGCGTTCCGAGAATGCCAAGGGCAGACATGATGACCTTAAATGATTTCCTCTTGTGTCAGTGTTGGTAAACTTTAGGAGCTAGGAAATGGTCCACTTTACAGAAATGTTCAAATTTACTGGCATTTCATATATTCTCTGCTCTAACATTGTCCTGACTCTTTCTGTATATTCTTTACTTATGTTTTGGTTTTCCTTAATCAAAGTGTGTCTTTTAAATCTTTTCAAAGAAAATTCTTTGGACTTACTAAATCAGCTGAATTTTATACGTTTTCTGTTGTATTAAGTTCTGCTCATATCTTTATTTATCTTTTCTCTATGTTCTCAGGGTTTATTGTTTTCATCTTCTGATGTCAATTAAAACACTTGGTTATTCATTTTAATAAATCTTTTTACTTATAAAGATTTGAACTTTTGAAGATTCCAGCTTACTTGTACGTGTCTAAGGGTCAGATCCTCTCCATTGTTGCTGGCCTAAGGCTTAGTTCACCATACAGCAATGTATCTATTGACCTATTTTCCCCTCGACTTTCTGTGATTCCCTACATCTCACCTTTCTTTGCAGACAAGCCATTTGAAATACCCTTAACTTATTTCACAGCCAATAAGTCTTTGAAATAATGTGTATTTTTTAGAGAAATCTTCTTATATAATTAGGCAGAAAATCTGACCTGCCATAGTTTTCAAAACAGCATAATTTCACTCTTCTCAATGATTAATCTGTTGTATTACACAACCTTGCAGTATTTAGCTTTATCAATGACATATCCTTGAAAAATATTTTAGAGATCCTACCAGTCTTTGAAAACATCCTTGTGCCTTGTTTCAGTTCCAGTTTTATGTATATTTTCTGCCTTGCACCCGATTATTACTTCATCTGATGGATGGCCTTGGGAATCTAATTCTGGTATTGATGGTTTTGGCTGATTGTCTCCCCTTGTAGCTGCTTTCTTCATTATTGTGTAAATTTAGATCATGAGCTCATGTTTAGCTTAACAGCTGACCTTGTAAGAGGCTTAGGTGTGAACGCTCGTAAGTTTCAGCAGAAAGTCGGCAAAGATTTATTTGTGTCCCTCCAATGAGTGGCCCGCAAGGACGCCGTTTTCTACAAGTGTTGGTCCAAAACTCCCTCTAGAGGCAGGGGATTAAGACAGGGCTGATTTGCGGCCCCCGATCTGGGGCAGGGGCAGTGGGTGGGCTGTGACCCGGGCAGGAGCTTCTCCGCGTGTGTCCCAGGGACCCATCTGCCTTCGAACTTCGGTCACCTGGCAGGAAGCTACGATGCCCAGACCTATGCTTAGCTGTGCAGCGCGGTATACTGCACGGACACGTTCCACACACACTTCAAGTAAGAGGGCGGCCTGAGTGGAAAGGTGAGAGTTTGGGCATCTGTGCAGACAAAGAAGGCGCCCTTTGGCCTGGGCCTAAAAGCTTGTGACACTCCACTGGGCCTGCCGGGCTCTGAGGGCCCTGCCCTGGGCCCCCTGCTCCCCTGCCCTTTGTTCAGTCACAGCAGAGATGGCCACACCCACTCCCTCAGTGAGGGCAGTGTTCCAACCTCCCTCAGCCCCGCCCCCTCTCCGCAGGTTACCATGGACTACAGAGGCTGCATTCTGAGGCCAGGGCGTTCCGAGAATGCCAAGGGCAGACATGATGACCTTAAATGATTTCCTCTTGTGTCAGTGTTGGTAAACTTTAGGAGCTAGGAAATGGTCCACTTGACAGAAATGTTCAAATTTACTGGCATTTCATATATTCTCTGCTCTAACATTGTCCTGACTCTTTCTGTATATTCTTTACTTATGTTTTGGTTTTCCTTAATCAAAGTGTGTCTTTTAAATCTTTTCAAAGAAAATTCTTTGGACTTACTAAATCACCTGAATTTTATACGTTTTCTGTTGTATTAAGTTCTGCTCATATCTTTATTTATCTTTCCTCTATGTTCTCAGGGTTTATTGTTTTCATCTTCTGATGTCAATTAAAACACTTGGTTATTCATTTTAATAAATCTTTTTACTTATAAAGATTTGAACTTTGGAAGATTCCAGCTTACTTGTACGTGTCTAAGGGTCAGGTTCTCTCCATTGTTGCTGGCCTAAGGCTTAGTTCACCATACAGCAATGTATATATTGACCTATTTTCCCCTCGACTTTCTGTCATTCCCTACATCTCACCTTTCTTTGCAGACAAGCCATTTGAAATACCCTTAACTTATTTCACAGCCAATAAGTCTTTGAAATAATGTGTATTTTTTAGAGAAATCTTCTTATATAATTAGGCAGAAAATCTGACCTGCCATAGTTTTCAAAACAGCATAATTTCACTCTTCTCAATGATTAATCTGTTGTATTACACAACCTTGGAGTAATTAGCTTTATCAATGACATGTCCTTGAAAAATGTTTTAGAGATCCTACCAGTCTTTGAAAACATCCTTGTGCCTTCTTTCAGTTCCAGTTTTATGTATATTTTCTGCCTTACACCCGATTATTCCTACATCTGATGGATGGCCTTGGGAATCTAATTCTGGTATTGATGGTTTTGGCTGATTGTCTCCCCTTGTAGCTGCTTTCTTCATTATTGTGTAAATTTAGATCATGAGCTCATGTTTAGCTAAAGAGCTGACCTTGTAAGAGGCTTAGGTGTGAACGCTCGTTAGTTTCAGCAGAAAGTCGGCAAAGATTTATTTGTGTCCCTCCAATGAGTGGCCCGCAAGGACGCCGTTTTCTACAAGTGTTGGTCCAAAACTCCCTCTAGAGGCAGGGGATTAAGACAGGGCTGATTTGCGGCCCCCGATCTGGGGCAGGGGCAGTGGGTGGGCAGTGACCCGGGCAGGAGCTTCTCCGCGTGTGTCCCAGGGACCCATCTGCCTGCGAACTTCGGTCACCTGGCAGGAAGCTACGATGCCCAGACCTATGCTTAGCTGTGCAGCGCGGTATACTGCACGGACACGTTCCACACACACTTCAAGTAAGAGAGCGGCCTGAGTGGAAAGGTGAGAGTTTGGGCAGCTGTGCAGACAAAGAAGGCGCCCTTTGGCCTGGGCCTAAAAGCTTGTGACACTCCACTGGGCCTGCCGGGCTCTGAGGGCCCTGCCCTGGGCCCCCTGCTCCCCTGCCCTTTGTGCAGTCACAGCAGAGATGGCCACACCCACTCCCTCAGTGAGGGCAGTGTTCCAACCTCCCTCAGCCCCGCCCCCTCTCCGCAGGTTACCATGGACTACAGAGGCTGCATTCTGAGGCCAGGGCGTTCCGAGAATGCCAAGGGCAGACATGATGACCTTAAATGATTTCCTCTTGTGTCAGTGTTGGTAAACTTTAGGAGCTAGGAAATGGTCCACTTGACAGAAATGTTCAAATTTACTGGCATTTCATATATTCTCTGCTCTAACATTGTCCTGACTCTTTCTGTATATTCTTTACTTATGTTTTGGTTTTCCTTAATCAAAGTGTGTCTTTTAAATCTTTTCAAAGAAAATTCTTTGGACATACTAAATCACCTGAATTTTATACGTTTTCTGTTGTATTAAGTTCTGCTCATATCTTTATTTATCTTTTCTCTATGTTCTCAGGGTTTATTGTTTTCATCTTCTGATGTCAATTAAAACACTTGGTTATTCATTTTAATAAATCTTTTTACTTATAAAGATTTGAACTTTTGAAGATTCCAGCTTACTTGTACGTGTCTAAGGGTCAGGTCATCTCCATTGTTGCTGGCCTAAGGCTTAGTTCACCATACAGCAATGTATATATTGACCTATTTTCCCCTCGACTTTCTGTGATTCCCTACATCTCACCTTTCTTTGCAGACAAGCCATTTGAAATACCCTTAACTTATTTCACAGCCAATAAGTCTTTGAAATAATGTGTATTTTTTAGAGAAATCTTCTTATATAATTAGGCAGAAAATCTGACCTGCCATAGTTTTCAAAACAGCATAATTTCACTCTTCTCAATGATTAATCTGTTGTATTACACAACCTTGGAGTATTTAGCTTTATCAATGACATGTCCTTGAAAAATGTTTTAGAGATCCTACCAGTCTTTGAAAACATCCTTGTGCCTTGTTTCAGTTCCAGTTTTATGTATATTTTCTGCCTTGCACCCGATTATTCCTACATCTGATGGATGGCCTTGGGAATCTAATTCTGCTAATGATGGTTTTGGCTGATTGTCTCCCCTTGTAGCTGCTTTCTTCAATATTGTGTAAATTTAGATCATGAGCTCATGTTTAGCTAAACAGCTGACCTTGTAAGAGGCTTAGGTGTGAACGCTCGTATGTTTCAGCAGAAAGTCGGCAAAGATTTATTTGTGTCCCTCCAATGAGTGGCCCGCAAGGACCCCGTTTTCTACAAGTGTTGGTCCAATACTCCCTCTAGAGGCAGGGGACTCAGACAGGGCTGCTTTGCGGCCCCCGATCTGGGGCAGGGGCAGTGGGCGGCCTGTGACCCGGGCAGGAGCCCCTCCGCGTGTGTCCCAGGGACCCATCTGCCTGCAAACTTCGGTCACCTGGCAGGAAGCTACGATGCCCAGAACTATGCTTAGCTGTGTAGTGCGGTGTACTGCGCGGACACGTTCCACACACACTTCAAGTAAGAGGGCGGCCTGAGTGGAAAGGTGAGAGTTTGGGCAGCTGTGCAGACAAAGAAGGCGCCCTTTGGCCTGGGCCTAAAAGCTTGTGACACTCCACTGGGCCTGCCGGGCTCTGAGGGCCCTGCCCTGGGCCCCCTGCTCCCCTGCCCTTTGTTCAGTCACAGCAGAGATGGCCACACCCACTCCCTCAGTGAGGGCAGTGTTCCAACCTCCCTCAGCCCCGCCCCCTCTCCGCACTTTACCATGGACTACAGAGGCTGCATTCTGAGGCCAGGGCGTTCCGAGAATGCCAAGGGCAGACATGATGACCTTAAATGATTTCCTCTTGTGTCAGTGTTGGTAAACTTTAGGAGCTAGGAAATGGTCCACTTGACAGAAATGTTCCAATTTACTGGCATTTCATATATTCTCTGCTCTAACATTGTCCTGACTCTTTCTGTATATTCTTTACTTATGTTTTGGTTTTCCTTAATCAAAGTGTGTCTTTTAAATCTTTTCAAAGAAAATTCTTTGGACTTACTAAATCAGCTGAATTTTATACGTTTTCTGTTGTATTAAGTTCTGCTCATATTTTTATTTATCTTTTCTCTATGTTCTCAGGGTTTATTGTTTTCATCTTCTGATGTCAATTAAAACACTTGGTTATTCATTTTAATAAATCTTTTTACTTATAAAGATTTGAACTTTTGAAGATTCCAGCTTACTTGTACGTGTCTAAGGGTCAGGTCCTCTCCATTGTTGCTGGCCTAAGGCTTAGTTCACCATACAGCAATGTATATATTGACCTATTTTCCCCTCGACTTTCTGTGATTCCCTACATCTCACCTTTCTTTGCAGACAAGCCATTTGAAATACCCTTAACTTATTTCACAGCCAATAAGTCTTTGAAATAATGTGTATTTTTTAGAGAAATCTTCTTATATAATTAGGCAGAAAATCTGACCTGCCATAGTTTTCAAAACAGCATAATTTCACTCTTCTCAATGATTAATCTGTTGTATTACACAACCTTGGAGTAATTAGCTTTATCAATGACATGTCCTTGAAAAATGTTTTAGAGATCCTACCAGTCTTTGAAAACATCCTTGTGCCTTCTTTCAGTTCCAGTTTTATGTATATTTTCTGCCTTACACCCGATTATTCCTACATCTGATGGATGGCCTTGGGAATCTAATTCTGGTATTGATGGTTTTGGCTGATTGTCTCCCCTTGTAGCTGCTTTCTTCATTATTGTGTAAATTTAGATCATGAGCTCATGTTTAGCTAAACAGCTGACCTTGTAAGAGGCTTAGGTGTGAACGCTCGTAAGTTTCAGCAGAAAGTCGGCAAAGATTTATTTGTGTCCCTCCAATGAGTGGCCCGCAAGGACGCCGTTTTCTACAAGTGTTGGTCCAAAACTCCCTCTAGAGGCAGGGGATTAAGACAGGGCTTATTTGCGGCCCCCGATCTGGGGCAGGGGCAGTGGGTGGGCTGTGACCCGGGCAGGAGCTTCTCCGCGTGTGTCCCAGGGACCCATCTGCCTGCGAACTTCGGTCACCTGGCAGGAAGCTACGATGCCCAGACCTATGCTTAGCTGTGTAGCGCGGTGTACTGTGCGGACACGTTCCACACACACTTCAAGTAAGAGGGCGGCCTGAGTGGAAAGGTGAGAGTTTGGGCAGCTGTGCAGACAAAGAAGGCGCCCTTTGGCCTGGGCCTAAAAACTTGTGACACTCCACTGGGCCTGCCGGGCTCTGAGGGCCCTGCCCTGGGCCCCCTGCTCCCCTGCCCTTTGTTCAGTCACAGCAGAGATGGCCACACCCACTCCCTCAGTGAGGGCAGTGTTCCAACCTCCCTCAGCCCCGCCCCCTCTCCGCAGGTTACCATGGACTACAGAGGCTGCATTCTGAAGCCAGGGCGTTCCGAGAATGCCAAGGGCAGACATGATGACCTTAAATGATTTCCTCTTGTGTCAGTGTTGGTAAACTTTAGGAGCTAGGAAATGGTCCACTTGACAGAAATGTTCAAATTTACTGGCATTTCATATATTCTCTGCTCTAACATTGTCCTGACTCTTTCTGTATATTCTTTACTTATGTTTTGGTTTTCCTTAATCAAAGTGTGTCTTTTAAATCTTTTCAAAGAAAATTCTTTGGACTTACTAAATCACCTGAATTTTATACGTTTTCTGTTGTATTAAGTTCTGCTCATATCTTTATTTATCTTTTCTCTATGTTCTCAGGGTTTATTGTTTTCATCTTCTGATGTCAATTAAAACACTTGGTTATTCATTTTAATAAATCTTTTTACTTATAAAGATTTGAACTTTGGAAGATTCCAGCTTACTTGTACGTGTCTAAGGGTCAGGTCCTCTCCATTGTTGCTGGCCTAAGGCTTAGTTCACCATACAGCAATGTATATATTGACCTATTTTCCCCTCGACTTTCTGTGATTCCCTACATCTCACCTTTCTTTGCAGACAAGCCATTTGAAATACCCTTAACTTATTTCACAGCCAATAAGTCTTTGAAATAATGTGTATTTTTTAGAGAAATCTTCTTATATAATTAGGCAGAAAATCTGACTTGCCATAGTTTTCAAAACAGCATAATTACACTCTTCTCAATGATTAATCTGTTGTATTACACAACCTTGGAGTATTTAGCTTTATCAATGACATGTCCTTGAAAAATGTTTGAGAGATCCTACCAGTCTTTGAAAACATCCTTGTGCCTTGTTTCAGTTCCAGTTTTATGTATATTTTCTGCCTTGCACCCGATTATTCCTACATCTGATGGATGGCCTTGGGAATCTAATTCTGGTATTGATGGTTTTGGCTGATTGTCTCCCCTTGTAGCTGCTTTCTTCAATATTGTGTAAATTTAGATCATGAGCTCATGTTTAGCTAAACAGCTGACCTTGTAAGAGGCTTAGGTGTGAACGCTCGTATGTTTCAGCAGAAAGTCGGCAAAGATTTATTTGTGTCCCTCCAATGAGTGGCCCGCAAGGACCCCGTTTTCTACAAGTGTTGGTCCAATACTCCCTCTAGAGGCAGGGGATTAAGACAGGGCTGCTTTGCGGCCCCCGATCTGGGGCAGGGGCAGTGGGCAGCATGTGACCCGGGCAGGATCCCCTCCGCGTGTGTCCCAGGGACCCATCTGCCTGCAAACTTCGGTCACCTGGCAGGAAGCTACGATGCCCAGAACTATGCTTAGCTGTGTAGTGCGGTGTACTGCGCGGACACGTTCCACACACACTTCAAGTAAGAGGGCGGCCTGAGTGGAAAGGTGAGAGTTTGGGCAGCTGTGCAGACAAAGAAGGCGCCCTTTGACCTGGGCCTAAAAACTTGTGACACTCCACTGGGCCTGCCGGGCTCTGAGGGCCCTGCCCTGGGCCCCCTGCTCCCCTGCCCTTTGTTCAGTCACAGCAGAGATGGCCACACCCACTCCCTCAGTGAGGGCAGTGTTCCAACCTCCCTCAGCCCCGCCCCCTCTCCGCAGGTTACCATGGACTACAGAGGCTGCATTCTGAGGCCAGGGCGTTCCGAGAATGCCAAGGGCAGATAAGATGACCTTAAATGGTTTCCTCTTGTGTCAGTGTTGGTAAACTTTAGGAGCTAGGAAATGGTCCACTTGACAGAAATGTTCAAATTTACTGGCATTTCATATATTCTCTGCTCTAACATTGTCCTGACTCTTTCTGTATATTCTTTACTTATGTTTTGGTTTTCCTTAATCAAAGTGTGTCTTGAAATCTTTTCAAAGAAGATTCTTTGGACTTACTAAATCACCTGAATTTTATACGTTTTCTGTTGTATTAAGTTCTGCTCATATCTTTATTTATCTTTTCTCTATGTTCTCAGGGTTTATTGTTTTCATCTTCTGATGTCAATTAAAACACTTGGTTATTCATTTTAATAAATCTTTTTACTTATAAAGATTTGAACTTTTGAAGATTCCAGCTTACTTGTACGTGTCTAAGGGTCAGGTCATCTCCATTGTTGCTGGCCTAAGGCTTAGTTCACCATACAGCAATGTATATATTGACCTATTTTCCCCTCGACTTTCTGTGATTCCCTACATCTCACCTTTCTTTGCAGACAAGCCATTTGAAATACCCTTAACTTATTTCACAGCCAATAAGTCTTTGAAATAATGTGTATTTTTTAGAGAAATCTTCTTATATAATTAGGCAGAAAATCTGACCTGCCATAGTTTTCAAAACAGCATAATTTCACTCTTCTCAATGATTAATCTGTTGTATTACACAACCTTGGAGTATTTAGCTTTATCAATGACATGTCCTTGAAAAATGTTTTAGAGATCCTACCAGTCTTTGAAAACATCCTTGTGCCTTGTTTCAGTTCCAGTTTTATGTATATTTTCTGCCTTGCACCCGATTATTCCTACATCTGATGGATGGCCTTGGGAATCTAATTCTGCTAATGATGGTTTTGGCTGATTGTCTCCCCTTGTAGCTGCTTTCTTCAATATTGTGTAAATTTAGATCATGAGCTCATGTTTAGCTAAACAGCTGACCTTGTAAGAGGCTTAGGTGTGAACGCTCGTATGTTTCAGCAGAAAGTCGGCAAAGATTTATTTGTGTCCCTCCAATGAGTGGCCCGCAAGGACCCCGTTTTCTACAAGTGTTGGTCCAATACTCCCTCTAGAGGCAGGGGACTCAGACAGGGCTGCTTTGCGGCCCCCGATCTGGGGCAGGGGCATTGGGCGGCCTGTGACCCGGGCAGGAGCCCCTCCGCGTGTGTCCCAGGGACCCATCTGCCTGCAAACTTCGGTCACCTGGCAGGAAGCTACGATGCCCAGAACTATGCTTAGCTGTGTAGTGCGGTGTACTGCGCGGACACGTTCCACACACACTTCAAGTAAGAGGGCGGCCTGAGTGGAAAGGTGAGAGTTTGGGCAGCTGTGCAGACAAAGAAGGCGCCCTTTGGCCTGGGCCTAAAAGCTTGTGACACTCCACTGGGCCTGCCGGGCTCTGAGGGCCCTGCCCTGGGCCCCCTGCTCCCCTGCCCTTTGTTCAGTCACAGCAGAGAAGGCCACACCCACTCCCTCAGTGAGGGCAGTGTTCCAACCTCCCTCAGCCCCGCCCCCTCTCCGCAGGTTACCATGGACTACAGAGGCTGCATTCTGAGGCCAGGGCGTTCCGAGAATGCCAAGGGCAGACATGATGACCTTAAATGATTTCCTCTTGTGTCAGTGTTGGTAAACTTTAGGAGCTAGGAAATGGTCCACTTGACAGAAATGTTCCAATTTACTGGCATTTCATATATTCTCTGCTCTAACATTGTCCTGACTCTTTCTGTATATTCTTTACTTATGTTTTGGTTTTCCTTAATCAAAGTGTGTCTTTTAAATCTTTTCAAAGAAAATTCTTTGGACTTACTAAATCAGCTGAATTTTATACGTTTTCTGTTGTATTAAGTTCTGCTCATATCTTTATTTATCTTTTCTCTATGTTCTCAGGGTTTATTGTTTTGATCTTCTGATGTCAATTAAAACACTTGGTTATTCATTTTAATAAATCTTTTTACTTATAAAGATTTGAACTTTTGAAGATTCCAGCTTACTTGTACGTGTCTAAGGGTCAGGTCCTCTCCATTGTTGCTGGCCTAAGGCTTAGTTCACCATACAGCAATGTATATATTGACCTATTTTCCCCTCGACTTTCTGTGATTCCCTACATCTCACCTTTCTTTGCAGACAAGCCATTTGAAATACCCTTAACTTATTTCACAGCCAATAAGTCTTTGAAATAATGTGTATTTTTTAGAGAAATCTTCTTATATAATTAGGCAGAAAATCTGACCTGCCATAGTTTTCAAAACAGCATAATTTCACTCTTCTCAATGATTAATCTGTTGTATTACACAACCTTGGAGTAATTAGCTTTATCAATGACATGTCCTTGAAAAATGTTTTAGAGATCCTACCAGTCTTTGAAAACATCCTTGTGCCTTCTTTCAGTTCCAGTTTTATGTATATTTTCTGCCTTACACCCGATTATTCCTACATCTGATGGATGGCCTTGGGAATCTAATTCAGGTATTGATGGTTTTGGCTGATTGTCTCCCCTTGTAGCTGCTTTCTTCATTATTGTGTAAATTTAGATCATGAGCTCATGTTTAGCTAAACAGCTGACCTTGTAAGAGGCTTAGGTGTGAACGCTCGTAAGTTTCAGCAGAAAGTCGGCAAAGATTTATTTGTGTCCCTCCAATGAGTGGCCCGCAAGGACGCCGTTTTCTACAAGTGTTGGTCCAAAACTCCCTCTAGAGGCAGGGGATTAAGACAGGGCTGATTTGCGGCCCCCGATCTGGGGCAGGGGCAGTGGGTGGGCTGTGACCCGGGCAGGAGCTTCTCCGCGTGTGTCCCAGGGACCCATCTGCCTGCGAACTTCGGTCACCTGGCAGGAAGCTACGATGCCCAGACCTATGCTTAGCTGTGCAGCGCGGTATACTGCACGGACACGTTCCACACACACTTCAAGTAAGAGGGCGGCCTGAGTGGAAAGGTGAGAGTTTGGGCAGCTGTGCAGACAAAGAAGGCGCCCTTTGGCCTGGGCCTAAAAGCTTGTGACACTCCACTGGGCCTGCCGGGCTCTGAGGGCCCTGCCCTGGGCCCCCTGCTCCCCTGCCCTTTGTTCAGTCACAGCAGAGATGGCCACACCCACTCCCTCAGTGAGGGCAGTGTTCCAACCTCCCTCAGCCCCGCCCCCTCTCCGCAGGTTACCATGGACTACAGAGGCTGCATTCTGAGGCCAGGGCGTTCCGAGAATGCCAAGGGCAGACATGATGACCTTAAATGATTTCCTCTTGTGTCAGTGTTGGTAAACTTTAGGAGCTAGGAAATGGTCCACTTGACAGAAATGTTCAAATTTACTGGCATTTCATATATTCTCTGCTCTAACATTGTCCTGACTCTTTCTGTATATTCTTTACTTATGTTTTGGTTTTCCTTAATCAAAGTGTGTCTTTTAAATCTTTTCAAAGAAAATTCTTTGGACTTACTAAATCACCTGAATTTTATACGTTTTCTGTTGTATTAAGTTCTGCTCATATCTTTATTTATCTTTCCTCTATGTTCTCAGGGTTTATTGTTTTCATCTTCTGATGTCAATTAAAACACTTGGTTATTCATTTTAATAAATCTTTTTACTTATAAAGATTTGAACTTTGGAAGATTCCAGCTTACTTGTACGTGTCTAAGGGTCAGGTTCTCTCCATTGTTGCTGGCCTAAGGCTTAGTTCACCATACAGCAATGTATATATTGACCTATTTTCCCCTCGACTTTCTGTCATTCCCTACATCTCACCTTTCTTTGCAGACAAGCCATTTGAAATACCCTTAACTTATTTCACAGCCAATAAGTCTTTGAAATAATGTGTATTTTTTAGAGAAATCTTCTTATATAATTAGGCAGAAAATCTGACCTGCCATAGTTTTCAAAACAGCATAATTTCACTCTTCTCAATGATTAATCTGTTGTATTACACAACCTTGGAGTAATTAGCTTTATCAATGACATGTCCTTGAAAAATGTTTTAGAGATCCTACCAGTCTTTGAAAACATCCTTGTGCCTTCTTTCAGTTCCAGTTTTATGTATATTTTCTGCCTTACACCCGATTATTCCTACATCTGATGGATGGCCTTGGGAATCTAATTCTGGTATTGATGGTTTTGGCTGATTGTCTCCCCTTGTAGCTGCTTTCTTCATTATTGTGTAAATTTAGATCATGAGCTCATGTTTAGCTAAAGAGCTGACCTTGTAAGAGGCTTAGGTGTGAACGCTCGTTAGTTTCAGCAGAAAGTCGGCAAAGATTTATTTGTGTCCCTCCAATGAGTGGCCCGCAAGGACGCCGTTTTCTACAAGTGTTGGTCCAAAACTCCCTCTAGAGGCAGGGGATTAAGACAGGGCTGATTTGCGGCCCCCGATCTGGGGCAGGGGCAGTGGGTGGGCAGTGACCCGGGCAGGAGCTTCTCCGCGTGTGTCCCAGGGACCCATCTGCCTGCGAACTTCGGTCACCTGGCAGGAAGCTACGATGCCCAGACCTATGCTTAGCTGTGCAGCGCGGTATACTGCACGGACACGTTCCACACACACTTCAAGTAAGAGAGCGGCCTGAGTGGAAAGGTGAGAGTTTGGGCAGCTGTGCAGACAAAGAAGGCGCCCTTTGGCCTGGGCCTAAAAGCTTGTGACACTCCACTGGGCCTGCCGGGCTCTGAGGGCCCTGCCCTGGGCCCCCTGCTCCCCTGCCCTTTGTGCAGTCACAGCAGAGATGGCCACACCCACTCCCTCAGTGAGGGCAGTGTTCCAACCTCCCTCAGCCCCGCCCCCTCTCCGCAGGTTACCATGGACTACAGAGGCTGCATTCTGAGGCCAGGGCGTTCCGAGAATGCCAAGGGCAGACATGATGACCTTAAATGATTTCCTCTTGTGTCAGTGTTGGTAAACTTTAGGAGCTAGGAAATGGTCCACTTGACAGAAATGTTCAAATTTACTGGCATTTCATATATTCTCTGCTCTAACATTGTCCTGACTCTTTCTGTATATTCTTTACTTATGTTTTGGTTTTCCTTAATCAAAGTGTGTCTTTTAAATCTTTTCAAAGAAAATTCTTTGGACATACTAAATCACCTGAATTTTATACGTTTTCTGTTGTATTAAGTTCTGCTCATATCTTTATTTATCTTTTCTCTATGTTCTCAGGGTTTATTGTTTTCATCTTCTGATGTCAATTAAAACACTTGGTTATTCATTTTAATAAATCTTTTTACTTATAAAGATTTGAACTTTTGAAGATTCCAGCTTACTTGTACGTGTCTAAGGGTCAGGTCATCTCCATTGTTGCTGGCCTAAGGCTTAGTTCACCATACAGCAATGTATATATTGACCTATTTTCCCCTCGACTTTCTGTGATTCCCTACATCTCACCTTTCTTTGCAGACAAGCCATTTGAAATACCCTTAACTTATTTCACAGCCAATAAGTCTTTGAAATAATGTGTATTTTTTAGAGAAATCTTCTTATATAATTAGGCAGAAAATCTGACCTGCCATAGTTTTCAAAACAGCATAATTTCACTCTTCTCAATGATTAATCTGTTGTATTACACAACCTTGGAGTATTTAGCTTTATCAATGACATGTCCTTGAAAAATGTTTTAGAGATCCTACCAGTCTTTGAAAACATCCTTGTGCCTTGTTTCAGTTCCAGTTTTATGTATATTTTCTGCCTTGCACCCGATTATTCCTACATCTGATGGATGGCCTTGGGAATCTAATTCTGCTAATGATGGTTTTGGCTGATTGTCTCCCCTTGTAGCTGCTTTCTTCAATATTGTGTAAATTTAGATCATGAGCTCATGTTTAGCTAAACAGCTGACCTTGTAAGAGGCTTAGGTGTGAACGCTCGTATGTTTCAGCAGAAAGTCGGCAAAGATTTATTTGTGTCCCTCCAATGAGTGGCCCGCAAGGACCCCGTTTTCTACAAGTGTTGATCCAATACTCCCTCTAGAGGCAGGGGACTCAGACAGGGCTGCTTTGCGGCCCCCGATCTGGGGCAGGGGCAGTGGGCGGCCTGTGACCCGGGCAGGAGCCCCTCCGCGTGTGTCCCAGGGACCCATCTGCCTGCAAACTTCGGTCACCTAGCAGGAAGCTACGATGCCCAGAACTATGCTTAGCTGTGTAGTGCGGTGTACTGCGCGGACACGTTCCACACACACTTCAAGTAAGAGGGCGGCCTGAGTGGAAAGGTGAGAGTTTGGGCAGCTGTGCAGACAAAGAAGGCGCCCTTTGGCCTGGGCCTAAAAGCTTGTGACACTCCACTGGGCCTGCCGGGCTCTGAGGGCCCTGCCCTGGGCCCCCTGCTCCCCTGCCCTTTGTTCAGTCACAGCAGAGATGGCCACACCCACTCCCTCAGTGAGGGCAGTGTTCCAACCTCCCTCAGCCCCGCCCCCTCTCCGCACTTTACCATGGACTACAGAGGCTGCATTCTGAGGCCAGGGCGTTCCGAGAATGCCAAGGGCAGACATGATGACCTTAAATGATTTCCTCTTGTGTCAGTGTTGGTAAACTTTAGGAGCTAGGAAATGGTCCACTTGACAGAAATGTTCAAATTTACTGGCATTTCATATATTCTCTGCTCTAACATTGTCCTGACTCTTTCTGTATATTCTTTACTTATGTTTTGGTTTTCCTTAATCAAAGTGTGTCTTTTAAATCTTTTCAAAGAAAATTCTTTGGACTTACTAAATCAGCTGAATTTTATACGTTTTCTGTTGTATTAAGTTCTGCTCATATTTTTATTTATCTTTTCTCTATGTTCTCAGGGTTTATTGTTTTCATCTTCTGATGTCAATTAAAACACTTGGTTATTCATTTTAATAAATCTTTTTACTTATAAAGATTTGAACTTTTGAAGATTCCAGCTTACTTGTACGTGTCTAAGGGTCAGGTCCTCTCCATTGTTGCTGGCCTAAGGCTTAGTTCACCATACAGCAATGTATATATTGACCTATTTTCCCCTCGACTTTCTGTGATTCCCTACATCTCACCTTTCTTTGCAGACAAGCCATTTGAAATACCCTTAACTTATTTCACAGCCAATAAGTCTTTGAAATAATGTGTATTTTTTAGAGAAATCTTCTTATATAATTAGGCAGAAAATCTGACCTGCCATAGTTTTCAAAACAGCATAATTTCACTCTTCTCAATGATTAATCTGTTGTATTACACAACCTTGGAGTAATTAGCTTTATCAATGACATGTCCTTGAAAAATGTTTTAGAGATCCTACCAGTCTTTGAAAACATCCTTGTGCCTTCTTTCAGTTCCAGTTTTATGTATATTTTCTGCCTTACACCCGATTATTCCTACATCTGATGGATGGCCTTGGGAATCTAATTCTGGTATTGATGGTTTTGGCTGATTGTCTCCCCTTGTAGCTGCTTTCTTCATTATTGTGTAAATTTAGATCATGAGCTCATGTTTAGCTAAACAGCTGACCTTGTAAGAGGCTTAGGTGTGAACGCTCGTAAGTTTCAGCAGAAAGTCGGCAAAGATTTATTTGTGTCCCTCCAATGAGTGGCCCGCAAGGACGCCGTTTTCTACAAGTGTTGGTCCAAAACTCCCTCTAGAGGCAGGGGATTAAGACAGGGCTTATTTGCGGCCCCCGATCTGGGGCAGGGGCAGTGGGTGGGCTGTGACCCGGGCAGGAGCTTCTCCGCGTGTGTCCCAGGGACCCATCTGCCTGCGAACTTCGGTCACCTGGCAGGAAGCTACGATGCCCAGACCTATGCTTAGCTGTGTAGCGCGGTGTACTGTGCGGACACGTTCCACACACACTTCAAGTAAGAGGGCGGCCTGAGTGGAAAGGTGAGAGTTTGGGCAGCTGTGCAGACAAAGAAGGCGCCCTTTGGCCTGGGCCTAAAAACTTGTGACACTCCACTGGGCCTGCCGGGCTCTGAGGGCCCTGCCCTGGGCCCCCTGCTCCCCTGCCCTTTGTTCAGTCACAGCAGAGATGGCCACACCCACTCCCTCAGTGAGGGCAGTGTTCCAACCTCCCTCAGCCCCGCCCCCTCTCCGCAGGTTACCATGGACTACAGAGGCTGCATTCTGAGGCCAGGGCGTTCCGAGAATGCCAAGGGCAGACATGATGACCTTAAATGATTTCCTCTTGTGTCAGTGTTGGTAAACTTTAGGAGCTAGGAAATGGTCCACTTGACAGAAATGTTCAAATTTACTGGCATTTCATATATTCTCTGCTCTAACATTGTCCTGACTCTTTCTGTATATTCTTTACTTATGTTTTGGTTTTCCTTAATCAAAGTGTGTCTTTTAAATCTTTTCAAAGAAAATTCTTTGGACTTACTAAATCACCTGAATTTTATACGTTTTCTGTTGTATTAAGTTCTGCTCATATCTTTATTTATCTTTTCTCTATGTTCTCAGGGTTTATTGTTTTCATCTTCTGATGTCAATTAAAACACTTGGTTATTCATTTTAATAAATCTTTTTACTTATAAAGATTTGAACTTTGGAAGATTCCAGCTTACTTGTACGTGTCTAAGGGTCAGGTCCTCTCCATTGTTGCTGGCCTAAGGCTTAGTTCACCATACAGCAATGTATATATTGACCTATTTTCCCCTCGACTTTCTGTGATTCCCTACATCTCACCTTTCTTTGCAGACAAGCCATTTGAAATACCCTTAACTTATTTCACAGCCAATAAGTCTTTGAAATAATGTGTATTTTTTAGAGAAATCTTCTTATATAATTAGGCAGAAAATCTGACTTGCCATAGTTTTCAAAACAGCATAATTACACTCTTCTCAATGATTAATCTGTTGTATTACACAACCTTGGAGTATTTAGCTTTATCAATGACATGTCCTTGAAAAATGTTTGAGAGATCCTACCAGTCTTTGAAAACATCCTTGTGCCTTGTTTCAGTTCCAGTTTTATGTATATTTTCTGCCTTGCACCCGATTATTCCTACATCTGATGGATGGCCTTGGGAATCTAATTCTGGTATTGATGGTTTTGGCTGATTGTCTCCCCTTGTAGCTGCTTTCTTCAATATTGTGTAAATTTAGATCATGAGCTCATGTTTAGCTAAACAGCTGACCTTGTAAGAGGCTTAGGTGTGAACGCTCGTATGTTTCAGCAGAAAGTCGGCAAAGATTTATTTGTGTCCCTCCAATGAGTGGCCCGCAAGGACCCCGTTTTCTACAAGTGTTGGTCCAATACTCCCTCTAGAGGCAGGGGATTAAGACAGGGCTGCTTTGCGGCCCCCGATCTGGGGCAGGGGCAGTGGGCAGCATGTGACCCGGGCAGGATCCCCTCCGCGTGTGTCCCAGGGACCCATCTGCCTGCAAACTTCGGTCACCTGGCAGGAAGCTACGATGCCCAGAACTATGCTTAGCTGTGTAGTGCGGTGTACTGCGCGGACACGTTCCACACACACTTCAAGTAAGAGGGCGGCCTGAGTGGAAAGGTGAGAGTTTGGGCAGCTGTGCAGACAAAGAAGGCGCCCTTTGACCTGGGCCTAAAAACTTGTGACACTCCACTGGGCCTGCCGGGCTCTGAGGGCCCTGCCCTAGGCCCCCTGCTCCCCTGCCCTTTGTTCAGTCACAGCAGAGATGGCCACACCCACTCCCTCAGTGAGGGCAGTGTTCCAACCTCCCTCAGCCCCGCCCCCTCTCCGCAGGTTACCATGGACTACAGAGGCTGCATTCTGAGGCCAGGGCGTTCCGAGAATGCCAAGGGCAGATAAGATGACCTTAAATGGTTTCCTCTTGTGTCAGTGTTGGTAAACTTTAGGAGCTAGGAAATGGTCCACTTGACAGAAATGTTCAAATTTACTGGCATTTCATATATTCTCTGCTCTAACATTGTCCTGACTCTTTCTGTATATTCTTTACTTATGTTTTGGTTTTCCTTAATCAAAGTGTGTCTTGAAATCTTTTCAAAGAAGATTCTTTGGACTTACTAAATCACCTGAATTTTATACGTTTTCTGTTGTATTAAGTTCTGCTCATATCTTTATTTATCTTTTCTCTATGTTCTCAGGGTTTATTGTTTTCATCTTCTGATGTCAATTAAAACACTTGGTTATTCATTTTAATAAATCTTTTTACTTATAAAGATTTGAACTTTTGAAGATTCCAGCTTACTTGTACGTGTCTAAGGGTCAGGTCATCTCCATTGTTGCTGGCCTAAGGCTTAGTTCACCATACAGCAATGTATATATTGACCTATTTTCCCCTCGACTTTCTGTGATTCCCTACATCTCACCTTTCTTTGCAGACAAGCCATTTGAAATACCCTTAACTTATTTCACAGCCAATAAGTCTTTGAAATAATGTGTATTTTTTAGAGAAATCTTCTTATATAATTAGGCAGAAAATCTGACCTGCCATAGTTTTCAAAACAGCATAATTTCACTCTTCTCAATGATTAATCTGTTGTATTACACAACCTTGGAGTATTTAGCTTTATCAATGACATGTCCTTGAAAAATGTTTTAGAGATCCTACCAGTCTTTGAAAACATCCTTGTGCCTTGTTTCAGTTCCAGTTTTATGTATATTTTCTGCCTTGCACCCGATTATTCCTACATCTGATGGATGGCCTTGGGAATCTAATTCTGCTAATGATGGTTTTGGCTGATTGTCTCCCCTTGTAGCTGCTTTCTTCAATATTGTGTAAATTTAGATCATGAGCTCATGTTTAGCTAAACAGCTGACCTTGTAAGAGGCTTAGGTGTGAACGCTCGTATGTTTCAGCAGAAAGTCGGCAAAGATTTATTTGTGTCCCTCCAATGAGTGGCCCGCAAGGACCCCGTTTTCTACAAGTGTTGGTCCAATACTCCCTCTAGAGGCAGGGGACTCAGACAGGGCTGCTTTGCGGCCCCCGATCTGGGGCAGGGGCAGTGGGCGGCCTGTGACCCGGGCAGGAGCCCCTCCGCGTGTGTCCCAGGGACCCATCTGCCTGCAAACTTCGGTCACCTGGCAGGAAGCTACGATGCCCAGAACTATGCTTAGCTGTGTAGTGCGGTGTACTGCGCGGACACGTTCCACACACACTTCAAGTAAGAGGGCGGCCTGAGTGGAAAGGTGAGAGTTTGGGCAGCTGTGCAGACAAAGAAGGCGCCCTTTGGCCTGGGCCTAAAAGCTTGTGACACTCCACTGGGCCTGCCGGGCTCTGAGGGCCCTGCCCTGGGCCCCCTGCTCCCCTGCCCTTTGTTCAGTCACAGCAGAGAAGGCCACACCCACTCCCTCAGTGAGGGCAGTGTTCCAACCTCCCTCAGCCCCGCCCCCTCTCCGCAGGTTACCATGGACTACAGAGGCTGCATTCTGAGGCCAGGGCGTTCCGAGAATGCCAAGGGCAGACATGATGACCTTAAATGATTTCCTCTTGTGTCAGTGTTGGTAAACTTTAGGAGCTAGGAAATGGTCGACTTGACAGAAATGTTCAAATTTACTGGCATTTCATATATTCTCTGCTCTAACATTGTCCTGACTCTTTCTGTATATTCTTTACTTATGTTTTGGTTTTCCTTAATCAAAGTGTGTCTTTTAAATCTTTTCAAAGAAAATTCTTTGGACTTACTAAATCAGCTGAATTTTATACGTTTTCTGTTGTATTAAGTTCTGCTCATATCTTTATTTATCTTTTCTCTATGTTCTCAGGGTTTATTGTTTTGATCTTCTGATGTCAATTAAAACACTTGGTTATTCATTTTAATAAATCTTTTTACTTATAAAGATTTGAACTTTTGAAGATTCCAGCTTACTTGTACGTGTCTAAGGGTCAGGTCCTCTCCATTGTTGCTGGCCTAAGGCTTAGTTCACCATACAGCAATGTATATATTGACCTATTTTCCCCTCGACTTTCTGTGATTCCCTACATCTCACCTTTCTTTGCAGACAAGCCATTTGAAATACCCTTAACTTATTTCACAGCCAATAAGTCTTTGAAATAATGTGTATTTTTTAGAGAAATCTTCTTATATAATTAGGCAGAAAATCTGACCTGCCATAGTTTTCAAAACAGCATCATTTCACTCTTCCCAATGATTAACCTGTTGTATTACACAACCTTGGAGTATTTAGCTTTATCAATGACATGTCCTTGAAAAATGTTTTAGAGATCCTAACAGTCTTTGAAAACATCCTTGTGCCTTGTTTCAGTTCCAGTTTTAGGTATATTTTCTGCCTTGCACCCGATTATTCCTACATCTGATGGATGGCCTTGGGAATCTAATTCTGGTATTGATGGTTTTGGCTGATTGTCTCCCCTTGTAGCTGCTTTCTTCATTATTGTGTACATTTAGATCATGAGCTCATGTTTAGCTAAACAGCTGACCTTGTAAGAGGCTTAGGTGTGAACGCTCGTAAGTTTCAGCAGAAAGTCGGCAAAGATTTATTTGTGTCCCTCCAATGAGTGGCCCGAAAGGACCCTGTTTTCTACAAGTGTTGGACCAATACTCCCTCTAGAGGCAGGGGACTGAGACAGGGCTGCTTTGCGGCCCCCGATCTGGGGCAGGGGCAGTGGGCGGCCTGTGACCCGGGCAGGAGCCCCTCCGCGTGTGTCCCAGGGACACATCTGCCTGCGAAATTCGGTCACCTGGCAGGAAGCTACGATGCCCAGACCTATGCTTAGCTGTGCAGCGCGGTATACTGCACGGACACGTTCCACACACACTTCAAGTAAGAGGGCGGCCTGAGTGGAAAAGTGAGAGTTTGGGCAGCTGTGCAGACAAAGAAGGCGCCCTTTGGCCTGGGCCTAAAAGCTTGTGACACTCCACTGGGCCTGCCGGGCTCTGAGGGCCCTGCCCTGGGCCC